>NC_081296.1:92131900-92451900 GCF_030435805.1 Mustela lutreola
CTTCATGGGTTTTGATAAAGTTCAGGACCAAATTGTGAAATAGTATGAAGCATGGCAGAGAAGTCACTACAGAAGAACAAGTAATCTACTAATGGCAATTGTTTCCTTACAATTCTCAATAATGTTCAAGTGTTTTTAATACTTAATACTTTAATACTTAAGCCTCTGTATTCACTTAAGTGAATAATAATTTTATTGATTTTTTTCTTACATAAATTATTTATTATAAAAATTTAGAAAACATATAAGATACAGACAAGAATTTACATATGTATAAAATACATATGTACATTTTAAATAATACAATTTTAAATAATGGGATTTAAATATTTTATAACTATCTTTTTAAACAAAGCATGTGATATACTAGAGTGCTTATATTATTGCATATTCTTTCATAACATAATTTTTTCTGATCATATAATATTCTAGTACATGGATATGCCATACTTTCTTTTTAAATTTGTGATTATTGTATATTTAGATTATTTCCCATCTTAGTTTTAAAGTCTGTTTTGTCAAATATAAGTATCATTACCCCAGCTTTCTTTTTACTTCTGTTTGCATGAAAAATGCTTCTCCATCTGGTCACTTCAATCTGCATGTGTATTTAGGTCTGAAATAAATCTCTTGTAGACAGTGTACAGATGGGTCTTGTTTTTTATCCAGTTCATCACCCTATGTCTTTTGATTGGAGCATTTAGTCTATTTATATTCAAGGTAATTATTATTGATAAGTATGCATTTATTGCCATGTTATTTCTTGTTTTATAGTTGTTTTTGTATTTCTTCTCCATTCCTTCCTTCTCTTGATATTTCATGATTAGTTGGCTTTCTTTAGCAATATACTTGGATTACTTTCTCTTTATTTTTTCGCATCTCTACTACTGATTTTTGATCTGTGGTTACCCTTCAGTTAGTATATAAGATCTTCTGTACAGCAGTCAGCATTAAGTTGATGATTGCTTAAGCTTGAACTCATTCTTTACTCCTCCCCGTGTTTTGGGTATATGGTGTCACACTTCATATCCTTTTATTTTTTTGAGTCCCCTGATTGATTTTTTACACATATACTTATTTTTTTAAGTTTTATTTATTTATTTTTTATTTGACAGAGAGAGTGATCACAAGGAGGCAGAGAGGCAGGCAGAGAGAGAGGGAGAAGCAGGCTCCCTGCTGAGCAGAGAGCCCGATGTGGGGCTCGATCCCAGGACCCTGAGATCATGACCTGAGCCGAAGGCAGTGGCTTAACCCACTGAGCCACCCAGGTGCCCCCACATATACTTATTTTTACTGCTTTTGTGCTTTCTACTTTTCTTACCCTTACTTATGGTCTTTCCTTTCCACTCAAAGAGCTCCCTTCAGCATTTCTTGTAGGGCTGATTTAGCGGTCATGAATTCCTCTAACTTTTGTTTGTCTGGGAAACTCTTCATTTCTCTCTATTCTGAATGATAGACTTGCTGGATAAAATGTTCTTGCCTGCAGATTTTTTTCCATTCAGCCCTTTGAATGTATCATGCCACTCTCTTCTGGCCTACAAAATTTCTGTTGAAAAATCAGCTGATCACCTTTTAGGGTTTCCCCTTCTCTGTAAATGCTTTCTTTTCTTTTGCTAATTTAAAGTTCTTTCTTTATCACTAATTCTTGCCATCTAAATTACATTGCTGTGGACATTCTTGGGCTGATTTTGGTGGTGGGGGGGAGTATCTCTATAGAGATAGAGATCTCTATAGATCTCTATTTCCTTCCCCAGATTAGGGAAAATTTCAGCTATTAATTCTTCAAATAAATTTTGTGCCCCTTTTCTTTCTCTCCTCCATCTGGGATCCCTAATATACCATGAATGTTATTATACTTGATGGTATTGCTGACTTCTCTATCTTCTCAGCATGTCCTCATTTTCCATAATTATTTTTTTCTCTCAGCTGCTCAACTTGATGACTTTCCATTACTGTCTTCCAGGTCACTGATTTGTTCTTCTGCTGCTTCTGGTCTACCATTTATTTTATCTAGTGAATTTTTAATTTCATTTTTATGTTCTTCATCTCTTGTTCTTTTTTTACCTCATTGTTAGGGGTCTCACTGATGTACTCCACTCTTTTCTCAAGCCCAGTGAGAACTTTATGATCATTACTTTAAATTCTCTGTCAAGTGTGTTACTTATCTCCATTTTGCTAAGGTCTCTTGCTATGATTTAGTCTTGTTCTTTCATTTGGGACATATGCCCCTGTCTCTTTAGGTCTGTTTCTGTGTGTTAGGAAAGACAGCTACATCTCCTGTATTTGAAAGTAATGGCCGTGTGAAGAAGAGGTCTTATAGGGTCCTGCCATGCAGTGTTCCCTGTTCATCAGAACCTGGCACTTCAGGGATATCTCCTACATGTGATGTGCATGCCCTGCTGTTGTAGCTGAGCTGCTTTTTCCTTCAGTCCAGTTGTCTACAATGGATCTTTTTGCCTGTTGTGGGCAGTGTTTGGTTATTGTGGTGTTAGTGAGCCAGTCTATGGATGCCTTGGGCTTGGGTTCACTGTGGCTTAGAAATCTTTTGGTACATCAGTTCTTATCGTGCTTCACATAATAATTATACTGAGCCTTCCTCACCCTCCTCCAGGCTAATCTGGTAAGATTCACAAAAATCAGAGAGAGATTTAAGGCACTAATTTCTATGTTTTGCATTTGTTTTGCATTGATAATAAAACAAAGTACATTTTGCTTTAATAGAAAATTAGAGATAGTAAGTGATCTTGGAAGTCTTTGGGCTTTACCTTTTTCTAGGTAGAGTACCATTACTGTAATCATTGAACCTAAAAGAAGTAGGAGAGGTTAGCTGATTACATTAATACTGCATGTAACCCTCATAGAGAGCTAAGATATTCATGTTCTGGGATATTTTCAGTTAAGTATTTAGGTCCTACCTTAGTAATGTATTCCATAATTTAATATTCTGGAATTTAATACAATCCCTTAAATTATTTGATATATTAGACACAAACTGAGGTAGTTCCCTGATATTTGGCATTCCTAAAGTCTGTCTGGGCAACATGGTTTTGGGGGAACCACTTTTTCACCTCTAGAAGCTAGTGGGTTTTAACAGCTGGGTGTGGTCATGGAAAGAGTAACTATAGGCATACCCTGAGATAAAAAATCAGACACTGGGAGAATAAAGAATTCACCAAAGTAATCCTAACATCTGAATAAACAAGCAAATAACAATAGCAAACCCTGAAATCAGGTGACCAGTGCCTGTTTTATATAATACTTTTCTCTAGGGATGGACACAATACCTAAAGAGGGCCTGAGAAAGCCTTCCATGGCATCTTTTATAATGGGAGATGTTGGGTAAGATTTCTCTCCTCTCTCAGAGGATCTGAGGATATGTGTTTAGGACTGCTGGCAGCCATGTCATCTTCCTACACAGAAACTGCCTGCAGTGGGAGAGAATAAAGTCAACATGGAAGAGAGAAACAGAACAAGAGGCAAAGTGAGGAGAGAAACCAAGAGAGAGAATACCTCCAGAAACAGCTGGGCAGACAGACTGACCCATCTGATTCTAGGCATCCCAAAGGCCAGTGTCTGGACTTCTCTCTGTATTATGGCTATATGAGCCACCTGCATCTCCTTTTCTTCTTTTACATGAACTACTTAGAATTGGAGTTCTCTTACTTTCATATAGAGTCCTGGCTAACATTCTAAATTTATTTGTGTATCCAGTAAAATCTCTAGAATTTACAGTTAAAACTTAGAAATGGGTTCCTCTTCTCAGAGTTTTTACTAAGGAACCAAAGAGAAATACTGAGAGTTCACACTAGAGAGTTGGTACATGATAGTCCATGAAACCTTCTAATTTTTATTTAAGTGACTATGTAGGAAGGATTTTAATTTCAGTTCTTAGATTAATTAAACCTGTCATTCATTCTAGAATAATTTATTGATTTCTTTTATATGCAAGGGATAGTAGTTCTACAGAGGAGTAAATAAAATAGCTCCCTTACCTTGAAGAGGCTGCCAACTTGGTAATGATCATAATAGCAAACACTTACATATCTGGGCATTGTCTAAGTGCTTGATATTTAATCCTTACCACGACCCTATAAAACAGGGAGTTAGTATTGCCTCCATTTTATGGATGAAGAGACTGAACCACAGAGGCTGTAAGTAGCTTGTTCACTGTCCCACAGCTACTAAGTGATGGAGCTGAGGTTTGCACCTGAGCCGTTTGGTCCCAGAGCCTAAGCTCTTAACCTCTACTCTACTGCCACTTCTGGTAATAAAGGCTAACACTTCATAACAAGAAGTCTTTACATAAAAAAATAAGATGAAATCGAAGAGGGAGACAAACCATAAGAGACTCTTAACTATGGGAAACAAACTGAGGGTTGCTGGAGCAGAGGTGGGTGGAGGGAAGGGGTAACTCGGTGATGGGCCTTAAGGAGGGCATACGATGTAGTTAGCACTGGGTGTTATATGCCCATGAATCACTAAATCACTGAACTCTACCTCTGAAACTAATAATACACTATATGTTAATTATGAATTTAAATAAAATTTTTTAACAAAGGTGAAGTAGAGACATCCATTTGTATTATTTATATAGTATGTTTCAGAAGTAGTAGATCTTTACTGTACCTGTGTAGAATGAATCTATAAATTATTAAAGTATTTACATATCTAAAAACATCTGTATTATCCCTTACACTTAGAAAAACACAACATGGAGATAAATAGGTTTAGTTACATGTTTAGCAATTAAAGCTTCTCCTTATGAACACAAACTTCTTTAGTGTTTTCCAACATTTAACCAACTTTTTTGCTGATTCCAAAAATGATACATTTATTTTGAATATATAGAAAATATAGAAGATTTTAAATAATCCATAATTGTACTACTTATATATACCCATTGATAATATTTATTATTTAATTTAGGGTATAATCATACAATTTTTATTTCTGTTAAGTTGGACTTTAGTATCACTAAGTCCTATTTTTCCATTTCACTAGGTATGGAAATGTTGATTTTAATACATCTTCTTAAGTTTCCATTCCAGTTTAGCTGTATGGGGATGCTTTTCATGGGGTTTTTGATTATTTATACTGAGATTGGTCAATAAAACACCCAACTGCATTAACATGATTCCTAGAAACTAAGAGTGTGTAACTAACTATACATTTCACAGCTGTTATACCTCATTTAATTTAGTGAATGTTGCTGGATACTCGTAAACAGGGCAGATAAACCACTCCTTGTTTGAGAAGCACCAATCAAATTTCTTTTTTTGGAGAAATAATTCTCTCTATGGGGCGCCTGGGTGGCTCAGTGGGTTGGGCCTCTGCCTTCGGCTCAGGTCATGATCCCAGGGACCTGGGATCGAGTCCCGCATGGGGCTCTCTGCTCAGCAGGGAGCCTGCTTCTCCTCATCTCTCTCTCTGTCTGTCTCTCTGCCTATTTGTGATCTCTCTCTCTGTCAAATAAACAAATAAAATCTTTAAAAATAATAATAATAATTCTGTCCTGCTGGAAATATTACCTAAAAAAAACTCAAAGGTATTTGATTTTTAAGATTTCATCATTAAAATGTGAATATTATGGAATCTTAATCCTAACTAGTATCAGCCAATGTCTTTTTAACATGTTAGCTGGAATTAGCTGAATTAGTGCTCTGGAAAGGAAACCAGTATCTGGGAGTGAGGAGAATGAGACTGAATGGAAGTTTAATCTAATAGTCATGTGGCATGGGTTCAAATCCTACCTTTACCATGGCCTCATTTTGTTCATTCTCTGTACCTCAGTTTCCATGTCTGGAGAGTAGGAAGCATTATTATTAGCTATCAGTTACTATCACAATTTACAATCATCAGTCTACATTAGATGAGTTAATACATGTAAGATGTTAAGAAATTCTTTTAACAACTTTCTTTTCTTTAGTGCCTACTATGTGCAGAACACTTTAAGGTGCTACGGATTCAGGAGTGAACAAAAGAAATTTAAGAATAAAGTCTCTGGGGGTGCCTGGGTGGCTCAGTTGGTTAAGCATCTGACTCTTGATTTTGGCTTAGGTCATGATCTCAGGGTTGTGAGATTGAGCCCTGAGACAGGCTTTTTTTTTTTTCTTCCTCTTTGCCCCTTTCTCTCTTTTCTCTCTCTTTCTGTCCCTCCCTCTCTAGTATATATAATAATTTATATATATATATATAATATATATATATAATATATATTTATATATATTTTTCTTTTTTGGTCACAGACTTTATTTAAAAATATATATTTTTAAAAATATATATATTAATTTAAAATATATATATATA
The DNA here is from genome assembly GCF_030435805.1 of Mustela lutreola. Lineage (NCBI taxonomy): Eukaryota > Metazoa > Chordata > Mammalia > Carnivora > Mustelidae > Mustela > Mustela lutreola. The sequence continues at coordinate 92,138,207 of NC_081296.1, forward strand.
TATTTTTAAATAAAGTCTGTGACCAAAAAAGAAAAAAAATTTGCAAAAGGGGATAAGTATGCCAGTTTTGGCAGGGAGGAATTCAGTGTTAAATAGGATGGTGAAAGAAAACCTTGCTAAAAAGATGATTCTCAAACAATTATCTGAAGGAAGAGAGGGAGTAAACCTTGCAAATATCTGAAGAAAGGGAGTTCTAGGCAGAGAACACACAATGCAGTGGTCTGGCAAAAGTTGCCGTTACAGATAATATAAAAGAACTCTGATGTGTAGAAACTCTGAAATATATATGGGCTGTGGGTCATGCCTATACAAAAACAACATAGTTAAATTAAAAATTTAGTTTAAAATTTTTAAAATGCTGTACAATTAATTGCTGGCATGACAACATGAGTTCTTCTGATTTGCTCCGCAGTGAAACTGGTCCAAAAAAAATTTTTTTAAAGATTTTGTTTGTTTGACAGACAGAGATCACAAGTAGGCAGAGAGGCAGGCAGAGAGAGGGGGAAGCAGGCTCCCTGCTGAGCAGAGCCTGCTCTGTGGGGCTCGATCCAGGATCAAAATTACAAACAACAGGCAAACAAAAATAGATCTTTCAAAACTTCTGGAAATGATCCTAAGGCAAATGGCAAATGAAAAGAAAAAATTAACTGAAGAAAATTTAGGTTAAAAAAAAGAAAAACAACTAGGTATGAAAGGCAAGTGTATGGTATTTGAACTACTCCCTCTTTTTCCCCTCCCAAATCATGCAGGCAGATTCTCCACCCTCACCCTCCTAGCTCCCAGCTAGAGGGCTTTCTTCCTAAGACTAGCAGGACCCTAGCATTTCTCACCTTGCCCCCAACTGCCTGTTGCCCAGGCTAATTCCTGAGTGAGTGCAGCAAGAGGTAAGAAATCCCATCTGCCCAATCCCAGCTTGTTGTCCAGAGGCTCTACTTTTGGAGTAGCATGTAGAAGTACTGAGGTCCTGGTAACCCCTCAGCTCCTGACATGGTAGTTCCACATCAGAAGAAGCAAGTTAAGAGGACCTGTTATCCCTACTCTCAGCTCCTAAGCCCTGACTCAGAGAGTTTATCTTAAAAGAGGCAGGCCATGAACCATATACCTCCTAATCTCTTCCCAAAGTAACTGTCTTCATTTGCAATAGCCAAGTAGAAAAATTTAAGCCTAAGGATGCTCTTAAAAATAGTAGATGTGTAATAAAAGGCATTTGGGAAGGAATTTGATTTATGAATCTAATGAAGATACAGCCAAGACTGAGGCTGGTTAGTGTGCAGGAAAGAAAGGAGAATAAGACAGCTGGGAGGAACCCTCTTGGGGTTAGAACAAGTATTAAATGATGACATCAAAAACTGTTCCTTCAGTGGGGCACCTGGGTGGCTCAGTGGGTTGACCTCTGCCTTCGGCTCAGGTTATAATATCAGGGTCCTGGGATCAAGCTCCACCGGGGAGCCTGCTTCTGCCTCTCTGCCTACTTGTGATCTCTCTCTGTCAAATAAATAAATAAAATCTTAAAAAAAAAAAAAAGAAAGAAACCACAACAAAATTTTCCTTCAAAAGAGCCACAATTTGATTAGATTTGTTTGTACAGGAATGGTATTATGAAAACAATAGAACAATCAGCCTGCAACTAGTGGAGGTTAACAGCTGGATGTGGTCTGAGAGAGAGCAGATATGAGCATTCCCAAAGTTGTGCTTCCTTGAGGAACAACATTAGCAGTGTAATAATGTGGGAGAAAGATAGACTTCACTAAAATAATCCAGCCTATCAGTAAACAAGTAATGAAATAATGAGCTCACTATGGGAGAGGGGATGGGGTAGCAGTACCCAGAGCTGCTACAATATATTATCCAAAATGTTCAGTTTCCAATAAAAAATTATAAGGTATACAAAAAAATAAGACAATATGATTCATACATCAGGGAAAAAGCAATCACTATAAACGACCTATGAGAGCAACCATATTTCAAATTAATAAAAAACATTGACATTTTTACAGAAATCAGTGGCTTTCTTCTACACTAACAGTGAAAATACAGAAAGGGAAATTAGAGAATCAATTCCATTTACTATAGCACCAAGAACCATAAGATACCTGGGAATAAACCTAACCAAAGAGGTAAAGGATCTGTACTCGAAAAGATGGAAGACCATCCCATGCTCTTGAATCGGAAGAGTAAACATTGTTAAAATGTCTATACTGCCTAGAGCAATCTATACTTTTAATGCCATTCTGATAAAAATTCCACCGTTATTTTTCAAAGAGCTGGAGCAAATAATCCTAAAATTTGTATGGAATCAGAAGAGACCCCGAATCGCTAAGGAAATGTTGAAAAACAAAAATAAAACTGGCAGCATCACATTACCTGATTTCAAGCTTTACTACAAAGCTGTGATCACCAAGACAGCATGGTATTAGCATAAAAACAGACACATAGACCAGTGGAACAGACTAGAGAGTCCAGATATGGATCCTCAACTCTATGGTCAAATAATCTTCGACAAAGCTGGAAAAAATATACAGTGGAAAAAAGAGTCTCTTCAATAAATGGTGCTGGGGAAACTGGACAACTGTATGTAGAAGAATGAAACTCGACCATTCTCTTACAGCGTACACAAAGATAAACTCGAAATGGATAAAAGACCTCAATGTGAGACAGGAATCCATCAGAATCCTAGAGGAGAACATAGGCAGTAACCTCTTCGATATCAGCCACAGCAACTTCTTTCAAGATATGTCTCCAAAGGCAAAGGAAATAAAAGCGAAAATGAACTTTTGGGACTTCATCAAGATCAAAATCTTCTGCACAGCAAAGCAAAGGAAACAGTCAACAAAACAAAGAGGCAACCCACAGAATGGGAGAAGATATTTGCAAATTACAGTACAGACAAAAGGTTGATATCCAGGACTTCTCAAACTTGAGAACTTCTCAAACTCAACACACACAAAACTGGTAATCATATAAAAAAATGGACAGAAGATATGAACAGACACTTCTCCAATGAAGACATACAAATGGCTATCAGGCACATGAAAAAATATTCATCATCACTAGCCATTTGGGAGATTCAAATTAAAACCACATTGAGATACCACCTTACACCAGTTAGAATGGCCAAAATTAGCAAGACAGGAAGTGTTGGAGAGGATGTGGAGAAAGGGGAACCCTCTTACACTGTTGGTGGGAATGCAAGTTGGTGCAGCCACTTTGGAGAACAGTGTGGAGATTCCTCAAGAAATTAAAAATAGAGCTTCCCTATGACCCTGCAATTGCACTACTGGGTATTTACCCCAAAGACACAGATGTAGTGAAAAGAAGGGTCATCTGTAGCCCAATGTTTATAGCAGCAATGGCCACGGTCACCAAACTGGAGAGAACCAAGATGCCCTTCAACGGACGAAAGAAAGATGTGGTCCATATACACTATAGAGTATCATGCCTTCATCAGGAAGGATGAATACCCAACTTTTGTAGCAACATCGACGGGACTGGAAGAGATTATGCTGAGTGAAATAAGTCAAACAGAGAGAGCCAATTATCATAGGTTTCACTTATTTGTGGAGCATAACAAATAACATGGAGTACATGGGGAGATGGAGAGGAGAAGGGAGTTGAGGGAAATTGGAAGGGGAGGTGAACCATAAGAGACTGTAGACACTGAAAAACAACCTGAGGGTTTTGAAGGGGCGGGGGGTGGGAGGTTGGGGGAACCAGATGGTGGGTATTGGGGAGGGCACATATTGCATGGAGCACTGGATGTGGTGCAAAAACAATAAATACTGTTACACTTAAAAGAAATTTTAAAAATTGACATTAAAAAATATTTTTTATAAATATTAATAGAAGAATTTTTCAGAGTAGCCTTTATATATATGTGTGTGCATGATGACAGTGTCACATCAGATAGGAAATATCAATAAAGAGGAATTATAAAAATGAACTAAATGGAAATTCTGAAGTTGAAAAGTACAATAACTAAAGTAAAATACTCACTAGAGGGTCTCAACAGCTTTGAATTAGCAAAAGAAAGAATTAATGAACTTGAAGATAGGTTGATAGGGATCATACAAGCTGAAGAACAGAGAAAGAAAAGAATGAAGAAAAATGAACAGAGCCTCAGAGATATGGGACACCATTAGATACACCAACATACAAGTAATGGAAGTATCAGAAGGAAAAGAGAATAGGAAGAAAAAATAGTCAAAGAAGTAATGGCCCAAAACTTCTCAAATATACTGAAAAACAATAACCTACATATCCAGAAAGCTTAACAAAATTCAAATAAGATAAACTCAAAGAAAACCACAGACACAACATAGTAAAAATGATGAAAGTCAAAGACGAGAAATCTTGAAAGCAGCAAGATAAAAGAAATTAGTCAGTTATAGAGGCTCTCAAGAACATCATAAGCAGACTTTTCAGCGATGAAATGAAGGCCAGAAGGCAGTGGGTTAAAATATTTAAAGTACTCAAAGATTAAAAAAAAAAAAAGTTCAACCTAGAATTCTATATCCAGCAATGCTATCTTTCAAAAAATGAAGGCAAAATAAAGACTCCCAAATAAACAAAAATGGAGAGAATTTGTTGCCCGCAGACCCATCTTATAAGAAATACTAAAGGAAGTTCCTCAGGCTTCCTCAGTTCCTCAGAGAGCAAGTGATCCCAGACAGTAATTTGAATCTGCATGAAGAGCACTGGTAAAGGGCTTCTCGGAGTAATGGCTGCTATCACCACTGGAGCAAGGAAAGTGCATGAGCCTGGATATCTTATTATGTCAGAAAGTAAGAAAGTACTCTAAAAGAATGATAGTGTCATATTAAAATAACACGTAAGCCAACTTGAAGGAATTTCCACTGGCTAAATCTGGGACAAATGGGCACCAAAATAAATAATTTTAGTAACTATAGCTCATTGCATCAAACAGTAAACCATAAGCACTTACTGGTTAAATATGTAACAAGTTTTTAAAATTTAGTTATTAAATATCTAAACTGATTGAAAGTAAGGAGGAAGGGTATAGTTACATAGTTTTAAAGCATCTTTCCACAAAACAATTACTAATTACATGAGGGAAAAGAGTAACTTTATAGTGAGGATGCATGGCAGATATCACTTAATTCAAATTATCAATATGAATATCAATAATAGGACAAATTGAAATCATGAGACACCAAACAATGTGAAGAGTTCAATATCTCTGTGATATTCTAGAAAAATACTCTTTACCTAATCATGATGGAATCATAAGGAAGCATCAAGCAAATATAAACTGAAGAACATCTTATAAAAACCCAAAATGAGGAATATTCTACAAAGTAATTTTCAGAAGTGCCAAGGTCACTTTGGTGGACAGAACCTATGACCACCCCACACATACAAAAATCCCCGTCCTTTGGTGTTCACACTTGTGTGTAATGTACTCCTCTTCAGTTTGAACAGGACTTGTGACTTGCTTTTAACCAATACAATATGGCAGAGGTGATAGGATGTCACTCCATAATTATATGTGATGTATATAAGACTCCATCTTATTAGCAAAAGTGCTAGAGACACTCCCATTTACTATCCTTGAGGCCATGTTGGAGAAGCTTACATGGCAGGAAACTGTGCATAGCTTCTAGGAGCTAAAGGTGGTTTCCATTAAGAAACTAAAGCTTAGTCCCGAAGCAGAAAGAAAATGAATTCTGCTAACAACCTGAGGGAGCTCGGAAGCAGATATTTGCCCCGTATGCCCTCTGATGAGACTGCAACATTGAGATTCCCAAGCATAGAACCTAGCTAAGCCAGGCCTGGATTCCTGAACCACAGGAACTTTCAAATCATAAATGTATATTGGTTTAAACTGCTAATTTTGTAACAATTGTTATATGATGTATAAAACTAGAACAGTTATGAAAGTCAATTAAAGACTAAGAAACTTTCAGACTAAAGCATATTAATGTGTTACACAACTAAATACATGATTTTTTAAATTTTATTTTTAAATTTTATTTTTCTAATTAATCTCTACACCCAATGTGGAGCTTGAACTCACAACCTGAGATCAAGAATCACATGTTTCATTGACTGAGCCAGCCAAGCACCTCTGCATTGCATGATCCTGAACTGGATCCTTTAGACAATTCTTTGGAAAACTTGAACAGGATCTGAGAATTAGGCAGTCGCAGTGTGTCAGTGTTATCTTCCTGATTTTGATGATTATTTTGCAGTTAAGTAGGAGGAAATGTGGTAGGAGATAAACATTAAAAATCCAAGGATGAAATAAAAATTAGTTCATGAAGGTGTTTTTTTCTTCACTTTGCCTAACAAGATTGATTATTTTTCTACTTAATTAAAGAAAGGGAGGATTGCTTCCTTCTGCTTTTCCCCTAATGGGTAGGGGTAATGGGAAGGGGATAAAGTATGTGGGCAGAAGCAATGTGAATCAGAGATTAATTGTGCTTATGTGAATTGGTTTCTTTCTTACACTTCTGCTGTTCACCACGAAAAGAACCTGCCTTCCCAGCTCCTGTTCTGAAAAGAACAAGGAAAAACATAAAGTAGATCTGAACCTAATTCAAACCTGGAGCCAGTCCAAGTCAATCTTGACTAGACAGAATCACAATCTCCCCAAAGACTTGGTTATTGTCAGAAGTCCCTGAAATTTGGGGGTTCCTTATATAACATTGCAGCGATAGCTGACTCAAATTCATCCACTTACTTAATTGCTTTGCCCGATTCTAAAACTTATACTCTGTTTTTTTATTATACTACCACAATTCAACTATATTCACAAGGAAGAAAAAAAAAAAAAAACCCTAGCGTTATTTGGAATCTTTTCAAATGTGTTGGTAAATTTATTTTTGCTTCCTACATCATAAATTTATATTTTTAAACTACCATCTCTTAATAGTGTCCTCAGGCATTTATCATAAAATCTAATAAACAATATATCTAAACTGGTAACTTCAGTTCTGAGATATCTTGGTGTAGGCTATATTGGTCACACTTTGTAAGTCAGTAGTCTTTAAAAGATTAGGATCTGTGGTATTAAGATAGGATATTATGATTAGGGTCTATATTTTGATTGTTTAGGATTTTTTGTAAAGATTTTCTTTGAGAGAGAGCGTGCACACAAGTGGGGGGGGGGGCAGTGGGAGAGGAAGAAACAGATTCCCTGCTGAGCACAGAGCCTCATGGAGGACTCAGTCCAAGGACCCCGGGATCATGACCTGAAGTCAGAAGCTTAACTGACTGAGCCACCCAGGCACCCCTACGATTTCTTAGGATGTCCCAGAGTTACAATCCGAAGAATGCACCAGGAATGCACCAGTTTCACACAGCGATCTTGAAAAGCTCCTCATCTCAAACCCAGTTTTTTGGCACCTGCTTCTCTTTGTTTTTATTGTGGGACTATACCGCTGTGACTCCTTGCAGCAGGAAAAAGGAATGACCGCTAGTGCTCAATTCCTCTCTCTCTAACTCACTGGGTAACTTGGGGCCTGCCACTATGCCCCAGTTGCCATATCTGAAAGGAAAATCGGGTAAGTAGAAGTCTTTATAGATTGTGAAACACCTTAATATTAGAGCCAGCGTAGTATATTCATTAAGAGTTTCAGTTGAGCCCAGCTTATTTCTTCTGTAACCTCAGGCAAATTACTCTTTATACCTCAGTTTCTTCATCCCTTAATAGGGGTAATGATAATTCCTTCTTCAGAGAGTTCTTGAGAAGACAGAATGATGTAACACGTGTGAAGTATTTAAATAGCACTTAAAACATAGGAGTGGCCACCCACTGGGTGGCTCAGTGGGCTAAAGCCTCTGCCTTCGGCTCAGGTCATGATCCCAGAGTCCTGGCATCGAGGCCCACATCGCACTCTCTGCTCAACAGGGAGTCTGCTTTCCTTCCTCTCTCTCTGCCTTCCTGTCTGCCTACTTGTGATCACTCTTTGTCAAATAAATTAAAAAAAAACAAAGTTAAATAATACTACTACTAAATATTTGTATAATTAAACAAATTATTGAGTGCATAAAATAAGCAAAGCTCTGTACAGAAAACAATATGGTATTGTAATATAATCAGCTAACTTTTAAGTTTTTATTTAAGTTGCAGTTCACGTACTTGTAATATTAGTTTCAGGTGTACAATTTAGTGATTCAGCACTTCCGTAGAACACCTGGTCCTCATCACAAGTGCCCTCCTTAATCCCTACTATCTATTTAACCCACCGCCTTACCCACCCCCCTTCTGGTAACCCTCAGTTCTCTGTAGTTGAGTCTGTTTCATGGTTCTCTCTTTTCTTCCCTATACTCATTTTGTTTCTTAAATTCCACATGAGCGAAATCATATATATTTGTCTTTCTCCTGATTAACTTACTTCATTCAGCATTATACTCACTAGCTCCATCCATGTCATTGCAAATGGTAAGATTTCATACTTTTTAAAAAAATATATTTTTTATTTTATTTATTTGACAGAGATCACAAGTAGGCAGAGAGGTAGGCAGAGAGGCAGACAGAGAGTGAGAGGGGGAAGCAGGCTCCCCACCGAGCAGAGAGCCCTACCTGGGGCTCCATCCCAGGACCCTGAGATCATGACCTGAGTTTAAGGCAGAGACTTTAACCCACTGAGCCACTCAGGTGCTGCTGATTTCATTATTTTTTATGTCTGAGTAATATTCCTGTGTGTGTGTGTGTGTGTGTGTGTGTGTACACACCACATTTTCTTTATCCATTCATCAGTCAATGGACATTTGGGCTGCTTCCATAATTAGGCTATCATAAATAATAGCAGCTAATGTTACTTACCCTGAGGATATAGCCATGTACTTAGATATGTGTAGAACCAAGCCGTGTGCACAGAATGTTGGGGAGAGGTTTGGAGTTGAGCTGGGCAGGCACTGAAGGATGGTTTCTATTTTGATACATGAAAATGAGGATGAAGTGAGAGATGCATAAGCAAAGCCACAGTCATAGGAGTGTTGTGGGATTTAAGACTAGACAAGTGTGTTCGGTCCAGGTTGCGAGGAGTCCAGAACGGCAGTCCGTGGAGTCTGGATTCTCTTTAGACATCAGGAAAGAGCCTCTCGTGGACTTTAAGCAGTGATGTTAACAGAGCACTGTATTAGGAAAGTTAGTCTGATAGTGGTTTGTGTAAAAGCACAGAAGAGTGAAGCATAGATACCAAGAGATCATCTGGAAGAAATGATCTAGTTCTCTAGTAGTGAAGGGATAAGAGCCTGAACCAAGGTATAGCCATAGAACCAGAAAAGTCAAGACAGATGTGAGAGGCATTTTGTCGAACAAATCAAGAAGATGGTATGTTCTGTACCCTTTACTGATGAGAAAGAGCTTACCTGACTGGTTCGCCTCAACATGGCATCCAGTACACAGCCAGTGATCTGCTCACAGTTCTACAGTGCACTCATCCTTATGGAACACTTCTGTAGGGTTTGTCAAAGTAACCTTTCTGTTCTAGGCTTATACTTTATCACTCTGAAGTGTTGTGGAAGGTGACTGTGGAAATCTAAACAATGCATTAATAATAGGCAGTGGCAAGGGTATACATTCCTTGACAAGTAACTATTGCTTCTAAACTATCCATGAAGTTGGGTTGACCCTGCAAATCATTATTGTAGAATGGCCTGTAAGAACCACTATTATCCCTATTTTACAGATGAGAACTTTGAGGGACAAAAAGAATTTTATAAGCTCTCTTTACAAATTTCTCTCATCCTTCTAGTCTTAGCTCTAATGTCTTCTCCTCTTGAGGACTTTTCAGAGCCTTGAGGAAATCTGAGCTCCTTGAACGCTTGTTTATAGTTTTTCATGAAATTTACAGTTTAAATTAGAGTCATTTTTCTTCATTTTACCTCACTTATTCAAGCACAAGTTTCTTTAAGGGAGAGGCTATTGTATTCATCTTTATGTTCCCCATAGAGCATAGTCCTGGCGCCTTACACATAGTAGGGGCTCAATAAATGTTTGTTGAACTGATTGAACTATGTACACTAATAAGCCCTAGTCTGTTATGGGTATAGTTTATTTGAATGTGTAATTGGTAGTTTCCCCATGAATCCCTTGAAGAGTGTGTTGATACCTTAGTAGCTCTTTGAAGTTTGATGCATTTAATTAATTGTGCAATCTTTTCAGAGTTCTTGTATCAAGAAGGTAGACTGCATTTAATAATGTGTTCATTGCTTATTTTTTTAAGACCTTTTCATCTATTCCAGTTAAGACAACAAAGAAAAGAAATACCTGGGTTCAAAATATTAACCAATTCTATTCTCCCTAAAATTAAATATTTGAAGATCTTCTCTGTTCTTTTTCATTATTCCTTTTTCCCTTCTTTTGGTCAGAAAGGATCCATTCCCAGGTAATTCCACCTGGTCCTATTTTTCTTGTGTTTTTACTCCATGTAAGCATTTATAAAGAATACTGATTTCTCTGAACTGCAGTGTGTAAGAGGACTGGTTTTGAGCCAGGGAGAGTGTGCTTCCATGGGACAGAGCCAGAAGATGTGTCTTATAGGCAAATATATGGCTACAGCCTCATAGACTAATACTGCTGTGGGGGCTCTAGGCTTTCAGCCTCTTTAAGCGTAGATATCCTGTACCTCCCATCACACAGCCTTCCAGCTTCCAGCACTCTCTAGGGTTTGGAATATGGTAAACCTGGCATTAGAACGCTGTTTCTCAAACAAGGCTGATCATAAAACTGAGTCATGGTGTTTGTAAAAGAATTTTAGTCTTGGGCCCTGTCCTAGAATCTACTTCCTAAAAACTTCAGAGGAGGGGATAGAATATGTTTTTATACCACACCCCTGATTAAAACTTATGATCAGGTAAACTGGGACACTTTTGTATAGTAGTTTAAAATAACTATTTCTAGTACCTTTCACTTACAGGCTGTGTGAATCTTAATTTAGTTTCCTCAAATGTAAAATGAAGATTATTACATATTACAACTATTAGAATTTTAGAGAGGATTAAAGTAAATGATAATGTATGTTAAATGCTTAGCATAGTATCTGAGACATAGCCCTCAATAAACATCAGCTATATTGTGAATGATTTTCCCCTTTTACTTATATCCGTGTTGCCTTGTAGAGGATGTTGTACATCTCTAGGTCACTTTTTCCAGGCAATCTTTGCTAATTAGAAGAGAGTCTCTGAAGTCCTGTTCTTACTAAACCTGCAGTATCTCTTCTAGGAAATCACAACATTTTAGATTTGCAAAGGACTTAAGGGTTTATAGTCCAATACCCTAATGTCATTCTCCTATTTTTGTTCTCTATCTTGTTCATTTTCAGTTAGCTCCCTATTCATGTATAATTGTGTGTTACCCTTCTGGGATCATCTCCCTCCTACTTTCTTTTTGGATTGGGCAAACTAGATGACTTCCCAGATGGTTCCAGGATCCCTCTCACACCCAGAAAATGTCCTGGTGTGCTTATTCCTTTTACAGTTATAAGATTTACCCATCCACCAAACAGCTTTCTATGGTAGCTGTCCCTCTGCTGCCCAAAGAAAAACTATGAATGCTTGTCCTGGATTTTAAAAACCAACATGTTTTCCTCACTACTAGCAATCTAAGAGTCAACCTTACTAAATTTTCAATTTATGTTTTTCTAGTTTTTTGTCTACTTATCTGAATCAGTCTCGTCTCTTAGACTGTATATTCCTGAAAGGGGTTTTCATGTTTTCCCACTGTCTTAGGAAAAATTCTGCACAACTACGTAATAAATGCCAAAACAATACAATGCTGATGTTGTAGTAAATACAATGGAGTCGAGTTAGACTGTTATAGTGTCCTTGTTCCAGTAAAATTCTTTTGGTCCTAAGGTATATTTGCCTGATTTCTTTTCACTTTAAAAACAATTTAATGAACCATCAATCTTGTCTCTGCATTTCTCCAATTTTAAGAGACCACTTCTTTGTGCTGATTTGTCAAGCAAAACTTTAATAAACAACTCCTGGAAATTTAGAACACAAAATTTTGAAGCATTCATTTGCTTTTCTTGGCATTTACTTCCTTAAAGAAGTCAAGAAATTATCGAAGCATGACTTTTTCATTCCGGAGACTGCATTGGCTACCTTTAATCAAGCTGTGCTTTTCTCAGTGTTCCCCATTTAATCTCCTAAAATACTTCCTAAGACTTTGCCCCCCACAATGGAATCAAAACTAAATGGTCTGTAATTTCCTCAAGTGTTCCCAGATCCTGTTGTAAATAATGACATTGTGCTGGCCACTTTCCAGTCTGAATGAAGTGACCTTGTAAAAATGTCTGCTCACTCTTCTATAATGTCTTTTTCTACTTTCTGTAGGGCTCTTGGATACAGCTTGGCAAACAATACCTATTCCAAGAAACACCATTCTTCACCTCAGTATGTTATTTCCTTCATATAGGCAGTACTGTATCCAGAGCTAAAAGACTTATGTCTAAAAGTTAATTAATATTTTAAAATAAGGAATTATAGGTGCACTATGACAGAAGGCCAGACTGGATGACCTATGAATATCTGAATTGACAGAAAGAAAATCTATTGTGGTTTTGCAAACTCTTTAAGAAAATGTTGAATTTTCTTTTAGTCATTAGATAGCTTTTATTGTAATCATGTTCAATGCCCTTTTTTTTCTTAGAAAAGAAACCATTCCAACTCTATAACACAAAAACACTTAAAATTAGTTATTCCAGTCTGGCAGTTAGAAAGGAATATTTCACAATATCAGTAAAGATAGATGTTCTTTCTGAGCAATTATGTTGCATTCAAATGAGACATATGTGATGTTTTGGTTGTCCCAATGGTCGTCCTCCCCCTACCCCTATTTAAAAAAAAAAAAAAAAAAAAAAAAAGAATCAGGACATCTGGCAAGGCCTAGGGAAAAGCAGCTAAACTCACTGAAGGGACAGGGTACTTCTCCCATGAAGACAGACTAAAAATACAAAAACCTATTAGTGTGAAATAACAAAGGCTGAAAGGGGAGAAGTAACTGGGACTTCTGAATCCCCAGCCATGTGGGACCACCAGCTAGACAAGCTAATTAAAATTAGCAACCCATTTTTGTTTATGGCCTCCATGAGCATACAAGTTTTATAAATTAGATACAAGTGCTGCAACTAAGAGTAATTAAAGAGAGGGAGATAGTGGTAGTTTTCAACAGATGGCAGGCAGTGATTTTATTATTTTCTTTAAGAAAATCCAAAGGGTAACCAACTTGTGAGAGCATTTTGAACTTCAGAAATCAAATCAAGATTTAAAGGCATTTTGGAAGTTGTAAAGCTAGGAAATAAGCCAACAAAGTTTTTTCCCTCATAAAATAGAGGCAAAATAACAATATTTAAAATTTGGTTGTTTGGTTCTTACTTTGAGTAGAGCAACTGCTTTTGCTCATGCTTTCATAACTATAAACATCACATGCATTAGTGGGGTCAGCATGTATTCATTTACCTTCCCTCGGCTTTGTTCAGCTCTGTCAAACACCTGTAACACAGTATGCTCCATTGTAGGAGACTGGCAGCAAGGTCCTATTTAATTAACTAATTAGATGACTCATCCTACACATAAATTAGCATTATTAGGTCTTTTATAATGATTGTTGAAGCACTGTAAATTAATTTTCTTACTGGCTATGACCATCATTTGCTGCTATCACAGTATTAAGAGATAATGCCATGCACAGTAGGAAATCTCTATCAGCAGAAAATGAACATGGTCATCCTTGGATCACCAATTAGAAAACCTATTGTGTAACAAAAACATCATTTCTATGCTGTAATATGATCAACTAACCATTAATTACCTTCGCTAGTGAGAATTACCCTCTTTGTTGGAGGAGTATTACATTCCATATTATAGTTCAAAAATGTCAGGAGAAACCAGCAACAAAAACATCAATTTCTAAAAAGGATACATATAATCCAAATTATATTAACCTAACATGCTACATGTCAGGTAAAATTAGCATAAGCTTTGTTACTGAGTCTGAATAATATAGCTTACCTCTTAGCCTTTAGATGTATTGATTAAATAGGTCATCCTCACCTGCCCATAAATACAAATATAATCAAACTGCACTGTTCTCTAGGGAACTGAATGGAAAAAAACCTTGGTAAGTATCCAATCCGGATTCATGATAATTAAGAGCCTGTTTCCTTGCCTAATGCAAGGATGACAGAATGAAGATAAGCAGATCCCTGGAGGCTGTGCTTACATTTACAGCTGGTACATGGTTGTGTGTGTGTGTGTGTGTGTGTGTGTGTGTACGTGCATGCCCACATAAACATGTGTTTGTGTGTCTGTGTGTAAAAATGCATGCTTCCTATGACCAGTGCTCTGGAACTTTCTTTCATGAGATTCTCAAGGGGGATCTGTGACACCCACCTACCCTCCAAGGGGCACTGCCTTAGAAAGCTCATGTGGAAGCAGCCAGTGGGCATGAAGGTTCAGCCATGAATGAATGGGAATGCCAATTTGAGGTCTCTGTCTTGCTCAGCATGGCCTGTTACACCTTCACTGGGCAGGGATATGGGGTGATGGTCAGGAGATGAAACCCTGGTTTAGGTAGCCAGGATTTGGTCCCGACTCCCACCCTTTAGAAGTTATGTCCTCTTGGGCAAGGTACCCCAACTTCTTCGTTGGCATGGTTTTATTCATCTTAAAATAGTCACCTCAGAAGTCTGTTGTGACTTTGTAGATTCTTAGGGAGTTTCTGGTGATCTAAATAGCAGAATTACAGAATGAAAGACTAGTAAGTTTGACTACATAAAAATTAAAGTCATTGCAGGACTATAATTATCATAGATAAAAAATAATATAAAATGGTACATTTATTTTAAAATAATCCAGCAGGGCAGAAGAAGAGAGGTGATAGAGGCATGGTGATAAATGAATTGAGAGTGTGTGTATTTTTATAATGCTGGGTATTTAGTCCATACCAATTTATTAACCTATTCTCTTTATTTTTGTATGTGTTTGAAATTTTCTGAAATTAAAAAAAAAAAATACCATGGACAGTATCAAAAGAATAAGGACAAATTAAGGGAAAAAATATTTGTAAGCATATCATGTTAAGGGGCCAATTTCCCCTAATACATAAAGAGGCCATACAAGTCAATAAAAGAGACCAACAAACCAACATTTCAAAAAAATAAAATGAACACAATTAAGAAAAAAGGAAAAATATATCAAGTAATGACTATTTTTATAAAATATTACATATACTTAAACTTTATATTACATTCTAATTTATTTAAAGAAATATTAAAATTTAATATGTATTTAATATATGTAAATAAATATTTAAATTTATATTTACTTTATAAGTTTTATATTTTTACAGAATAAGATCATTATATTTAAAATATATCAAGTAATGCTCATTTTATTCATAGTAGGAGAAAATACAAATTAGAAACAATAGTGAAAAATCCATTTTTTGATCTAGCAAATTGGCAAAGATCAAAAAGTTTGATAAGACATTGAGGGTAAGAGTATAAGATAATATAACTTCTTTGGAGAGCAATTTTATAGTATCTGTGCAAATTTAAAATGTACCTTCTTTTTAACCCATCAAGCGTTTGCCTACAAATATATTCACACATGAGTTCAAAACAAACCATATAAGGATATTTGATGTAGTTGATTGTAATAGCAAAAGATTTGCAACATCTACATGTCTGTTAGGAAGGAATTGGTTAAATAAATTATAGTACGTCCACAGAATGGAATATTAAGAGGTAGTTAAAAAGAATGAGGCAGCTCCGTAATTTGAGTTGATCTCTAATGCATTCAATATGGAAGAAAAAAGGGGGGGAGTAGAAAAGTAGAAGAATATGTGCCTGTGTAAAAAAATATATCCATATGTTTCCATATGCACAGAATAAGAATCTGTAGAAGGACATAGAAAAACCCACTTACAGTGGTGCCTCTCCCAGGAGAGGGGAGATGAGGTGGACGAAGATACAGGCAGAGGAGGGAGTCTTACTCTTGACTGTACATTCAGTTTCTCTAAACTTTTTTTTTTTTTTTACTGTGAGCATGTATTAGCTAGTCACAATGTATTTTTTACATATAAATGCTTAGAATTGTGTTGGCCTATATTAAATGCTCAATTTTATCTACTCATATTGTGACTATTTTTACTCCAACCTTATCTTCCACTATGCCACTGCACATACCTTTTTGCAACCCAGAGCGAATCATAACCAGTCCCCAAATGTGCTCTGTGTTTTGCTGTTTCCATACTTATATTCATGTGCTTACCTCCTCTTAAAAGTTCCCTCTTCCATCTTTACCCGTTGTAATTCTACCTACCCTTCAAGGCCCAATTCAATTCAAATACCACCTCTTCTTATATTATATATTTGCTAGGTTATCTTGAGAAATTTATGTATTTGCCTCAGCCTTGGTTTTCATGTCTGTTAAATGGGTGGTAATAATAGAAGTTGTAGGGATGCCTGGGTGGCTCAGTTGGTTAAGCGGCTGCCTTTGGCTCGGGTCATGATCCCCGCGTCCTGGGATCGAGTCCCGCATCAGGCTCCTTACTCCGCCAGAAGCCTGCTTCTCCCTCTGCCTCTGCCTGCCACTCTGCTTGCCTGTATTTTCTCGTGTCTCTCTGACAAATAAATAAATAAAATCTTAAAAAATAATAATAATAGAAGTTGTAAGGATTAAATGTGATAAGGTAAGTAAATCTATTCACAAATTTATGTAGTTCTTGGGTTACCTATTTTCTACAGACACAGTGATATGCACTAGGGCTAGAACCATGAAAAAACTGACAGTATCCCTTCCCTCATGCAGCTCACTGTCTAGAAAGGAAATTTCCATTCTGTTGCTAAATACTATGGCAACTGGGATTACGGGCTGTGGAAGTGCAGAGAAGGGGCACCCACCCAAAAGAGACAAACCCTCAGGGAAGAAGTGGTTGAGTTGGAAATCAGAAACAAAATATGATTTTAACTGTGAGTAACCCCAAAGAAATTGTAGGCAGGGAGAAGCAGAAAATTGAGAAAGATTAGTCTTGGCACTTCTCATGCTTGTGACCATCTTGAGTCATTGGTCTCCATGTTTCTGATAATGAAAGGCAACCCACAGAAAAGAAACAGTGTTCCTCCTGCTCTTTAGCCCAGAAAGCTTTCAAGGGTGTAGTTTTTCTGTTGCCCCAGTCTTGTCAACCTTTGTGAAACCAAGCCCTTCCTGCTATAATCCAGAAAAACGAAGTTCTTTACTGAAGAGTTAGGCAGTTCTCTAAATAGTATTGTAGGGAGAAATAAAAATTTAATTTAGATGTTCCCTTATACTGACCAAAGGCCACAGCCTTCCAGAATTAGGGGTGCCAAAGGATAGTGCCTCTCCAGCCTGCTAAACTGTTCACTTCTGCCACAGGTGTCCTCCCAATCTAGTTCCCTCTCCCTGGCCTCATCTCCCTACCCCAGCCCCCATCTCAAAACTTTCTTCAAGACTCCCGGTTAGGTGATCCCCGCTGTTCTCTCTGGGAGCAACTATCGCTCACCCCTCAGGAGGAAGCTGCTTCTGGCACTTCTAGCACTTCTAACCTGAAGCAAAGCCTCAGGTTTGATCTAGATATGAGCGGAAGTTCTGAACTCAGTCTATAGCATCCAGAGAAATATTTTCATTCCCTAAAGAGAATGTAATGAGAGTATAGTCCTCCCCACTGGTGAAAAATATGTCACTGGTAAAGTAAATGCAAAGTGTAACAATAATCATTTACTTTATGAGACTAATTATCCACAAAGGAAAGAATATTTCTCCTATTAGCTTGGTTTGGTCTTGACCTTTAGGCACCACTGCTACCATCAACCCCAACTATCATTGTGCTGAGAAACATTTTCCTCTTACAGCTGAAACCTGACAGCTTTACAAGAGCAACCACTGGAGCTAGCTGGAAGAATAAATTATAATAATACTTAATAAGATCTCTTGGACTCAGATATCCTTCTGGTGGAGGTAAGGAAAAAGTTTGCCAGTTTATATAGCCACTATATAAATTGAATTTCTCTTTCAAGAATTTGTGTGGTTTACCTTTTTCAGGACGAAGCTCTCCCCATCCACACACACACCGCCCAGAAACAAAAACAGAGAGAAAACAAAGAACTCTGAGTCAAAAATGAAATTCCGTGATTCTTCAGAGAATTGTAGGGTAAACTCAAGTGTCTCGCCATGGCCTCTGCAACCATGCCCAGTTGAAACAGTAGGCAAGAGAAGCTATCATTAGTTTTGATCAAGTAGCCATGAACTGGAAATGTGACTGGGTTCAACAGCACAAAGAATCACCTGGCGACCCAGTGGCACCTACTAGACAACCCCAGGACCTAGTTTCCCTCTAGAGGAGGTTCAAGTCCAGAGCCTCTCTGAGCATGTGCATGGCAAAAGATTTATGCTGCCCTCTGCTGGTGAGCAGCTCTCCTCTAAATTTTTTACAAGGGGAAGGGGGGACCTGGGTAGGTTGACTACTACCCCATTTCCAGCCCCATTTCTGGCAGCCTCAAAGAGAAGTAATCAACTAAATTTAGAAGTTGAGGGGGGGTGGGGCTGAAGTGAGAGTGGAGTAGGGGGAGAATATAGGACAGAAAAGCAGAAAGACCACACACCAGTGATATGTCACTATTAGAATCTAATATAGCCCACTGGGTTCATCTGTGTATTTGCTTTGTGAAGGGAAATTTTCATTCGGACTCTTATTTGACATTTGAGTTACTTAGTACTGAATGCATTCAGAAAATGCATTTCACTAATGCTTCCCTAATTCATAGGGGCTGCTGTTTTACCAGTCACCATGATCCTTAATCAGTGTAGTTGTATAGCATGTAGATAGTCTATAAAAGTGCTTAATAAAAATCATTTAATTCTAAATTACATGAGTGCACTTAACCCTAAAGATATTAAAACTGATTGTTTGATGTATTGCCATGAGTAGGCAGAGATTCAAAAATAAAAGCTTCCTGCACCTAAATCAAAGAGCACCGAGCTCATAGCCACTCAGTACAAGCACATGCATCAGTGTCATGAAGCTGGGCTATGATAAACTCACCCATTTTAGGCTTTTAAACTATAAATATGAAGTACTTGAATTTGATCAGCGACGAGATACATAAGTGAGTTTTTCCAAGCAAAGTACTGTATGTGACCTGATAGCCTGTTAGAAGCCTGTGGAGATCACCTGTCGCTTATTTGCTGACTTGGTGAGTGCACCAGTGGGGCCAGCCGCTGGCATGATATGCTATCTATGCTAGTCTAGACTCTAGCCTAGGGGAGGTC
The DNA here is from genome assembly GCF_030435805.1 of Mustela lutreola. NCBI lineage: Eukaryota > Metazoa > Chordata > Mammalia > Carnivora > Mustelidae > Mustela > Mustela lutreola. The sequence goes on from NC_081296.1 coordinate 92,157,470, forward strand.
TGGGGTGAGCAAATAGGAAAGAGTGATTTTCACTGACTGCATTTTTACCCTTGGATTTTCCTTGTAACAATATTTGAACTTGCCTCACCCATATAGTACCTCCCTCAGCACAATACCATGTCTGTGAGGAAACTTTAATCAGTCTTGACCATGGATCAGAATGAATTTTGGAGGGATAGATCTGTCAAAAGTAGAACCACCACTAGTACTTCCCAAGGCCTCACAGGCAGGAAAGGGCGTTAGTAATGGAGGGCACTCAGAGCGAAAGACTCAACAATGAAATCAGTTGTGGCTGGACATTCAGCAACAGAAGTAACTGACCTGAAATGTGAGGGGGTGGCCATGCTGTTAGGCCCGTAATGTCTCCAGTTGTGCCACCAAAGCTATACTACCCATAAGCCCATTGTACCAGCACTGGGATAATAGAGATTAACTGATTTCATTGTTGAAAAGGTTGCTATCTGCAAGCCGAAAGGAGAGTTCTCACCAGAAACCACTCTGGATCAATGCTGGCACCCTGAACTTGGTCTTCCAGCCTCCAGAACTATAAGAATGTGAGTTTCTATTGTGTGAGCCCCCAGTCTATGGTATTTTGTCATGGCAGCCCAAGCTAAGAAGCATGCCCTCCCATAGTTCATCCAAGTGTTTTTTCCCAGATCTCTTTATCCCAAATCTTAAAAATCTTAAAAAGCTTTCTTTTTAGGCTCTTGACCAACGAGGCAAGCCATTTGCTACTACCCATGACTCTATTAATATTCTTATATTAAGCCACTTCTCTTTCCACACACAGTAGAGGCCCAAAGTTCTGTATATTGCGAGGATTTCCCCTGAGCATTCTCTTCTAGGATGGTATGTAAGTAGGACTCTCTAGTAACCATCATTTTTTGGCTTGTACCAATATACTAGGTGATACATCCATGAACCAAGATTGTCCTTTTGTTCCTCTTTTATGACTTGGTCATAAGGGAGCCCTTCCATGAACTGAGGGAGAAGTTCTGGTGCAACATTGGTGAATGACCTGGGTTCTGGGTTAACTGCTAGTATGAGCTTACTTATGTACTCCAGCCCTGCTCATACCCAGTCTCAGATATACCACTTCCATCTTATAATAGAGCTCTCTTTGGGGTCCTTGTGATGTGGTACTTCTGACAAAACCCAGTTTAACTCTTGCCATGGGGTCAGTTTATAGCCCATGGTTTTCATCTCCACCAGGACCTAGTTGCACACCAGGAGCTGGTTTTATTTTATTTAAAAAAATTTTTAATTTATTTATTTGTCAGAGAGAGAGAGAGCACAGGCAGACAGAGTGGCAGGCAGAGGCAGAGGGAGAAGCAGGCTCCCTGCCAAGCAAGGAGCTCGATGTGGGACTCGATCCCAGGACGCTGGGATCATAACCTGAGCCCAAGGCAGCCGCTTAACCAACTGAGCCATCCAGAAGTCCCTAGGAGCTGGTTTTAAATGGTATGGAGTTCTGTGCAATAGCTGGCATGTCCTTGCTCTATAATCCTAGAGATCTACATTACAAATCTTTATTGGTGGTTGCCATGAACTCCACATGGTGTCTTTCCCAACTATAAATACCATAGTGTCTGGTGTGTTGTTTGGCCCAAATGGAAGAATTGCTTGCATCTCAACCCAGACCTGCTTTAGAGCCTTTACTCCTCTGGCCTCACTCAAAACTGGCAACCTTCTATGTCATCCAGTACATGACTGTTGCCGTATTCCCACATTATGCAATATCCTGACTCCAGAACCCTAAGAAGCCTATCAAATGTTTTGCTTATTTTTTAGTAATAGAAGGTACAAGATGCTATGATTGTCCTTTACTTTTGGAAGAGATATAATGGCATACTCCAGACTATTGGGTCCCTAAAGACATCACTAATTGGATGGGCCCCTGAATTTTCAGAGTATATTTCTCACCCTCTGGGTTGCATTTGTCTTAACTAATTCTACAATTATTTGCTCCTTTTTTTTTTTTTTTTTTTTTTTGCTACTTTTTACTCAAATGGTCTTGTTAATAGGATGTCATTAACATAGTGAAACATTATTATGTTCTGTGGAATATCCTGGTTTTCCAGGTACTTTCAGATTATCAGAGAGGGCAGGAGGGTTAACATAACTCTGGGCCTAGATGGAAATGTACACCATTATTTGTCCCACAAGAATGCACACTATGTTGATCCCTGTAGCCAAATCTCTGGCTTCATAGCATGTACCCAAAGCTGTGTTTGTCTCTCTGAGCAAAAACACCATATCTGACATAGTAGCTGCACTTGAGACTGCTGTTCGGTTGAGTTTGCCATAGTCCACTGTCATCTTCTAGAAATCATCTATCTATCTATCTATCTATCTATCTATCTTGAGCCAGACTCAGGGATATGATGGGGATCACTGCCCCTGCATCCTTTATGTCTTTAAGGGTGACACTAATCTCTGCCATTCCCCCTCCCCCAGGATGTGATAATACAGTTGATTAATAGCTTGGCAGTTAGGGAAGCAGGTTAGAGGTTTCCGCTTGGCCTTTCCAACTATGATGGATCTTACTCCACTAAAGAATGAACCAAAGTCAAGTTTCTTCCAAATGCCAAATATGTTCATTTCAAATAAACATTCAGTGACCCACAAAATGACTGCTGGCTAGATCTTGCTCTGTTGGTCCAGGATTCTATTCTTTTTTCTGGGCTTAATACATTCCCCACTAATAAGAAGGTTTTTTGAACACTTCAAGTCTCCAGGTATCGGTGTCAACTCAAATCCTGTATCCAGCTGTCACTGAAATATCTCTGTATTCCTCATCCTCCACTCTACAGTTACCCTAGTAAATGGTCATAGGTCTCACTGGGGAAGGACTAGGGGAATCATTGAACCTACCAGCTGTGACGATGCAGGGTCATCATCTCTCATTCAGTGAATGGATTTAGGGTCTGGAAACTGGCTCAGGTCCAGAAACTAGGCAGAGGATTGTGGTTTGGTTTTGTTTTATGGGGACGACTGCTGACATTCATTCTTTATTTCCTTTGAGTATATAAATTAAGTAAGGCCCTTGTCAGCTGACATCTATCCTGCCCTTGGGAACACCATGTTCTTTTTTTTTTTTTTTTAAAGATTTTATTTATTTATTTGACAAAGAGAGTTCACAAGTAGGTAGAGAGGCAGACAGAGAGAGAGAGGAGGAAGCAGGCTCCCTGCTGAGCAGAGAGCCCGATGCGGGGCTCGATCCCAGAACCCTGGGATCATGACCTGAGCTGAAGGCAGAGGCTTAACCCACTGAGCCACCCAGCTGCCCCATGGGAACACCATGTTCCATACTTTTCTGAGTGTCACTCTCTGCCAGCTGCTGCTCTGATGTGACTGCTCATTACCTTTGTGTTCACCGTACTTTTAACAGTTAAGTGCCACCATCTACCCTCTCTATTTTCAGAATACAATTAGCCCCATTCTACTATCACCAGTGTTGTAATAAATTTCTTACGGTGAGCTATGGCCTACAGAGGACAACCATCACTGGGCTTCTCAACAATGCTGGTAGTCTCCTCATGAGCACATTCCTTGTCACTTTGGCAAACACAGTGTCCCCCAGGCCCTGTCTGTCAGTGCTGATTTCCAGTCTTATATAGTACATCTGTTCTGACATACCTATTTCTCTGTGACTTTTTATTCTATCTGTGATGGACTTCTTTCCTCTAATATGGGATATTGCTTTCTCTAGGCTTCCTACACGCCTATTAGCACTGACTTCTGGGTTGTTGCCCAATTAAAACCTGTGTCCCAGCAAGTATTCTTATAAACTCTTAAACTCTTCTTTATCTAACTTTACATTTCACCTCCTTTCATCCAGAATCTTTAGGATCCAGTCCCATAACACTGTCCTGGCTTCTGCCAATACATTTGTGGGTCAATCCACAAATTCCTTCATCATATAATCCCTTTTCTCCCTTACAGTCCCAGTACTTTCATGGCTGAGTGGTGTTGTGACTTGATCCTAGCTGTTGGGCTGGTAGCCAGGAGGGAGGTAGGCATCGATCCTGAGGAGGACTTATATGATTTACCAAGCAGAGACCTTGGCATCATCCTCAGGTGAGGGGCAAGACACTAGTGGCCCTTGTCAGGGAAGAGTGGTTCCCTTCTGAAGATCTAGAGAATTCAGACTCACCTGTGATTTTAAAGTTCTTGGGTGCAGTGGTATAGGTGTCAAATCCCAGGATTCCACTCCCCAGTCAGGGAGACTTGCTAGGGTTAAGAAATCAACCCTTTCTGTGACTCTTCTGTTTAGATGAAGTCCTGGTTTGACCCTCAGCATTTTCGTCCCCTAGCTGTAATAAATGAGAAACTAAATAGAGCCATGAAGGCCCTGTGACTTTCATACTTTGCCTTAAATTGGTGATTAGCTATCCTTTTGCCTCTCATTGTTTTTGTCAAATATATAGTAGTAATACCCAGCAGCAGTCAATCAATTCCATAGTCCTTAGGAGTACTTTTCTTGGTCCTCTCAAACACCTGTGGTATTGTCCCTGTCAGTACATGCCCTTCTGCTGGTATCTCGTCTGGTTCACTACCTGTAAGAGTACTAATAACTGCACTAACGTGATGTGTCAGCGTCTATCAGTTCTCCCCTTACCACCAGTTGTGGGGGCCACCGGTTGGACAGTACAGAAGCCAGCCTCACAGTCCCATCTTACAGTCCATTTTCTAGGATCATTCTTATGCCACCTGTCCTAGGTCGGTCCCTGAGAACCAAACGGGGACACAAATTTGCTTGCAAGATGTTTACTGGGGAAATTTATTGAAATAGCATGTAAAAAGTGCAGGAAGCAGAAACAGGCAGAAGGACAAATGGAACTGCAATGAATGTAGTTGCAGTACAGACTTCAAGCAATCCCATAAAAAGTGCTGTTGCTGGGGTGGTCCTTCAGAGTGATCCCAAATTGAGGCAAAAGGACCAGGTTTTCATACCACTGCACTTGGGAGGGGGTGTCACATTGGGCAAGACAGCTTCTTCTGGCTAAGTCAGGATTTCTCCACAGTGGTTCTGTTGCTGTTTTGGACTGGATAATTCCTTGGGAGAGAGGCTGTCCTGCATTTTAGGATGTTCAGCAGCATCCCTGGCCTATTAAATTTCAGTAGCACTCTCCTCCTCACCTGCTTCCCCCTTCAGGATGCCTCCCAGTATTACCAAATATCTCCTGGGGACATAATTATCCCCAGTTGAGAGCCACTGAGCTGAGGGCATTTCACACAAAGAATGTAGTTGTGAGCCATTAGCAGTCAAAACCTCTGAAAGCAGAGGTACCAGGGCCTGGACCCTGAAGGTGGAATCCAGGCAAGAGGCCACAGCATTGAACACATGTCCTCTGTGATGTCAACTACTAAATAAAGGCAGGAGGAAAATATATATACTTTAAATAATGCAAGCTTTCAATACTTTTATACTCGAATCTTTGATCTATTTGACATTTATTTTAGGGATGATATAAAGTAGGGCTTTCATTTTGTGTTTTCAAAAGTTACAGTTAATTATCTAGTATTTTTAATTGAATAGGCCACCATTTCCTTGCTAACTTGAAACGTCTCTCGTCATACTGTAATTTCCAGTATACCAGTATACACATGGGTCTGTTGTTGTTTTTAAGACATTTATTTGGGAGAGAGAAAGAAAGAGAGCAAGCAAGCAAGAAGAGCAGAAGGAGAGGGAGAGGGACAAAGGTGCTCAGTGCGGGGCTCAGTGCAGGGCTCAATGAGGGGCTCAGTGCAGGGCTTGACCCCAGGATCATGATCTGAGCCAAACTCAGACGCTTAACCAACTGAGCCACCCAAGCGCCCCCACAAGGATCTGTTTTTCGACTTCTCATTAGGTTCTGAAGATCCACATGTTCATTTTGGTATCAATACCCTGCTATTTTAAAATTATGAAGTTATTTTTCCTTTTCAGTGTAGGTATTGTTCTTCCTCAGAACTACTGGATGATAATCACCCATTTATTCTTCCAGATAAAACTTAAAGTGAACCTGTAAATCCCCTGATCTTCAAAAATGATGATTTGAATGTTTACTAAAATTGCACTAAATTTATAGGATAATTTAGAGAATGGTGGTAACTTTACAACATGAAGTTCTCCCCTCTAGGAACTTGGTATTTCTGTCTGGTAACCCAAATTTTCATTTTATATACTTCAGTAACATTCTATAGAATAGAACATTCTATAGAATGTTACTGAAAAATATGTTTTTATTATTTATCTGTTATTTTTAATGAATTTTATTTATTTATAGAGAGGGTGGTGGGACGGAGCAGAGGGAGAGAGAGAGAGAAACTTAAGCTGACCCCATGCTTAGTGTGGAGCAGATGCAAGGCTAGATCTTATGACCCCGAGATGACTTGAGCCAAAATCAAGATACTTACTGACTGAGCCACTGAGGCACACCAGAAGAGTGCCTTTTAAAAAGAAGGTCTCTGATATTTTTTACCATTAAGTTTGATGTTTATGGTTCTTTTCAGATAAATGCTTTTTATTGTTTTATAAACTTCTTCCCTTCTTCTTCTTCTTCTTGTGAGCTCTACACCCAGTGTGGGGCTTGAACTCATGACCCTGACATCAAGAGTCGCATACTCTGCAGACTGAGCCAGCCAGGGCTTATCCTATAAATATAACTGCTTTTCCTATAAATATAGCTTCTGTTTCTAGCTTCTTAAAGATTTATTAGTTTATTAGGGTTTTTAATAAGAATGGATATTGAATTTCATCAATTGCCTCTGAGATATTAATTAATTAATTAATTATTGACTAAAAGGTAGCTGGCAGAATGTCAGTCATCTGAGGGTAGAAAAATACTGAGCATTACTTTGGAACATTAATTACCTTTCTGTCTTTCTCAGATCCCTACTAGGTAGAAACTCCCCAGTATGAAAGTACATGCTCTCCAACCTGAATACTAGCAAGAACACATGCTCGGGAAGGATAGAGAAATCCACTATGTTCCTGCTTGAGGGCAAAGAAACTCCAAGAGATGCAGATAGGAATAGCCTCAGCCAGAGATACAGAAAAAGAGCCTAGTCGCAAGTATACTGGGTCCGTAGGCCAGAAAAGAGTCACCAGACGTAGTGGACCTGAATGTGTTTAATCAGGGCATTAAATAATGCATCACGTATGCAGACACATGTAGTTTAACTCCCCAAATAAGTAAACTTCAAATCTCCAGTTCCTCTCCTAATTCTTAGAGCCCATTGCTTGGAGAAAATGAACTATCTTAGAAATTGAGTTTAAAGACAGCCCTCTCAAGGAAATAATGAATTAAAAAGTAGACTTTCAGGTAAACAAAGTAGATAAGATCTATGTGGGTATCACTAACCCATCTGGTAGTTGAAAGCCACATTTGTTTTCTTTGTTCGTTCCTTTGAAACTCAGGTCTTTATTGTCTTGATAACAGTCCACTTGGCTTTTATATTGCATGCCGGTACTTAATAACCTTGTCTTTTTCTATGATTGGGTTATACAGAGTTTCCAAAACAAACAAACAAACAAACAAACAAACATTAAAAGCAGTTATATTTATAGGATAAGCAAGTGTCTTTATTCTCTCTTGTATTAAAAATGCAAGCCAGCCGGGGTGCCTGTGTGGCTCAGTGGCCTTCGGCTCAGGTCATGATCTCAGGTTTCTGGGATTGAGCCCCGCATGGGGCTCTCTGCTCAGCAGGGAGTCTGCTTCCTCCTCTCTCTCTCTCTGCCTGCCTCTCTGCCTACTTGTGATCTCTCTCTCTGTCAAATAAATAAATAAAATCTTTAAAAAAAAAAAATGCAAGCCAGCCAGGTCTTTTTTTCACTCAGTAAGGAATTGAGGCAGTCAAGAAGCTCTGGGAAGTGGGGACACCCTCAATCTGGTTCTATCCATTTCATGCAACTGTGATCAGGAATGCCAGGGGAACTTAGAAAAGATGTCAGGGGAAGATTTACTTTAGATACCCTAAAAATGCCTCTATAATAGGAAAGCCCTTCTCAGAAACTGAATCCTGTATCAACTTTGCTCTGGAAAGTCTCACTAAGAAGGTTTTGTGTTCTAAAATGTTTGGGGAAAATAAACAAGAGAAATCAGTACTCCAGTGTGATACAGGGGATAGCAGTGAGGGTATAAGTGAGGACCAAATTAGTCAATAAGACCTGACAATTTGATTAAGTGTCTCTGGCAGTCCTCTCCCATTCATTTGAATTGACATTGCCCTATCCTTGTCACTTTTCACCTAGATAATTGAAGCAGGTCCAGGAGAACTTTCCCCACCCACCGGCCTTCTGTTCTCAGAGTATCTTCCTTTAGTGCAGGTATAATCACGTCACTGCTTACCTCAACCCCACTTACCTGCAGTAGCATTTTCCAAAGTGCAATCTGAATTAGAATTATCTGGAATGCTGATTTTAAAATGCTAATTCTGAGGCCTACCTCATCAAGATCCAAGTCTCTGGATGTGCGGAATTTTAAAAAGCTCTGCGGGGGATTCTTTGGCACATTACGGTTGGACAGCTGCTGATCCCCTGTCAGGGCAAACTCCTAGTGCCGTGAGAAATCGTTTAGGTCCTGGGACCTCGGCCTTGTCTCCCCCTGTCACTCCCCATGTGTCCTAAAAGCTGCACCTAGAAGAATGACTTGTGTTGTGTTGAAACATGCCAGGCATGTCGCGTATCTATGCGCCTTGATACATCATTCCCATTTTCTCCTCTGACTGCTAAAACCCCTGTCTATCCTAAAACTCACCTCCTCCTTGAAGCCTTCCCTGATGATGCTCTCCATAAGAGTGTCTTTCTTTACTTGGGGTTCCCACAGTATGGTGCATGGTATTTGGTTCCAGCACTCACCCCAAGCTATTGCTCTATAAATAGCTGCCCTTCTCCCCTGTGGGAGCTGCTGAGAACAGAGCCTGGGTCTTATTTATTTCAGCACATTAGAGTGCTCAGTAAGCACTGACAGAGGGACTGAATGAGTGTTATGGTACTCACTCTGACCAGCACTGTCCAATCAAAATATGATATGAGCATTAGGTAATTTGAATTTTTCTAGTAAGCACAGTAAAAAGAGTAACAAGAAACAAGTAAATGAATTCTATTTTTATTTAACCCAGTGTATCCAAAATATTGTCATGTCAACATATAATCGACATCAAAAACTATTGAGGTGGTTTACGTTCTTTTCTCATACTAAGTCTCCAAAATTCCAGTGTGTATTTTACACTTAACACATCACAAACCAGACTAGCGTATCTCAAGTGGTCCATAGCCACGTGTGCCTAGTTGTTACTATACTGGACAGCATGATTCAAGACGAGAGAGGATGCTGTCGAGGTGTATGTGAGAACTTCAGCCCATGACAAAAGATGCAGTCTAGGTCAGGGTTCATCCTTGGTGGTTACATGGCACTGGAATGGTTTTCGCCAGGACTGTTAACCTTGGCCTCGTTTGCTGCGCAGAGCTGTGAGTGCAGGTCTGACCTGAAGGTCCTGCATACCAGCTGTCCTCTCAGAAGCTAATGAGCCTCCTTCTCTCCCAGGCATTTGGAGCTGAAATGTCCAGATACACCACCTCTCTAGGGAACATTAAAGGCATTAAATAAGAAGGCTGCATTCTTTCATGTGCAAAGCCACACCCTCTAATGTCATCATTACCGAGGCTCTAGTCACCAAAAGAAAAAGCCACAGAAATGTAAATAGAGTTCACTTGTAGGTGCCTTGGTAGAGGTAAGCTCCAGGTATCCACACCCTGTAGGGACATCATTCCATCTGAGGGAGGAGTCTTAAAAAATGTCTTAAGCAGGAAGCTTAGAACACTTCCAAGACCTGGACTGTTTGTCTTGCTCAGGCCTGTCTCCTGACTCCCTCAGCTCAACCTCAGTGAGTGCTGGGCTCAACCTTTACTCAGCCTCTCAGGTCAGCACTAAACAAGGAAAATGAATCTCCACCTCTTGGCCCCACACTCTGGGGACCTCCGTTAAGAAGCTTGGTGCCCGCTGGCAAAAGTGTGGAGTGGAGCCAGCCCTCGACTTGGCACTCCCTGCCTGGTCCCCTCTTGCTAGGCGGGAACCTAAAGCAGTCTTTCCCTCGGCTCCCTCCTTGCCCCCAAACTCATTTTCAATTAAACAGTCAGGTACCCAAATTAGCATCGGAACCAAAATGGTTTCCTCGGAAACTCATGATAAAAACCACAGTTTTAAAACATTTTCTTTGCAACCTAGAGAGCAAAGCCATGCCTTTTACAAGGACAGAAGCCCTGAGCCAAAGGACTCCCATCTCCTGTCAAAAAGTGTCATTGACCAAAGATTCTGGAATAGATGGAAAGTGCTATTTGAGGATCTCAGAGCATGCTTTATGTATTTTCCTATATCTTACTCCCCTATAATCCTTGCCCTCCATTTACTCTTGCCTGTTTTTACAGAAGTGCAACATTTCGTTGGTAGTTAGTTTTCACTGCAGTCCTCCTTCCTGCAAGGAGTTGAACTCTCAAACACAAGCAGCTAGAGGTTGGATCAGGAATTCTTGACATTGTCCATATTATATCTCCATCCATAAAAGTATCCCCCCTGGAAATTATCTGAGAAAAAAACTATATTCCAATAATGCAATAATAATAATAATGTGCATTTTGTATAATGGTTCATAGTTTACAAAATACCTTCACACATATTTCCTCAACTTAACCTCATAATAGCTAGAGTAGGAACAACAGGTTCAGTATTCATATGACTATTCTTAGTATTCAGTATTCATGTGAATCTCTCTAGAAGCATTCCTTCAATTGGCGAAAGTACTGAGACCCTGTGTGTGTCTGGCCTTGCGGAATGCACTGGGAGCCGAGCTATCAAAACACAGTTCTTTCTGGGAGGAGCTGAATCTTGTGGGAATGAAAACAGACAATTAAAATCTATATAAAGTCTCTTGCAGAGGCATACAGCGTGCTGAAGGAGCCCGTAAGAGGGACCTTAGTGCAGAATTTTATTATCAGAGAATTCCTTAATCTGAAGAAATGAAACTTCTTAATAATGGAATTTCTGCTATCCTAACAAGCTAATAAGAGAGCTGTTGCAGGGGGTTCTTTCCAGGGACCCCTAAGTCACATACCACTGGCTGTGTCCTGCCTGGAAGGAATAACTATAGTATGTCTGTAATATGTATAGATTGCATATATAGGTACAGTATGAAACCAGAGTTCATGGAGTAGTCATAACATTTAGAGTCAGAACATTGGTTCTGGCTCTAAATTGACAGCCTGATACTTTCACAATATACCAGGATCCATATGCTCTCCAAAGGAGCATTAGACTCCCAGATGACACTAACTGCTTCTGAATGTAACCCCTGCCTAAAACATTTTTTTTAATTTTTTTTTAAAGATTTTTATTTATTTATTTGACAGACAGAGATCACAAGTAGGCAGACAGGCAGGCAGAGAGAGAGGAAGGGAAGCAGGCTCCCTGCTGAGCAGAGAGCCTGATGCAGGGCTTGATCCCAGCACCCTGGGATCATGACCTGAGCCAAAGGCAGAGGCCTTAACCCACTAAGCCACCCAGGTGCCCCTGCCTAAAACATTTTATAATCCCCTTCTATTGGCAAGAATGCAGAGGTAGTATTTCCCCCCTCTCTTTTTCAAAAATTTCATTTATTTATTTGACATAGAGAGACAGTGCATGTTCACAAGCAGGGGCCAGGAGCAGAGGGAGGGGAGAGGCAGCCTCCCCACTGAGCAGGAAGCCTGAGACAGGGTTCTTTCCCAGGACCCTGAGATCATGACCTGAGCAGAAGGTAGACGCTTAACCAACTGAGCCACCCAAGCACCCCTCTCTTGTTTTCTAATTACAAAAGTAATACATGTACATACTCGTGCTAAACAGTTCAGTAATACACAAATATACAATTTAAAAAATGAAAGTCTCCCACTATCATCTCCCTCACCCCACCAAATACTGTTACTGGTTTAGGGTGTATCTTTCCAGGTTTTTGTTTTTGTTTTTGTTTTTCTTAAAGATTTTATTTATTTATTTGAGAGACAGAGAGAGCACGAGTGGAGGGGAGGGACAGAGGGAGAGGAAGAAACAGGCTCCCCACTGAGCAAGGAGCCTGAGGCGGCGCTCGATCCCAGGACCCCAGGATCATGACCTGAGCCAAAGGTAGACACTTAACCAATTAAGTCACCCAAGTGCCCCAATATGTCCCATTTCTGCTGAAAAATATGTAAACACATATATTTTTAAAACCCTGAAAAGGGTTTTACTCATATGATTTGCTCATTAGCACTGGGTTTTCCTTTTGTTCTCAAGTCTTTCTTGGTGCCCCTCTTATGTGCTCTCATAGCCTCTGCATACCACTGCCACATCCCTTGTCTCACTGTTTCTCATCTTTCCTCATTATACTGAGAGTTTCTTGATAACAAAGACCATTGCTCTATTATCTATTGTGCCCTGGGTTCAGAGCACAGCACACAGCACGTGATCAGTGCTCAGTAAATATTTGTTGCTTGAATGAATATTTTCAGGAGCATTATTTCCCCTAAAACTTCAGTCAAAGAAGCAAACTTCTGAGGTGGCCTGATTTAAGTAATAGATATGTAGTTTCAACATCAAGTCAGGAAATTTGTTGGCAGCTTTCTCCAAGTGCAGTCTCTGTTTTCATCCTTCACCCATATTAACACAGAGCTCAGCACTTGACGTTCCACCAGAAAAGATCCATTCCCAGAATAAGCATTAGTGAACAATGTTGATTTCATGGAAGATTGTGTAGGGTATTAGGGAAGGGTAAACTTACTTAAAAGCCTTGATCAGGGGCGCCTGAGTGGCTCAGTGGGTTAAGCCGCTGCCTTCGGCTCAGGTCATGATCTCAGGGTCCTGGGATTGAGTCCCGCATCAGGCTTTCTGCTCGGTGGGGAGCCTGCTTCCCTCTCTCTCTCTGCCTGCCTCTCTTTCTACGGTGATCTCTGTCTGTCAAATAAACAAATAAAATCTTTAAAAAAAAAAAAAAAAGCCTTGATCAGACTCATTTGTTTCCTGAGGTCCCTTCTTCCCCATTGTGCCTCAACCTCATAAAATTCCTCCCTCAGGTACACAGAACGGTTTGGTCTTCCCCCAGCTTCTTTCTCCAGACTTCCATGCCCACACCTATAAAATCCCAGAGCAGACACCTGCCTCTCAGAGATAGTGAAGGTGTGTTAAAAATAGCCTTTTTCAGGGCACCTGGGTGGCTCAGTGGGTTAAGCCGCTGCCTTTGGCTCGGGTCGTGATCTCGGAGTCCTGGGATCGAGTCCCGCATCGGGCTCTCTGCTCAGCAGAGAGCCTGCTTTCCTCTCTCTCTCTGCCTGCCTCTCCATCTACTTGTGATTTCTCTCTGTCAAATAAATAAATAAAATCTTTAAAAAAAAAAAAAAGAAAAAAGAAAAATAGCCTTTTCCCCTACCTATTACATCAGTATCTAGAACTATTAGTACATAAATTAGGATTTCAGGCAGTTTTAAGCAATCTAACCTAAGCAAAGAATCTTGCTTCTCCCAGGCATCCTATTTTTTTGTTATTTTTTGTAAAGATTTTATTTATTTATTCGACAGAGAGATCACAAGTAGAGAGGTAGATGGAGAGAGAGGAGGAAGCAGTCCCCCTGCTGAGCAAAGATTCCTGATGCAGGGCTCCATCTCAGGATCCTGAGACCATGAGACCATGAGATCATGACCTGAGCCAAAGGCAGAGGCTTTAACCCACTGAGCCACGCAGGTGCCCCCAGGCATCCCATTTTTAAAGTTACACATCTAGCCCTCCAGTCCAAGCGAGTCCTGGTCATCTCTTGTTGGGATCTCCATCTCAGGGGTCAAGTATGATCCTGTGCGCTTTGCCCTCAGGCTGTGCTCACTCTATCACCTTTTGATGCCTCATGGTTTTTAGCCCTTGAAGAAGGGGTCTCTTCACCCAAGGACCTGATGTCAGCACAGCATCTGAGGTAGAAATGTTTTTCACCTGACGGTTGGCATCTCCTCTCTGGCCTCTAGGAAATATTCTTCTCCCTTATTCACTGTAACACTTACAATACAAATGCAAATTTACTGATCCATTACTGTGAGCCAGACACTGTGCTAAGGACTTTTTATACATCCCCCTGTTTATTTAAGTTTTTTAAAGGTATCCATCCATAAATTACTTTTATTTCTTATTAAATGAACACAGAGTCATTAGCATATTAATAACAGGTTTATTATTACATATCCATCAGTGTGGCTTTCCATGCCACTTGAAACATGCATGCCATCCTAGAGATGACGCTAGTTCCCCAGTGCTTCTTTTTGATACACATTACTACAAAGCCATTATAAATTACCGAGGAGATATTTGGTTAAAAAAATAAACAATAAATCATACCGCCCATATGAATCAACTCATGCTATTGCACAAGAGTTTAGCAGTGTTTACCTGGTAATTCCTGTGTTAGCTGGAAAATATCACAGATGCATTGCCATGATTTTCTTTAAAGTTGATGTAACCTTCATATTTTGCAGAGTTTTATAAAGTCATTCATTATTGTAGCAGGTGGTTTAATGCAAACATTGTACTCAATTTACGAAAGTCAACAAACCTCGAACAACAAACCAGTTATCAATGAAAAACCCACTGACTCATAATTTTTAAAAAATATGTTCTTTTGGGGGCACCTGGGTGGCTTAGTCAGTTGAATGTCCCAAGGTTGTGAGATCAAGCCCCAAGTCAGGCTCCATGATCAGCGGGAAGTCTGTTTGAGATTCATTCTCATTCATTCTCTCTCTCTCTCTCTCTCAAATAAATAAGTTAAAAATATATATATATGTTCTTTCCAAGTTTATCTGTGTGCTTTGATCCCACCCTCTCTGAATATAGATCCAGGATTACCTCCTTGCATCTGTGGCAATCTGAACATTCCCTTCTTCCTTTCTAGCTAGAACATTCCCTTCTAGCTCATCTTGGGCTAGAGGCCTTGACCTTACCTTTGCCCTGTAGGCCAACTAGGCCCTGATCAACTATCTTGCTCTTAACCCAAACTATGTGGCTTCCATACTAGCCATGGGAGCATTTGGCTCTGGATCCCTCTTTTCCTGTTTGTTTTTTGTTTGTTTTCCCCCATACTGTGTCCTTGGCTGATTTGCTGTTACGTTTTTTCTTCCTTTTCAGTATTCCTACTAAATCTCTACTGAGAAAAGTAAGATACCATACTCCATCTGCCTCCAACCCAACCCCAAGAAACTTCCTAATTTTTACTTATTATGCCATCTTTGAAAGGTCCTAACAATTCCTAAAGATCCCTCAGTATATATTCTTATTATTATGTTCTTAAAGAACATAATTTTTTATCAAATGTTCAGTAATCAGAAAAGACCTCTGTGTTGTATTATTCGATGAAAAAGCCAAAGTGCTGAGAAATGGATATGATATGTTACAATGTCAAAAGGCTAGAAAAACTAACTTGTTCTGGTAGCTTTGGGGTGAAATGAAGATTTTGACTGGGCAGGTGAGAAATAGGGGCAGGAGGAGATTTTACTATATATTTTTTGTTATTTTTGATGTTTGGACCATAGTACTTTATTACCAATTTTAAAAATAGATGAGTGATTTTTTAAAAAAAATACGAGTAACCTTCCTGATGGGCAGGAGAGGTTGTTTTGCAACAACAGTTGGTAAACAATCATTAAAAATAATAAATGAATAAAATAGTTTTGAGAAAGAACAGAAAGACAAAGAACCTATTCCAGAGGAATGTTCAGGTCAATGAGTATTTCACATAAATCTGATAATGCCAAACACTCAGCATTACAGGCAGTTTGGGCAATGGTCTGAAAATAATCAGTTGCAGCGGAAAGTACTGATAGAGCTTTATGTGTCCTGTTTCACACACTACACATATCTAGGGGTCAGGGGCTTTCTCTCTCATACAACTAGAACTCAAATAGAACTCAATACAAATAAACTCAATAGTTTAGTAGTAATAGGAAAAGATTGCCGCACAGAGTCCCTTTAACTCTAAGAGGAGCAAGAAGCCATTACAGTGTGATTTGTTGAGTCCTAAAAAGACAACAGAAACTTTTGGGGTCACAGTTTAGCTGACATCAACTCCAATCTCTACTTAATAGCATAAAATAGAGGGCAGTTAAGTAAGCATCTGTGCTCTCATTCACATTTCTAACCCAAGTCTTAGAGAATGGATAACCTGCCTTAGCCTACTCCCACATAGTTCATAATACAAGTGTCTTGAGGAAGCTAGGATCAGTTCTCAGGGAATCTGAGAACTTAGCTGACCTTAATTTGTTACTTTCCAAATATTCCTGAGCACATCCTAAGGTAGAATAAACCCCCAAGACCATCCCTAGAAGTGACTGGCTTTTTCAGTTTTCTTTGGCTTTGAGATGACCAAGGGTTGGCACCTCTGACCCCTCACCCCAAGATGGGAAAGGATTGGACATGACATTAGGCCTTCTCTATGTTCAGATCCATCTCCCTAGCATCCTGGAAGCAGGATAAACGGAAGCTTGGTTTCTGTCATATCACACTTGTAGCAGATGTGATTTCATCCTGAAAGTATTTTAAGATTTAAGGGAATGAGGGGGGCAGGATGGGACAAAAGGAGAGGCTGAATTTAATTCAGTCACAACAGAGACTTCAGTTGATCTCTTGGGGAGCACTGAACCTAGGATGGCTCTTCGGAGCTTTACAGAATTGAAATAAAGGAGCAGATCTTATATTCCTGCATAGACCCATCTTTGGATTTGGGCTACCCAGGAAGGGGGTGCAGCCTATGTGGGACAACTCCCTTGGGCTAAAGGCAATTCCCGGGAAGGGACTCCGTTATGGATCTTCAGCAGAAAACACTCTTGGTAGCTGGTACTCTGATTTACAAAGGGTATCTGGGTATCACACAATAGCATCTACTACATAATCAAAATACCTAAATGAATACCAACAAATGCATCATAGTTCTGAAAGTAGCATACAGGTAGCCCAGAGAATATAGTAGTATGAAATCTGATGGAGCTGTGCTCTGGTTGAATATGTTAGGAAAGTTCTTGAAGCCATAATTGTCTATATATGATTACCTATGACTCTGAAATTGCCAGTTCAGTAAGTGAAAGGAGCTGATTAAAAGCCATATCTATTCTCCAACTCTCAGAGGCAGGGCCTCTCAGGGCTAATTCAAAAAAGAGAATTCTTGCTACAGATTCTTCCACATTTTTTTTCCCCATTTCTGTATGTTCCACAAGGAGGTGGCCACCACCTGCAGCTGATAATTACAGGCTTTAGGCATGCCATACTATGAAAGGAACTTGTGTGTGGTGCCTGGGCTGATAGGGAAGTATGCCGCATGGGTTTGACCCTGTAAAGGAGGAAATATCCTTTTGTCGTGGGCCCTAGGGTTTTCAAGGCCACTATCCATGGCAAATGTTCACCATGCTGAAAGGCTAAGGGCCAAGCATACAACCTTTTAAGAGCTTGTCAGCACAAAGTCCATTCACTGAAAGCCTTGGCTCTCCCGTGCAGGAAGCAGGTAATCAGAGCCATATTGTGGTCCCCTCTTTGTAATAAGGTAAAAGTTCTACAGCTTTACACTACTGAAAATATTGAATATCACATGTTTAATTTTCAATGGTGATGCTGATAGAGAAAATGCTGCCAAAGACTTTGCAGATAAAAATGGATGTTTTGAACTTTGGTAAAACATTTTCTCTTCCAGGACGGAGCAAGGCAGCCATTTTGACAATACCCAAGAAAATGACATAGTAGTTCTGGACAGGAATATTACAAAAGCTCAATGGAAATTAAATAAGAAGAATTGAAACAAAGAACTGGCCCCAACCTGGGTACGTATACTCTCCCCTCTCATTCTACTCCCAATTCACATCGGCTGATAGCTGCCAAACAGATGTTTATTTGATTATTATGGATATTGAAAAATGTTCTATCATTATATTATTCTTATTAGAATTTTTAATTCAATATTAATAGTCAATTAGATAATTTATAATAAGATGTTTCTAAGCTAAATTAGGTCACAAAGTGATGATAGGAAAAGTGGAGTGTCTTCCATTGTGACAACAATAATTTTGTTCTGATTTCTGAAACAATTACTTGAGAATACGCTAAAAAAAAATCACACATTATTTGTTTAATCATATGAATATTTTGGAGTTAGAGATAAAACTGTGATATTTTAAAGTTAGAGGTTATTTTTGAAGTTACTGGGTATAAGTCCAACTTTTATAAATGAAGCAGTCCCAGAGAACTGGAATTGCCCATGATATTACACTTGGGACAAGGATCCAGGTCTCCTGATTTCCTGGCAGTCTTCTTTCCACTAGAAGAAACACAGGTTCTGGTTATTAATATTGTCCATATATGTTGGTGACACATTTTTTTGACTAAAAGAAAAGGAAAGTCTAGATACCTTTTGACTAGACCATGCCCAGGATTATTTCTTATGTCCCAGAGAAAACCAGATTTCTTACGTCCCAGAGAAAACCAAGCTCCAACGTAATTTGAGTCTGAGGCACAGCTGATTACCTAACCTGGACTCCGATGAAGCTGGTCAGTGTGTGACTGCGCAGGCTGGGAGTTTCAGCAGTGCTGGCTTTCCCGTCACTGTGCTCAGAATCCTTACAGACCTTAGAAAGTGGCTATGACAGCAGCACCTAGTGAGACTTCTTTCTTTCTTTTTTCTTTTTTCTTTTTTTTTAAGATTGTATTTACTTATTTGAGAGAGAAAGCAGGGGAGAGTGCGAACACCAGCGAGGGGAGCAGCAGAGGGAGAGGGAAAAGCAGACTGTCTGCTGAGCAGGGAGCCTGATGCGGGGCTCGATTCCAGGACCCTTTTCATCTAAACTATGGATGGGGCAATAAAATACAAGGGCTAGGAACCATGGGCTCTGAAGCCAGACTCTCAGCTCTGAAACTTCCTAGATGTGGGACCTGGACAAGTTGCTTCAATTTCATGTTCCTGTTTCTTCATCCGTAAACCCACCTTCTCAAAGAATTGTTAAGATGATAAAATGAAACAATTCATATGTAGCAGTTAGAACTATGCCTGGCACAGAGTAAACACTAGTTAGCGGACATGATTATTTATTGCTGGCCCAGCACTGATTCTTGGAGAGGCAGGCAAGACAAGGGTGATGGGTGAAGTGGCAGGGTGAGGAGAGGCCCCAAGGATGAGCAAGGAAGGAAGCAGTTCTCTGTAGGGCAGGCATCAACAGTGGGGAGCGAGAGGAAGCCCAAACTCGGAAATGAAGGAATCAATGAGAAGGTAGCAAAAGCTCAGGCACCATGTGAGCAGCAGACCCTTAGAATGAGACAAAGAATCCAGGGAAACAGTTCAGGGGCTTCTTGACTACTCTCTCCCTGCAAGAAGAGTGATCTCGGAGTACGGGCAAGCTTGAGCGTCAGCAAGCACTCATGGAGGTAGGCCAGTAGTACAAGGAGTGTGGGTGTGTGCATGCATGCACCTGCACACGTGTGCACGCCTAGAAGTCACAGGGTGTTTTTTGCTCCATTGCCCTTTTACCTAAAGTACTATTCTATGTTAGATACTTAGTTTAAGAAGACCTTGGGGACCGTCCTCATCATCGTCCTTCAAGCCTTCCCTCCCTCGTCTCAATCTCAAACCCACATCTTTCATCTAGAACAGCTGCCACCCTGGGCTCCTGCTGCCAGGAGAAGTGCTCTCTGCTTGCAAAACTCTCTGTTTGGTTGTCACTGTTTGGCTGTTACCCCACTGCAAAAGAACAACTCAACAAATGAGTTTAAACTATTCACTTTTCAAATATTAGGTTAAGGCTATCTGACGTTTGATCAAGATATGGTGGATAAGAAATCACTGCCCCTCCTAAAAATTTAGGTTATGATTCAAGTGCTCTTTTAAGAAGCATTTCAGAATGTTGACTGTATGCATTATCCCAGTGCCCAGCAACCGTGGCATAGCTACATTCATCAGTCTTTTGTGATGAGAGATGTATATAAGTGAAGCATTTGGTCATTCAAAAAAGCATCAACCTTCTCCTGACCCTGCTGTTCCCTTAAGGTACCACCCTATCTCTCCCTTTCCCTCTACTCCCCAAATTGTCCAGAAGCAAGTCTGTACTTGTGCTCATTGCCTCACCACTCGCAGTCACATTGGGTTATATAATCCTTACTCTTTGCTTCCTTACCGTGCCGCTAAAGTTGTTCTTTGGGAGTTGCCGTTGCATTGCATCACCAAATCCAAGGCTGCACAGCAGTCTTTGACATTCCTGACTTCTCTGGAGTGATGGAAACATTAAAAAGCCTCTCCTCTCCAGGCCTCCAGGACCTTGCAGGTCTCTAGGCTTCCTGTCTCCCTGATGGGAACTCCTCTTGATCCTTCCTTCTTTAGCTGTTTTTCCTTCTTCTCCCCAAATGCAGACATCCCCAAAGTGTGTGTCCTCTTGCTCTTCTCCTCCTTCCTTATACCCTCTCCCTGTCTAGCTAATTGGATAAGACGGTGTGTTGTGGGAAACACAGACTGTCCGAGGCCAGGTATGTTTAGCTATGAGACTCTGTGGAATGTCCTACCAGAAAATCAGAGCCCAAGCACCCAAGCAGGAGGAACCAACATAGCAATGCTCTGGCATTAAAAATAAATTTTTAAGATTTACTTTTATTTATTTGAGAGATAAAGAGAAAGCAGGGTGGGGCAGAGGGAGAGAGAGTCTTAAGCAGACTTTGTGCTGAGTGTGGAGCCCAAAACAGGGCTCAATCCCATAACCCTGAGATCACGACCTGAGGGAAAACCAAAAGTCGACCGCTAAACCGACTGCACTGCCCAGATACTCCTCTCCACAGGGTTTGGATATCCCTTTGTACTTCCTCATCAAGTCCTTATTACCCTGGATATGGTGTAGTGTATATTTGCTAGGCTATATTTGCTAGTCTATATTTAACTCTCGACTATAAGATCTGGAGAGTAAAGACCATATATCTCTTTTTTGCCATTTAATTTTCAACACCAAGACCAGGGCTTGTCCCATAGAAGAGGCTAAGGAAATGTTAGTTGAAAGAATTAATGAACCAGGTTTTTAAATTTGGAAAGCAAGTAAGTGGAAAGTAATCATAGGAGAAAGGAATCATATGTAAACCAAGGTGAAATTTGTACCAAGTGCCTACCATACAGTGATGTATCTCTGTAGAGGGGGGCTACAGATTGCATCATGAACTTCTTAGCAGTCAAAGCAAAGAAAAAGAATCAGTTATAAGATTTATAGTGCCTATTGAATTTAAAAAAGAAAAGTTGCTTGGTAAAACATAGCTTATTCCTGTGTTGACTTAAAGAAATGTCTCCATGGATTCTCGCAAAGAATTACTGTCTGGGTTATCAACAGTGTGTTCCAGGGTATCGCTCTATTAGATATAATAGTGAATGCTGTAGGGCTATTGTTTATAATATCCTTTAATATAGCTTAACAACATACCTTAAATTTAAAGTAATTCTATGACAGGGAAACCAGGGTAATGTAACTGAGTGCCCAGAATTCTGATGACTTGGCTTGATCCAAGGAAAAAATTTAGAGTATCTAAAACAAGATGCATTCTGAGGAACATGATTATTCCCTATTATATGACCTAAAACAAAGATTTCTGTGGGCAAGTGTATTGGGGAACCTGCTGCATATCCATATCAGATTTGTCTTTTGGAATATTTGCATGCATGTTGATATATATTAAATGCTCTAAGAAGTCCTTCAGTAAAGAAACTTCATCTAACCCAGAGTTTACCAAAATAATTCAATCCTCTTATAGTATCTGTTTACATTTCAGGGAAATTTAAGCTAGCACTTTAGGAAACAGTCATCTAGGGAAATTATGGACTGCGTATCTTCGGCAACCCTATGTGAATATTGTTTCTAAGAACCAAGTTCTTGATAAGATTCTGTCCATAAAGTGTTCCATTCTGTTCCCTCTGGCAAGAGCTGGGGAGTGCAGCTCCTCTGTGCTGTCAGTTACAAATGGACTCTTTACTGTGACAGTCAATTGAAAAACAGGTCATCTAAGGAAAGTAAAAGCTCCTAATTAGTCTTGTGCCCACACCTTCTCCAGGGAGGACCCAAAGACAGGCCAAATATTGTCCTAGGAAAGTCATAACTCCAGTCTAATTAAACCCAGTGATACAATCTGTATCGATTCTGTGGAAATCAACCTGAAAATCTAAGTCAGTCGGAACTACAGTAATGGATTTCTTCTCAAGAATTTCTAAGTGCTTCTAAAAATGGTGAGAATCACATTGCTATTGTTATTGAAAATAACATCAATCGATTATCTTAACCAATGACTCTATCCTTTATAGGTTAATGTGTCAATAATTCAGACCTCTTGATTCTCTCCAGTGGAACCTAAGATTTAAATCACTAGATCACACAAAAAAATGATACATTGCACCCGCTTCTATCTGAGCAGCCATGTTCCAGACTAACAATAGTGGGGAAGTACAATCTCCATGGCAAGAGGAAGGAGAAGTGAAGTTTGTGTCTTGGTGCATTCACAACTTCTAAACAAGTAGAGACTTCTCTCTGTAGTTATGTCAGAAGACCATCAGCTAAATGAGGGACCAGAGACACTGACAGTGCAAATCACCCAGCAAAATGAAAGAGAGCCCTAAGAAGGAAGAGCAACAGCTCACTTCTGTTTTGTTTTGTTTCCTTCTGTTCCTAATCTCCTTGAAATTTCTAAAGTGTTTCCTGCCCTAACTTACTAGGTTTTGTAGAATCAAGAAAGATAAAGCATCATTTAAACATATCAGATAAGTGAGCTAAAATCAATTTTACATTTCATTCTAGAGTTCATTATACTTTTGGCAGCAAATTTATCTTCCTAATTATGTTTTACTTAGGTTGAAATTAATTTTAATTGGTATTTCCTGTGAACACACTGAATAAGAAGCAGAAAAATCTGCCTGAAATTAAAAATTGACCTTGAACAATCCAAAATTCACACGTCTCAGGAATGAACTCATCTGTGCCCATGACTTCACCTACCCCTGATGCTCTGAGGACTTCCAAGTCAATATTTCTCCTCCAGCCTCTTTCCCGAGCTACGCAGTACATCTCAACTGAGTCTATATGTGACATATGCAGGGTGAGAATTCATGTCTCCCATCATGTTTCACATCTGCCCCCCTGTCCCCACCATCCCAACCTCAATTGTTGGAATCACCTCCCATCCAACTGCTCAACCTCAAATCTGGAAGACGCTTAGACTTCTTACTCTCACCACTAACTTTCCTGCAACTAAAATCTAAATTCTTTGGCATGGCTTTGAAGGGCCTTCCAAGTCTGGCCTTGTGTTTCCCAGTAGAAGCCTGTTGACATCCGGGGCACAACAGTTTTCTCCTCTGTGCAGAATTGCCCTTCTTCTTCATAGTCCCAACCACTAAAAGCCTGTAGCAATCCCTGATCACCTGACAACCAAAAACCAAAAAGACCCTTCACATTTCCTAATGCTCCTGGTGGAGTCATACCACCTTTTAGTGGAGAATCACAAGTCCAGCCTTCCCTTCCTTTCCAGCCCCATTTCCCACCACGCACCTCCACAGACTCGGCATTCCAACCATACAGAATGATTTGCTCGCCCTGTGCATGCTGCGCTCTCCCAAGCCAGACCTCTGCCTTTGCATAGAAAGCCTCCCAAACACCAGGGTGATGGATCTTGCTTTTTTGCACTGCGCTGACTCACAGAGGAAAGAGCAGGCTGAAGGGCAAAGCTATATCCTAGCTCTGCTTCCACTGCTCACCATCCCGGTAGCCTCAGGTAAGTGTTTCTGGATCACTTGTTGTCCTTGTAAAATGTTTTAGCATCTGCCCTGCCTGTGGTCCTACAGAGTGATTCATGAACTCTATGACATTATGCAAGCCATTTGATCTCTATGAACCTAGGTCCCCAATTTTAAAATAGGGTCATTACACAAACCCATTACACAAACTACTCTGAAGAGGACGCAGTAGTCAGAATAGATAGTGTATGGAGTAAGTGGTTTCTAAACTGATTCTTACCATATACCTGTATAAAGCTATTATTGTTATTTCCTTTTCCAAGACTTGAAAAAAGACGACTTTTTAAAAATTAATCAATTTATTTTAGAAAGAGAGTGCATATATGTGAGGGGAGGAAGGACAGAGGGAGAGGGAGAATCCCAAGCAGGCTCCATGCCCAGCACAGAGCCTGACACAGGGCTCCATCACACAACCCTGAGATCACGACCTGAGCTGAAACCGAGAGCCCCCCGCTCAACCAACTGCATCACCCAGACACCCCGCACAGAGACATTTTTATTGGTATTTATAGTTATATGCATAGACATATCATATTCATTAGTATTATTCTAAAACTTGACTCAATTCAACTGATATAGTATTACTTAAATCATAAACCTACTTTCACACTTTTTTGTAACTGAAGATTATCATTTAAGTTCAACAATCTTAGTCACTAAGGGATTGCTATACTTTTAAAAGCCATTTATCACTTGCTTTTTATCACAACACTGTGAAATCTTTCTGCAGGCTATAAATCAATGCTTTTTCCCTGCATACTACCTGCTATTTTAGTTTGGCTATAAATAATAGCTTTAAAACCTTTACATAGCTGTGGAACATTTTTTCTGAGGTTGTTTATTATATAATTTCCATTAGTAAACATTGATTTTTTTTTTTAATCCTTTTGGACACCTAGAATTCTTGAGAGTCCCTGAAACCTGGGCATCATTCTTAATCTTTTTGTTCTGAACTATCCAATCAATTGTTGACTTGTTTTGTCATTCCAAAAATATTGCTAGAGTTAGTCCTAGCCATTATCCTGGTCCAGACCCGCGGTCTCTCTTACCTGAATGCTTACAGCAGCTCCTTGACTGATCTCCCTACACTCCGCTTCCCAGGCGGGTGCTGTGGTTACTGCAGTGAGTAACACGGGCGAGGTATAATATTCCAGTGATGTGGAATTTTTAAATTAGTGGGATAAAGTCTAAAAAAAAAATCCTCAAGATAACCCCAATTTGCAAATTGTGATGAGTGCTTTATAGAGAAGTAAGCAAAAACCTAAACTAGAGAATAGAACAGGAGGAGCTTTGTAAGCATAAGACGTTGTCAGGGAGGTTCCATCTGAGGAGGTGAGCACCAAGCTAAGACTGCAAGGGTAAGAAGGAGTCACACTCAGGCCTCTACCCACGTCTCCTGTTCCCACTGTTCTTCTCATCCTGCACTGACCTTTTGTAGTTCCTTGAATACATTATGCTTTTTTGTGTCCAAGACTTCCCTCTCTATCCTGGTAACTAGAATATCCATTCCCTTCCCATTACCCAGTCAGTCCTTTCTCCCCTTTGAAGCCTCTGCTTAAACATCAGTTCCTCTGATGAAGCCTCTCGAAGCCTGTGTCTGAGAACTTCTCCATCATTCACAGTGCCCCTTAGCTGCTGTGTGCCTAATTCCAGTCAGTGCTCTCACTTCAGACCTCTAGGAAGGCAGTTCAGGGTGCCTTTGATGACTACTGTTGGTGTGGTCATCATATCCATCAACTACTTTTTGGCTGAGGGTCTCAAACTGTCCTACAATAGACTCATCTTTTAAAACTCTTTTTACATGCATGAATAGAGTACTCTGTACCTTGCCTTTACAACATTCAGAATGATCGCTCTGTCTAGGTTCTTATTCAAAGTGGTTATGGACATATGAGAACACCATCTTCCCTAAGTAAACTCCCAAGACAGAGTAATAGTAGCACTAGCATGTCTTAACATTACTGAAGTCTATTTGGAGTTTGCAAGCAGTGTAAGGAAGAGAAATGAATCCAGCTTCCTAAGATCCCATTCCCAAGCTAAGCACAGAGAAAAAAAAAAAAATGATGACACTCACCTTTGATAGCAGCTTTTAACAGACAGAATCCAAAGGTGAGGAAATAGATCTAAGGTGCTTAATACCCTGCTACAGTGAAATGCTTTCTATCAACTTCCTTCCACTAAAATTTGTATGTAACCAGGCCCCTCCTAAAGCAACCAGTTTGCAGCAACATGACAACATATTTGTATACCCATATCTGGTTTTTTTTTTTTTAACTCATATGCCTATAGATTTCTTGGGACCAAACCTTAAAATAATAATAAATGTTTATGGTTCTGAGCAGAAATGCCATTTGATTAATCAAATGCAAATTAGAAATTTATTTGTCCACAAGTACCTCATGCCTGACACTTCGGTATTTAGCACATGCAGAAAAGACCAAAGAAGAGTGTAATATAGTAGCTGCCTTAGGTTACTCACATGATCTGAGAAGCCTGCTTCTTTTCACTGAGGTGGGAAACCACTTCATATTAAATTCCACAGGGGCTTGTAAGAGACAGTCCTACTGAAATATACTTAAAGCTTCCAGGAAAGTCATCAGCCTTCTGGGCTCTATTTATTTCATGTACACCCTGCTTGTTACAAGAAAGAAATTGAGGTGATATATGTATGTAATGCAATCAGATCAAAAGTGAGATAGAGAAGTAGAGGGAAAGGGGTAACAAAGGGTAGAAAAGTAAAGCTGAAGCTGGGAGTGAGAGGTTACATTGTTTCCAAAGTCTTCTGTTTTGGTGCAGTTTGCAAAGGCAATTTTTATGTGTATCAGAGAGACTTGTTACTATCTCCATACCATGTGTACAGTCATTTAAAAAGAAAACAAAACTTTTTCTAGAACTTCCACATATTTTTCCCTAATCTTGTTTATCAGCTCCTAAAAGTGAACCCTCAGTGATTCTACTAGCATTTGGTCCACTGAAGGTAAATACCCTTTAAATTTTCCTATATTTAATAAATATAATCAGTAAATGTCAAATTAATACTGTCCCCAATGACCTGAATGATATTCCCTTGGAAGAGTGAAAGTAATGTGATACTGTCAGAGTTGGATTCTCCCAACTAAACTCTTCCAGCTCACAATTCCTGACAAGTGGGCGTTGGCCATCTACAGAAGAACCGTCTCTGTGCCGCCCACAGTATAGCTTCACCGGCTGCATTTCTCGGCCAGCGCGGGTTCAAAATTGTGGCCAAGTTTAAAACACCATAATGGCAATATCCTAGGAAGTCACTAGTAAAAGTGTTTTTTTCCTTAATTCACGGTACCTTTGTTCTCTCAGCCTAAGCCATCCCCTCCAGTGTACTAGAGCTTTAAATTAAGTGTTTGTTCTGATTTTTTGTCACTGCATCTTCCAGATATGCTTGTTGTTGTTTTCTCTTACACAGAGACTTGTTTGAAAGGGCACATTGGCACATTCTCACCAGTTACCCCGAAAACGCAAACGTATCTGAGATGAGAAGGGGTCATTACACAGATCTCTCTCTCCTGTGCTGGAACCGTGATCAGAAGAGTGAGGAGGGTCAGGAGGGTCATGTGGGGTAAAGACTAGCACCCAGTCTGTGTGTGACCTGGGAAGGTGGAGTCCTCATGGCCATGGAACTAGGAAGCAGTATCTCAGAAACCAGGGAAAATTGCATGCAGATATTAACAGTGTGTTTGAGAATGGTGTCTGATGTGAATAGTATTACCTAGGAATATGAAGATAGAACAAGGGGAAGTCATGAAGGTAGTTATTCTTCAGTATTGGGAAGGTGAAAAGAAAGATGTTGCTCTCTCTTATGTCCCTTCCCAACCAACATTAAGAGCCATGAGGCAGCAATCAGGTCTCAGGGGAACCATCTTGGATTGCACAGTGTTGTTCAGTGAGCTAAGGGGGCCTTAGGAGGCTCCGTGGACTTCATTTGGAGGTGTCCAACACACAGCCTATGGAAGCCTTGTCTGAGTGGCTCAGAAGACAGGGATTTTCCCCACGTCCTGCTCTGTATCCTTACTTTTTTACACCAACAGTGGTCAGCCTACACGTTTAAAAAGAGGAATGAAAAGGGAGCATTAGAGAAAGGATAACAAGGTTGCGCAGTGTTCACATCAAAGATTTTTGCAACTTACTGAAAAATGTTGATGCTTTCCTTAAAAATTCACAGCCTCCCAAT
This sequence comes from Mustela lutreola, assembly GCF_030435805.1. NCBI lineage: Eukaryota > Metazoa > Chordata > Mammalia > Carnivora > Mustelidae > Mustela > Mustela lutreola. Next base: position 92,185,479 of record NC_081296.1, read on the forward strand.
TTACCTGATTGAATTGGAAGTTCAGAAAAGTGGACCTTGTTTGTTAAAAGAGGTTTTTTTTTTTTTAAGTCAAGTCACAAAAATAGAACACATTCCTCCTATTTTTTAGCATGTGATGAGTGGAGTGCATCTAGTAGGGAATTTGAATATTCGTTTGAGATGATTTCACAGAATAATTTGGTATTAAAATCAAGCCTGAGATGTAGAAGGCACTAGAGACAAAAGGCATATTATTATTCGCCCCTCTGGCCCCGAAAAGTGTCCTGATGCTTATTCACTGCTCCCTCTCCCTTCAGTAAAATGGGGGAATCACATACCCACTTCCGCAGTACCATGCAGGTTTATTGCATCTGGAATACTTGTAAATAGCAGCCTGTGCAGGTTCTTTGGGGGAAGAGTAGTCTTATCATTCCTAAGACCCCAGAGTCCTGCAGGCACAGCATGAAGGGTTGGGATAGGAAGCAATATACGTCTCTCTTCGGAGAAGGCAGTAGAGAGGATTAAAAACTGTGGCTGGGGTAAGCAGGATCCCCAGGCCAACCCTAGTAGGTTTTCAGCTGGGGCTTATCGAGAAGTCTGATCCTGTGAACAGCTGCTCTGAAACTCATGCTGATTGAGAGAAGCCTGAGGACTGTCAAATTCAGGAGTGCGACAAGTCATATGATCTGAGACCCCAAGTCGAGTCAAGCTCAAAGCTCTCTTTGTTTGTATGCCCCTATGGGGGGAAAATCCAATCTCCTTTCTTTCTCTTTCCAAATATGGGAAGTAGATTCGGTTAAGTAACAGGAAGAGGCTGCAAGGAAGTCAGGAAGGGGAAGAGTGGATGGAGCCTCCCTGGAGTGAGGCCCAGGGAGGGGAGAGCCGAAGCCCTCACTACGGGAGGCCCTACCACCACTACTGGCACAGGCGTCAGAACCGGGTGCCTTCTCGTTCTCCACTTCATCTCAGAGAGGGCCAGGGCAACTTTCCTGCAGCTCCCGAGAGCATCCAGAAGCTGACAGAAAGCATCCAAGTAAGCCCTGCCTACTCAGGGCTTGTGGGCCACTTCCCTCACAAGAACGTTAGGTGTTCTGGCTTCTTTTCATCAAACTTCAGAGGGATCTGGAAGTAACAAAACAAAATGCTTGCTCTGTGGGAGAGACAATCCAGTTAGTGATGTGGAGGAGAGGACAGATCACCATCTCGGGCCGTGTCAAATTAATGCCAACAGTGCAGGAAGGCTCGTGCATACGTGCAAATGTGAAATGAAGTTAATCCTAGGGATGTTTCCTCAAAGGTAGGAGTTGTGAGCCATGATTTAGAGGAAGACTCAGATGGGGGCGGGGGACTTCTTGGGGTCAAAATGGACATTGCCAAGGTCCGACTGGGAAGAGGTGGGAGTGGGGGTTCATCCTCTCATGTCACAGAACAGCTATTTCTGGGGTGACATCGAAATGGACTCTGGAAATCCGCTCCACAGATACACTGCCTGCCACAGCCACCCAAGTTCAAGGCAGAAATGGAAAGGGTGTCAAGGCCCAGGCAATGGGGTATTGGCCCTTGCCTGGCAAGTATTGCCCAACATTAAGCATGAATAAGAGTTCTCCAGCTCTTCTTGTCCGGGTGAAGAACAGAAGAGGTCTGCGCTGAGCAGCAATAAACACACGGCAGGCCCTGAGGGCTTAGAAGTCTGGCCTGGCTAGATGAGTTGAGATCTGACTTGATTGACCCCAAGAAACCCCTGAAAGTTCTTGAGAGAGAAGTGACATCGTACAAAGGGGTTTCAAGAAACCTATTCTGATAACTGTGCCCCAAGATTTGAGGAGGAAGGACTATGTGTTTATGGCAGAGCACCAGTTTAGGACTTCTATCTGTAGCCCAGAAGCTTTGTTGTCTGACCCGAAAATGAGTCTGCTGATTTAGGACTACACTACAGGATTAAGCCTCATGGACTGTTATAGTAGGCATTACCTTGTCAAGTTTAAAAAAAAAAAAAAAAAAATTGATGCCATCTGTTGATCACTTGCCTCAAAATACAGTTCATGATTGGGGTGCCTGGGTGGTTTAGTCAGTTAAGCATCTTCCTCAAATCATGATCCCAGGGCCTTGGGATGGAGTCCTGCATCGGGCTCCCTGCTCAGTGGGGAGTCTGCTTCTTCCTCTCCCTCCCCTCAAATCCCCCCACCACCCCACTCATGCTCTCTTTCTCCCTCTCTCTCAAACAAATAAAAGCTTTAAAAAATAGTTCATGATTAAAAAAAAAAGACAAAAAAAAAAAGACAAAACACTGTGGCTTCTCAGTGTCCTCCATTATGTCGAATAAAATGTTTTTATAGGGCCTGAAGTTTGCTAAAGATGACTGCTAGTAGTCTGTGACCTTGCTAAAGCAGGTCCTTTAGCAAGGGACCTTTATACAGAGGGGATAAGCGACCTCACAAGAGAGATCAGTTGCATTAATTAAGAAAGCGTTCCACCTTTGCTGGAGTTAGCAGTGTGTTAGCCCCAAATAACATTATTTTAGGAACAAACCCTAAGCAGTGAATTTACAGATCCAAGGAAGGGATAACCATATTCTGTATATGCATCGATCTGACACCTGGTCGCTACCGTGTGGCACGGGGCTGACACTCAGCAGGGCCCCAAACCATGCGGATATTATGATGATGGCCTCCAGCACCTGTTCTTGCTTAGACTAGTGATTCTGAGCACGGCCGGGCATCTTAATCTCCGGGGGAGCTTCTCAAAGATAGGGCTACCAGGGCTTTCACTGGACTCTGAATCCTGAAGAATGCAGCCTAAATTTATCTATGCCTAAGGCACCTTTTTTTTTTTTTTATAAGGTTCCCCAGATGCTTTGGCACGTAGCTGGAGCTGTGAGCCACTGGCTTAGATGGGAAAGCTGAAATGATCTCTCACAAAACAGGTGTACACACACAAACGTGTGCGGCGTACGTGCATACACATACACACACGTGTGCACACACACATTTCTGTAATAGCCAGTGAAGGTTGCCCATTTTTTTCTTATGGACAGTAGTGTTCACAGATATTCTGGGATTATCAGGCTCTTAGAATCCCTAAATTCTTTAATCTATAATAAGGTAAATCTCCTGGGTTTTCTTAAAGCTGAGTACTAATGCAATAGTATTAATGCTTTAGTATAATACAATATATAATTAGTATAATTAATACTAATAAACTACTACTACTACTAATAATAATAATAATAATGCAATATAATTAGTATAATGCAATGAATAACAGCTTTCCCAAATACCATGGCATTCTTAAAAAGCACTTTTCCTAAACAAAGATGAGCCCTCCTCACTCATTGCCTTGTAGCGTAACAGGAAACTTTTTCTTGCAGTCATTTTAAATCCAGCTCTTCATTTGCATTCTGTCCTCCCCAAAGCACTATTTGCTGAAATCCACATTCTTTGTTGATCCCTTCAAAAAAAAAAAATAATAATAAATGGGAGTGGTTGGGGGTGGGGGGGGGGTGGTGATAGTTTCTGGAGCCATTGGGGAAGAATTAGCCTCCAAGGAACAAAGTCACAGAGGAACTGCTGAATTCCCTGAGGTAATCTCCATTGAATCAAAACACAAAGAGAGAGGCTAATTCAATTAGCAAGTGATGCCTTTTAGAATAAACTTCTGGGACTAGTAGGGGTGGGGGGGACCTCCAAGGACTGGTGCCTGGACTACAAACAGAAAAAATATTGGCAACGCTTGGAGTCTGCCACCCAAAGATCAGGGTTGTTCATTTTATCATCATTATTACTGAAAAATTAGCAACCTGTTAGGCTCAAGAAATGCATCTTGAGAGTGCACTCAGCTTAAAGCCAGGAGTTCTCAGAAGACAGTTTGAGGGGGGAAAGGGAAGTTGTTTATTCAACATCCAGCCCGGTGTTTCGCATGTCATAGAACCAGAGAATGTGAATTGAACTAAATGTTATTTCAGTACAGATGGCGGTATTTTTCACTCTTTATAATTGGAAAAAGATACTCAGAACAGCCGAGCTGAAAAGGATCTTGATATTGTCTTCCATCTTCTTTCTACAGAGTCTCACTGCTTCCTCTGTTTAGATGGGATGAGCGTCTCATGAAGGGTGCGGTTCGAAATGCCGTGGCCTTCCCTCTGCAGTGGCCCCTAAATGATCTCAAAGAAATGCAAGGGCTTGGGGGAGCATGGTCGGGAAGCCTCCTGTCTAGCACCTCTGTTTTTATGGGTGAGGAAACTAAAATTCAAAGGGTGTGGCAGACAGAGCCAAGGTGCTCTTTCTGCATAGCAAGGCCAAGTTCTGCTAGAGGTGTTCTTGTCCATGTATCCCCTGTGGGTGTTCTATCTTGGACCTGTGAGATACAGTGCCCAGAGCGTGGGCTTGGGGTCAGACAAACCTGGATCTGAATGCAGCTGTGTACTTTTTTGCCTTCTATTCCTGAACAATGATTTAGCCTCACCAAACCCCCACTTTACTGAATGGTGATAAAATGTACATTTTAGATCTTAGCACTACACGGAAAGTGCTTGGCACGTGGGTTGAGCTCAGTATATTTTAGTGATCTGTCTTTGCGGGCAATTGAATATTTGAACATAGAGATAAGAGAGGCAGAGGGCACTGTCATAGTAATAGTAAGAATAATAATTGCACACGGCACTTACATGGTATGTTCTATGCTTGGCACATCACATATGTTAACTCATTTCATCTTCAGAACGACCCCATGTGGTAGGTACTGTGTTTTTTGTCTCCATCTTACGTGGAAGGAATTTGAGGTCAAGATTGTTGAAATAACTTGGCCAAGGTTCACAGAGCTGAGTAGGGAAGTTGGGAGGTAAATGCCAATTTATTTGATCGAGAATCAGTGCTTTGAATCAACATACCGTTTCTGCAAAAGTGTCGGATAAGAGGCAAGGGAGGACCAAAGTGGGAGATATGGTAGGGTGAGGCTTAGTCGGTTTGGGTGAAAGGAACATGAGACCTGGCATTAAAGGGCATGTTCAGATGATCAGACATTTCAGGGTTCTAGAGCAGAGAAATCTGAGATATTCTCTCTCTCTCTCTCTCTCTCTCTATATATATATATATATATATATATACCATAAACCCCAAACTATCATATGTTGAGCACTTACTGACTTACCGTATGTTGGTACTTTCCAGGCATTATTGTATTTTATCTTCACAGCAGAATCCTATGAGAAAGGGTTGTTATCCTGAACCTTAGAAGTTAAGGAAGTTGCTCATAACCACATGCTTAATAAATGGTGGTGCAAGTATTTGAAACAGCTGACGGTCTTTACTGCTGCATGGGTCACCAAGTGTTTTTTCCTGTACTAGGTATAAAACTACTCTTCATAACCCTTTTTCACCCCCAAATTATTTTTACCCAGCGACACTAAAGTCATCTGCGGATGTCAGTGGTCATGTAATTCTTTACTCGTGGCCTCTCAGCCCTTTTTCCTTAGTTCACAAAGGACATCTTGATATTTTTCTTTCCTAGGGAGAGCCTCCCCTCGTGGGCCACAGTCACAGCCCTCTTTAGATGTATGACCTTTGCCCCATCGTCACTCTCTCATTTGGCACACAGTGGTTCAAATCATCTCCCCTGTCCATAAACAACTGCACTCGTGGAGCAGAAATGACTATTAAAAAGAGTGGTAGAGACTCCCTGTTGGGACCTCTAATAGGCTCAGCCAAAGACCAAGGAACATTACTATCACGTCCATATGTGTCCTCTTACGGGGTCAGCCTCACGGAAACAGGCACAATAATAGCTCCAGACAAAAGCCGGCGTTAATATTGAACTCGCTTTCCCGGGAGGAACCTTTCTCAGAGGCCCCCACATTCTTGATGAGGGGAAGCAAGCCCTTCCTCCAAGAGGAGGAATGGATTTGAATTTTTTTTTTTTTTTTTTTTTTCTATTTCAAAGCTAGTGGCATTAATTTGTATATGCTCCCCTGGGCTTTTTTTTTTTTTAAATTGGGCCTTCAGTTTGCAGATTCAAAGTGGAGGATCATCATGACACACCAAGCCTGTCCCTTTCACTGCAGACCAGTGCAGAAAGTATGTTATTGCTCCCTATTATCTAAACAAGGCAGACGAGCTAAAAGCCTGGCCGCACAAGGCACATCACTCGCCTTCACTCCTCATATCGTTACCATTGTGTGTTTTTGAGTTGGTTGATCAGATGCCAGGTTTCCAAAAAGTTTTTAAAGATAAAGCAAGTTTTTTTGCACCTGGGTTAAAAAAGACCCTTAGTTTCAAGTTAGAGCATTAATGATGAAAAATAGAAACCCTGGTGACATCTCCATTTCTATGGAACACACGAAGCAGCTCTGCAAGGGCATTTTCTGTGTGGATCCAGTTTTCTTTTCTGTTGCAATGAATGTAATTTTAGTTGTCATGTGTCAAAGTTTATACTCCTACTCTAAAGCATCTCTTCAACTTTAACAGCATAAGTGAAATCACCCAAGTGTATGGCCTCACTGGTAATATGGCTTTTAAAATATAAGCTCTTCTCCTTTATACCCCTTGTCATTAACTGGTAAATTACTAATTTATTTCCTATTAGAATTTATATAGTTTGCAGCAATTAAGAAGAAAGGCATAATTGCTGACAAACCCAGGGCACTATTTAAATCACTTCCTTGTTGACAACATATTTCTCTTTCCTCAAACTGAATGTCACTGAAATCTGATTTGTGCAGAACCCTTGTGGACGAGCACGCTGCACCTGTCACCTGGGCGCTAGCATTTTGCTAAGGATCAATTTACATAACCTCATTTAATGGTTCATAAATCATACCCATTAAGCCCAGCTAACAGGAACCAAGGGTTCTAATTTATGCTGCCTTTCATAGCAGAAAATTGGGAGGCTGGAGCCTGTGGATAAAGAACCCAGGTCTTGCCTTTGATTGTTGATTGTGATGGTAAATGTATGGATGATGAGAACAGATTTTCACTTTATTGATTTCCTGCCAAAGCACAGCATGCTTTATTGTGAAAAGGCGCCTTTTGGCAGCGATGCTGAAAGTGGCAGTTGTTTGGGAGCCCTTTGCCAAGATGAGGTCTAAGACAATACAGAGTGGTAAATACTAAAATAATATCAAGCTGAAATGTTATTCTTTAAAGGAAAAAATGAATCTTTAACCTTTTGGAAATCAGTGACCTTTTCTCCTCCGCAGCACGTCCCCGCCCCCACCCCAAAGCATGTGAAGCCAAGAGTGGGAGACAAGATGGTTTTAAGAAATTGAAAAAAACAATGCTTTCCAACCCCTGCCCTAAGTCACTTGCTGAGGGAGGCTCATGCAAAATAATGCAGATGTCTAGAATCCTTCAGATAATGACATTTCAGCCAGCATGCTCTCTGGGGCCAAGTTTGCAGCCCCTGCTCCCTCTCTCTTCTGCTATGCACTGCTTTTTGGTTGAAAACCCGGAAACACCGTTTTTCTCTCTATTTCATTTTTCCCCCTTAGGTCAAGATATTGTATCCAACTATATATAGTTCTCGGCAAAATGCAATATATAAAAGGTCATCTTCTCACAAGTGCTTGGGCTGGATTTCAAAATAGCAAAAGTGGTCCTAAGATCATTTTCCAGATGAAAAACATCTCTTAAGCATTGCTGAGGCATATTGATTCCCTTCTCTCATCTCAGTTCTGCCCTATAATGGACATTGTATATTCTCATTTTAGCCTGTTCTCAAAATCTTTGTTAAACATGATGATTTTTCCTGATAAAATGGAGTGCCTTTCCCCACCATCTCTCTCCTCAAGGCAAGTTTTTTCTGAAACACTTCACTTTGATTCCAGGTTGTAGATGTTGCTATGGAGGCTTATTTGATGTGGAGTGCAAACACTGTGGCCGTCTCCCTACCCCCATCTTTAACGTCTAAACGTGCCATGCAGAAAACCGGTTGGAGCCAGGCAAGAGAACCAAAGCAAGTTTGGCAATAGCTTCTCTCTGCTTTCCCATCCAATGGGAAATGTCTCATGATTTATAAGGAAAAATCAATAGTGTCTGTGGCTTTTTAAAGGAAGTCCTCTTTATAAGGGAAAATCAATGGTATCCATCTTTTCTATTATCTGGGAGGATTTCCCTAGAATTAGTTACCTAGAGCTCCTAATAGAATGTAAGTGGACATGGAGAGTTTAATCATGTTTGGGACACATTACGTCCACTCTCCTGGTCACAGAACCCTTCTAGCCCAGGGAAACCCATTCCAGCTGATGAAGATAGGGTTGACCCTACTTTCAGCTTCATCCAGAGGGATAGGCCCATAACCCAGGCCTGGCCTGTAAGAGGATAGCCATGTCCCTGGTCCAGTGATCAGTTCAGGAATGGGTACCAGACATGACCCTAGAGTTGTCTGGAATCGCTGTTGGGGAAGACCATGTTTCCTCTCTGGAGTTATTAATCTGGTAGTAGATAGAGTCTCCCCAAGAAATGGAGAGTAAATAACAGAGCTTCAAAGATGTCATTGGAGCCCCTGGATTCAGCCACGTCTGAAGTTAGATATACCTCTGGGCTTGCTAGTGTCATGAATTCATAAATCTATGCTTTAAAACAAATATAAAGCTAGATTGAGCTAATTTCTGTCACTTGCAGTACTAGTAGTTCCACTTAATACACGGAGGAGCTTAATATTAAAAAAATGTGGTGGAAAAAATATATATATATATATTTTTTTACTAGATTCTAGATTCCATTCCTGACATTGTCACTGAATCTCTAGGCTTTAGTTTTCTTGTTTAAACAACAAAAACAACAAGAACAATAACAACAAAACTCTATTGGAGGATATGTAAGACCCTTTCCAAATCTATATTTAATTCACCCATTTATCTAATTATTCATTCATTCATTTAACAAATATTTAGTGAGAGACTATTGACTGGCACTTACTAGGCAGTGGAGATACAAAGTGAACAAAGTAGAAAAAGATAAAAAACAAACCCTGCCTTCATACAGACTACATTCTAGTTAATAGAGGCAGACATATAAATAAAAGTACCTGGGAAGATATTAAAATCTTAAGTAGTACTTCACTTATTTAATACTATATAACAAACCCCTCCCAGCCAAACTTAGAGACTTAAAACAAGAAGCATTTGTTATTTTTCACAATTCAGTGGGTCAACCATTAGGTCTGAGCTCAGCTGGGAAGTTCTTCTGCTGATCTTGCCTTTGCCTGGGGTCACTCATGTGATAGCAGTTACCTGGCAGCTTAACTGGGGTTAGAATGTCTAAGATTGTCTCACTCATGTGTCTGGGCTGTGATTCAGGCTGCCTGTCAGCCCTCTCCCTTGACGTGGGCTTTCATCCTTCAACTGTTTAGCCCAGGCTTCTATACATGGCCGTGGAGGTATCCCAAGACAGAGAAGGCAGACCTAGGTTCTGAAACTGACTGACATCAGTTCCACCACATTCTCTTGGTCCAAGTGGTCCAGGCTAGTCACAAGGCCAACTCGGATTGAAGGTGTGGGGAAACAGAGTGCAGTTCTTGAGAGTGGAACTGCAAAATACTCTGGCTTTACTTTTTTCAATCTACTATAAGTAGGGTGGCCAAAGAAAGCCTCACTGAAAAGATGTCATTGATGTAAAGCCCTGAGGGGCTGAGGGAGCAAGCCATGTGTATCTCTGGGGGAAGAACCACCCAAACAGAAGGAATACTTCTAAAGATCCTGGGGTGGAAGAAGCCAGAAATCCAGGCAGCAGGAGGGAGGAGCCTAGCACGGCTAACGGGAATGAGCAACGTGGAGAGTAGAAGCAGCTAAGCTCAAAGTGGTAATGGGGAGCTGTGCCTTGGAGAGGGTTTTAAGGGCTTTGGCTTTTACTCTAAGTCAAAGGAGAGGGCCACTGGTGGGTATTGAACAGAAGAGTGGTAGTTTAACTTACATATCCACTAAGGAGCTCTCTAACCACTGTGCTTTGAGTAGACCAACCAGATCAAGATCGAGAGTAGAAGAGAAGAGAGCAAGACATGGGCTCAGAAGATAGTGCGGAGCCTGTTTGTAAAAGATCTAGATTGCCAAGCTGTGGGTTGGTATAGTAGTGGGTTCCTCCAAATTGAGATCCAGAATTTCTTATCATCCACAGTGGAAGTAAAGGAGGACAGGGAGTGGGGGCTAGTTTCAGTCTATGAGCTATATTCACTATTTCAGAAATTATAAAATATTAAGCTTCCTTGTCTTGGTAGGTATTACGTAGCACTTTTTCCTTTTGGAAACCTTGATTAGATCAGATGGATAAGAAGGTTGGCTTGATTGTCACTGGCAGCATAGGCATTTCTGGGATGTGATTGGGCATCTATTAACAGACCTACAGGCTGGGCAGTCACTGCAGAGAGAGCATTTCACAGGGACCTGTGATTATGCAGCAAACACAATTACAGATACCTGTAACGAACAATGCTTAAGTTTACTTGCTTAACTTTGTTGCTTTTTCACACTGTAGATTATTATTTATATTATTATGCAACCCTGATAACCGCTGGCTATTGATGAAAACTTAATTTTCAAGTGGTAATTGTGCCAACACTTACTAAATGCTATTTGTCTGGTATATAGGCACTTTCAAAACATGGTATCCTGCATACCACGGAACTAGAGGGTATTCTGCTAAGCAAAGTAAGTTAATCAGAGAAAGACAATTATCACATGTGGAATTTAAGAAACAAAACAGAGGATCATAGGGGAAGGGGAAGAAAAATAAAACAAGATGAAACCAGAGAGGGAGACAAACGATAAGAGACTCTTAATCGTAGGAAACAAACTGAGGGTTGCTAGAGGGGTGAGGTGTGGGGGGATGGGGTAATTGGGTGACGGACATTAAGGAGGCCATGTGTCGTCATGAGCACTGAGTGTTATATAAAACTGATGAATCACTGACCTCTACTTCCAAAATTAATAATATACTATATGTTAATTAATTGAGTTTAAATTAAAAAAAGAAGAGAAGAAGTGAAAACGGGTAAAAAGCTCCATGGTACCCATAGGCAGAGTGTACGTTGATTTCTTTTACTTTAAAAGTAATAATAGAAGATATAGGTCATAATATTAAATAATTCTTTCTGGACCAGGATGGGGCATAAGTTATAAATAATACTATCTTATAGCTCTTATATTTTTAGTTACATATTTTTTGGTATCACCAGGCAGAAAAGGGGGAGGAAACAGTTTTCCTCTTTTTAATTTTGAACTTTTTGGTAACTTATTTCTTAGATTCATTAACTTGATATTTTTTTCAAGCTACTGAAACTTTCAAAAGTCATAAATGTCTAACAATCAGAGATAAGTCTATATGTTATGGAACATGTAAATGAGTACTTTGTAGTCATTGAAGATACTGTAAAATGTTTATTGAATGAATAAATTTAAATTGTAAAATCACAGACATGACATGGTTACATTTTTTAAAATGCATGTGTGCACACATGTGTGTGTCAGTGTGTATACATATGTGCTTAGAAAAAAAACAAGAATAACAGAAATTTTTAAAATAGTTATTTCTAGATTTAAATATAGGGTTTTGGGGGCACCTGGGTGGCTCAGTGGGTTAAGCCTCTGCCTTCAGCTCAGGTCATGATCTCAGAGTCCTGGGATTGAGTCCTAGTAGGGAGCCTGCTTCCCTCTCTCTCTCTGCCTGCCTCTGTGCCTACTTGTGATCTATCTCTGTGAAATAAAGACATAAAATCTTAAAAAAAATAAATACAGGGTTTTTATTCTAAAGATGTACCTGTATTTTCTATTTGTGTGTATTTAACGTGTATTGTTTGTATAGTTTTTACTACTTGACACATGAATTAAAGGAGACAAATATATGGCAAAGTTACTTTTTATGCCAGATGGTTACATCCTAACTTTGGTTCAGGTGAGATGGGTTTAAGCAAACGGCAGCCTGAGACCCTTCCAAGTCATTCATTCAGCTACTACATCTGTCAGGGGTTTGAGGGATGCCAGTTTGCCCATCCTGGGTCTCACATTGAGCCCTTTCTCATGGAAACCAGTTAACATCATAAAGGACTGGTGTTCCAAAAAATCTACACGTTTTCAAAATTACAAATCACAGCCGTTATTAAGAGGATTCTAGAAAGTGCTTTTTCATGACAACTGATTAAATACATTGGAGTAGGCAGGGAAGGACAGACAGGTGAAGGTGAAGAATATTTAATGGAAATTACAAGTGAGCAACTTGTGAGTAGAAACCCATTTCTCTTTTGTTCTTGTATCTTGCAAACCGGTGTAACTTACTAATAAAAGATTTGGTTGCATCTGCTAGATTGAACTCTTAACATTTTGTTTAAGAGGACTTGTACTAATAAAAATTCTCTTCCCCTACCTTTGCAATAGAAGCCCATTTTTGGATTTCTATTCATGACCTTGTTCTCTTGCTATCTGCCAAATCTGGAAAGCATCTTTATGGGTTCCTCTGAGTCAAGAGGCTAAAGAAGCACCTGTATGTCTCGGGAGTTGAGTCGCATCTCAGGAACAATGCAGAAATAAGTTTCAAATGCTTCATCCTTACTCTTGTGGCTTTCACTTATGTCATTAGCACTGTGTTTGATATTATCAAATAAATAACATCTAGATCAGTACAGATATTATTTAGTTAATGTTGACTTTCCTTTATTTTGAAAAAAATGCATTCTTTCTCTTTAGGGAAGCATTTTTGGTCAGCTGATCTTGTGAGAATATAGAAGATTGAGAACAGTGAGCTGTCTCTGTTTCTTCTTTTAAATCAAAGTCGCCCTGGTATCATTTAGCAATTGGATTATGTGAAAAATCCCAACACAGCATAGCTCTTCTATTGAAATTGGATTGATTTCTTTGGAGACCATCTGATCTCAACAGCAGTCTGTAAAATATCCTCTGGACCTTGAAAGAAACTAAAATTAATGGATTTTTAAAGAAATCTAAGCTCTCAGTTTTTTGAGCATGGAAAGATCCCTTCTTCCAGCAATTTACATCTAAAAACAAAAGTGAAAATGTGCGTGTCCGTACATATAAAAAAACCTAATAATACTTCACTCTTGTGCTGAACTTTCTGATTTCTCTATTTACTAAAGAGAATTACTATGTTTTCAAATATGCTAAAATTTTCTTTGAAATATCTTATCAACCCATTAAACCCAAAGTTCTTCAAACTGTATAAACTTTGAGAAACAGTACATCATTTTTTAAAAAGGGATATAATGTGCCTCATGGGCTTTTGATGTGCAGAAACTCATTAATCCCTCCAACCCTATGTTAGGGTTCTCAACTGGAATATGTATGTCCTTCTCTTGAAGCAACTTGAAGCCAAAACATAAGATTTTGTGACATTTACGATTAAGTGCGATTATATTCTGGTGATGACCCAAGTTACACAAAGATTAATCATATAAGCCTTTTAAATTAATTACCTTCTCTGAAAGTTTTAAAGCAATTTAACTTGAGAATATTTTGTACTTTCAGTAAGAAATATACTGTGTGTGTATATGTAAATATGTAATATATGTAATATGTAAATATGTAATATATTGCATATATATGTAAATATGTAATAACTATATTCATTCCTATTGACTCCTTTTCTCTGGAGAACCCTAATACAATCTCTTTCCCTTTTTTTAAAATGTCACATGAGTCTTCTTGTTTGCATGTGGAGACTGTGAATAAGCCTTGTCCCCCACCTTCCAGCTACATTAAGGGCTGCAATTCAGTCTACAGTCTTGTAGGCTGAAGGAGTTCTTGCTCTAAAGGACCATATTTTCTAGCATTCCCAGAGTGGGTCTGCATACCTCCAGCAGCTCTCCCCACCTGCAGTTTCTCAATGCCCAGGATAAGGATTCCCACTCACTTGGATAAGTGTCTCACTTTCTTATGGTGACTTTGGGTCTCTGAGTTGTAAGATAGAACACTTGAGTGGCCTGCTTTTTCCAGTGTCTGTAACTACCTTATATTTCTTTTAAAATAGATCTGAACTAACTTGGCGATACGTGTCAAAAGCCTTAAAAATACACGTGTCCTTTACCTGGCGATTCTACTTCTAAGTCTCTGCTCCAGGAAATGATCAGAGACTTGGACAAAGATTAGTCTACAAGGATGTTGATTCTAGTGTTGTTTATAATAATGAACATAAGGAATATGAAATGCAATCTAAACTACAGGAGATTGATTAAAGTTTTATACATACTTGTCATGGAATATTAGGAAGATATTTAAGAAATCAAATTACAGGACTTGCAAAAATGTTCATGACATAGGTAAGTGGAAAAGGCTATGAGGTTATACAGGAACACTGTACTTTCCACTTATTTTGCTATAAACCTACAGCTGCTCTAAGAAATAAAGTCTATTTTTAAAAAATCTATATGAACTATAAACAAACATTACAAAGCCATGTTTTTTATAATCCCTCTTTATAAAACCAAAAGACTATATACCAAAATATTCATAGCAGTTTTTTCTTTCAGAAATATAGGTGATGCTAATATCCCTCTTTATACATTTCTATGTTCTCCAAATTTCCAAGTGACAAGTATTTAGTAATTTTTAAATCCAAAGAAGAAAATTAAACAAGGAGTATTGTTTAAAAAAATAACTAGAGGGGGATTAGGTTTAGAGAAACTAAAGCCCCAAGTAGCTCAGAAGAGTCCAGGATATAGGAACCCGATAGAGAAAATTCAAGACTGGGGGAGCCCAGCCCCTGAATCTAGTGGCATTTTTTGAGGAAAAAAGACCTTCAGAAGAACAGGTTATCATTGCCAGAGGAAATCCTCAGAATGTCAGTCTACTTTAAAGACCTGGACTCCTCCCCATGCTTTCTGTGGTACCTTGACCTCCACGATCCTCTCCTTTAGTGACATTTCAGAAGGTCCTGTGGTCTCTTAAAAGAGAGAAGGCAGATGAAGAGCTAGGGGCCCAGAAACAGGAGAGAGCGTCTCAAAGGCTTAAGGGCTTGCGCGCTTGTCCTGGGCTTAAGGGAGAGATTCCAGCTTCCCTTTGCCATGCTCCACGCAGTTCACTGAGAAAGGCAGAATTCCTAACAGGAGCCCTATTGAGAAATAAAAGATTTTATCTTTGATGCTGAAGTCCCTGTACTGATTTGGAAATACTTCCCGTGTATGTTGTTAAGGAAGAAAAGCAACGGCAGGTTAAGCAAGGGAGGAAAAAATAAAACTAGAAATATATTTGCTTGCGTTTTCCTCAAGTAACATGGGAAGGATATACATGAAACTAGTAAAAGAATTGACTAAAAGGGAGATGGGAAACAGGGCGGACAGAGACAGGGCTATAAGCAGGTCTTCTCAGTGAATCTATTTTTATGTCATTTTGATTTTTGAACTATGTGATTATATTGTCTACTCAAAACAGGTAAAATCCAGCCAGAGGTTAAGGAAAAGTAAGAAGATTCTCTCTTTGAGGGGATGGGGATAGGGGACAGGAGGACTTGGCAGGTAGGTTAGTGTCAGTCTTTTTTTTATTTTTAAGATTTTATTTATTTATTCAACAGAGAGAGAGAGAGAGAGAGAACACAAGTAGGCAGAGAGGCAGACAGAGAGAGGGGGGGGAAGCAGGCTCTCTGCTGAACAGAGAGGCCAATGTGGGGCTCGATCCCAGGACCCTGAGATCATGCCCTGAGCCAAAGGCAGAGGCTTACCCCACTGAGCCACCCAGGCGCCCCAGAGTCGGTCATTTTCATCACAAGGTAGAGGAGTTATCAGACAACTCTTTTCGACAATGTGATGTGGCCACTTAGGGTGTGGAGGTCAACCTCAGAGTTTGATGAGAACCCATGTAGTATCTTACCATGTTGTTACCCTTGCTCCCAGCCAGGTGTTTGGGTCCAGAGCTACTCCATCACTGGTGGGACACAACGAGGCATTTAATACCTGGGATACAGGCTACCAACCTGCAGCTCTGGGATGCTTAGGACCTGAGGTCTGTTTAAAACAGAACACCGAGAGCTGGGCCCAGGAAACAGGCCAGTTCTAGATCATGTGGCTCAGCCTTCTATCTTCCCCTGCTAATTCAATAGCCTATGGAGGAACTACCACTGCTAATGTGCTTTATGTGGCAATGTGGTTATAGGCATGAAAGGACTGGAAAATGTGACTCCTATATCTGTAGGCATTTGTGTTATGTTAATATGGATACACTCAGTTCTTGGTTTTCCACAAATAGAATTGTCCAGCTGGCAAGGACAGAGTCAGTCAAAAGAGGGTTGGGACTGGGTACAGAAAATTTGAATACATGCATGGAAAGAATAAAAAAAGTGAGTGTTTCGAGGAAGAAGGAAACGGGGAGAGGGATTTAACTCCATGCCAAAAACCATAGAAAGGGTTCTGCCTCTTTCACTAACCTGAATATGGGGTAGTCAGATCAGAGGCTGTAAAATTTTAGGGATCCAGGAGGACATTAGAAATAAATTGGTGGAACTGCTTCAATTTACAAACAGGGAAACTGAATATAAAACATTTGTACGGTAGATGGAAGAAGGTGCACATACGCACCCAGATGTGACACGTACGTGTTGTCTACTCATCCAGAGATAGACCTTGGAATGTTTTCCCATCCTCAGGCAACTTAATTTACACTCAGTTTCCTTTAAAATATTACCACCAACTCGTTCTCACTGCTAAAATGAGTCATGAACACCAGGCTTCTCTGTCCATTTATTATTTTGTAGCTACCGCCAAATGCTGTGGAAATGGTTTCATTTACCTCCAAAATTTGCCAAAAAAAAATCCAATGGTGACTGAAACCAGTAATGACTATTTTCTATTTTCTTTTCCCTGAGTAATTGACCATTAATTATAATATCAATAGGCAGTGGGTAAGGAAAGCAGACCCACGTTAGGGGCTACATTTCATTTATAACTGTTTTGTCTATATCATAAATCTCCAATATTGGGCTATTGTCGCCCATGATGAATTATTGTAAGCATGTCAGCGCATGGTGGAAGTCAAGTACATTCAAATACTACTCAGTCAGAATTGAATTTGGCGTGATAGTCTCATAAAAGGGGGCTCAATTGAGAGTTTCCACTTGCCTGCTCTAAACTTGTCACTTGTAGGTGCTAAAGAGCTTGTTGTGTTGGTTTAATTAGTCAACAAATCGGTCCTTACTTGATTGCGTGGTCGTATCACATATGTTAACACTTCAGTGTTTGATGGAGATATTAACAAGTGACAAGAGTCTCTTGGTCTGTGGACTTTGAAGAAGAGAAGCTCTTCTATATTATTTCATTTGGCCCTGCCAATATTTATTAGATCATGCAGCCTGCAGGCTGCCAGTTAAAGAAAGACAACACAAACATTTTTCAGGGTTATGCTCATCTGTATCCCAAAGAAGGGTCACTGAACAATCGATGGGAGAAGAGCATAAGTAAGATAAGTGTTTTCTTCCACCGCTTACAAATTCATTATTGGATACAGTTTGCTACAGACCTCCTTTGAGCTTTTTTCACTTAAAGATAATTTATGACAAGAACAGAGAGGTTCTTGAAAATGCTATAGCAACTGAAGCTGAATGATACCACACTGGTGGGAGACGCCCAGTCACCCGAGGCTGGTAAAGAGGAAGTTTGCATTTGTATGAAGAACCGTATTAGTTAACATTCTTCCATAGTGGATAGAATTCTCATATTCATAGTCAATATGAGATTCAAGGGAGAAAAAAAAAAACCCTCCACACCAAAATGAGTATTCCCAGGAGCAGGGGTAGGGGATAAAAAGTACTGGTATACCCTGAAAGTTTGCAAAAGATCCGTCTATTCATTTTTTTTCTATAGCAGAACGAACAAAAGGGCCGAGCTCACTTTGAAGGGCTGGCTTCATTTGTTCCATCTCCATCCCGTTATGGCTTTACTCTGTGCATCAGCCGAGACTCAGGTCTCCATGCCACGTGCAGAAATGATGTAAAGCCTATGAACCAGAACCATCAGATAGTTCATTTTGGTCGGACGTTTCTTTGAAAAAACAAAACGAAACAAAATAAACAAATAAACAAAAACATTTAAATGACTACGAACAATTCAGAAATTGCCAGCAGTGACTTACCCAGGGAATATGGCAGGATAAAATTAAGACTGAAGGGGCTTTCTGTCAAGACTCTCTAGTGGGAACTTTTAAAATCCGATTTCTTTTTATCTGCCTTCAGAAACTGTCTGAAAACTCAAAAGTTCCTTGCCTCTGCACCTCTCCAGGATAAAATTTGCCATTCCTGTCCTTAGAAGTGCTCACACAGATTTATTCAGCATTTAATTGTGCCCTGGTCACCCTGTTGTTGGTCAGAGACCAACGCTTATCTCTTTCTGAACTACCGCCAGGTGAACCACCGCCCCCCCCAACGCCCTGGGGGCTGGCCTAAGTGCTCCTCTACTGGTTGGCTGGTAATTGTCTTGGAGCCATGGGAAAGCACCAGGAGGGGGTGCACGTGGAATAGCCAAGACGATGTTGTCTTTACATTCTCTGCACACACATTCGGAGAACATAAATACCCATGGGCTAAGGAAGGTTTTATCTACGTCATAATAAATACTCTTCAGATACTCAGCTGTGGGACTGAGGCAGCCTTTCCACTCTAAGGTTAGCGTGTAGAGAGAGCTGAAAGGAGGAATGCACTTTCTTGCCTACTTTCATCTCAGCTTTTTCTTTGTCTGAGCACCAAACTAAGTCACCTTTAGGAGGCGAGTCAACGTCTCAACGTCCTCTTCCCATCCCCCACCATCACACAAGCTTTTCGCTGGAGTTGTGACTCGACCCCCAGACCCAGCCAACCAGGTTTTACTGGGAAGCAGGCCTTCAGTGAATGCTCCTTGAGTCATTGCTTGATTATGGTAAAGGAGGACTTTTTATCTAAGCGAGAAAAACAAAAAATAATCTGAGCGAGTTACTAGTGAAAGGGTAAAGGAAGCAAGATGAAGTGTGCTGTGGGGTAGCACAGATTTATGTTAAGAATGTGAAAGCTCTGGCAGAGTAATTTTCTTTGGAGGAGAAAGAGATGGGAAATGGGTTGGTTGGCCTGCAAAAGATACCGGTGTCCTCAAGGCAAGAACTTTCCTGCACTGAGCTCTAAAGAAAAAAAGAAGAAAGGCAAAGGATGCAGAGAATGAAAAGCCATTTGATGTGAGGTGAAGAGGGAGGATTAGGGGGAGGGGAAGGGAGTAAAAGCGGTTAAAAGGGAAGCAAAGGAAGGAAGAAGGGAAGCAGGAACATGTGTGACTTAATTTAAGGCTCAATCTCCTGGAGCTTCCCATTTTTTGCTATTACCACCAGGCTATTAAAGAACATCCTTATTCACATAGCTTTGGGTCCTTTTAAAAATTATTGGGGAAAAGGGAAATATAAGGGCCTTTCTTGCAACTTTTTGGAATTCTGTAATGTTGAAATTTCATATAATTAAGCTGGATTGATTTTATAGTCAGAAAAAAATAATGAAGCAACATTAAACTAAGAAACAACTTTTGGAGCCGTGAGTACTTCTGAATAGAAAAAATAGAAATAGCAGCCTCTGAGGTTAGCGATTCAATAGTAAGTTGTGACTGTTAAAATCTTTTCAGTTCATTTAGGAATATTTACCTCAGCTCCCAGAAATGCTTTGATCTCTTTAAACATACCTACTTTCAAAAAAGTTTGTAATCTTCTCTCTCAGTTCTAAGAGATTGTCGCTTGCCGCCTCAAACAGGAACAAAACCATTTTCCCGGAACTGGCTAGAAAAATCTTATTTCAGTAATTTTTCCAGTCCTTCCATGGGATGGGAAACTGTTCTTAAAAGCGAAATGGGCTGACAGCAGATCTGCATTGCCTGGGGCCAGGGAGGGGGGAGGGGACCAACTGGAAAGGGATACCTGGGAACTTGTTGGGGTGATAGGAATGTACCTCCGCTGAGGTGGTGGTTACACGCCTGTATTCATTTGTCCAGATTCATCAGTGGACACTTAAAACGGGTGACTTTTATTGTATGTGCCTCAGTAGAGCTATTTTTTCCGTGGTTTTAAATGTAAACTAAACTACGACTTTTTGGGTACATGTACATGAATATTCTAAATTTTATAACAATCAGGAGGATTCTCTCTTCAGAAGTCCTCAAACTAGTTATCAAGCGATGTGTTAGACTGAAACGCGAAAAGGACTTTGCCTACTTAAATGCCATTTGTATCTGTTTGAAGCTAGCATAAAAAGAAGAAAAGAAATACATGTTTTTAATTACAGATTTTTATTCTATGATTCCTGCAGTTCTCTTCTCTTTGAATTTCCCTGGGGAGGGTGACATCTTCATTCTGGTATTGATATTTTGATTACACCACAGATCCATGTATTCATTAAAAGTTTCTCGCCTATAAAGGAATTCAAAAAAAATTTTTTTTTGATTGGTGCTAGACTCACAGACAGACAGAAATAAGCTGCCATTCTTCTATTTGATAGCCAGACGCTGCCAGTTGTAGCCAGGGCAGTCCTGCTGTTAAATTAGGTCTAATGAAGGAGTAATTGCTTTAGATATAGTGAACCATTTCAAAGAAAACAAGGATTCTAATTGATTTGCAATTTGTTTGGCACGTTGCATTGTTCACAGCTATTGATTAGTCTTCTGGATTTCACACTGCATGTGTTTCCCTTTATTAAGGGAATAACAGGTTACTGATTACTTTCTTTCTGGGTTTAATGTAGCGGTTAATGTCTACTTTGTTCTTGTGTCATGTCACAGGCGAGGAAGGAATAATAGGCAAGTGGGTGGCCCTTTGCTAAGCAACTTCCCTGCTGTTCTGAGCTGTGTGCTCTGAGACAGGCTGAAAAGCAGATCAAGAGAAAGGGTTAGAATAGCAGGACTCACAAGTTAGGGCCTGAGTCAGGCTAGACCCGGCTCGAAACTTGGCTTTCCCCTCCCAGTCAAAGCATAGCATGGGACGAAGCAGCTGGTGGTAGATTTGTTCTTGTATCATTCGATTATTTGGAGACAGGATATGAATCTGTGCCCATTGTTTTGTTTAATAGGTATGCATACTAAATGGGCGCAGAAAAAGAATATTTGAGGTCAAGGCCTTTTGGTTCATTTAACCCTTTGGAAAGTGACATTTTGTTGGCACCTGGGAAGCACTTGTTGCTGAGGTGTCGATATGATCATCAAAATGGCTCTTATGTTTATACCAACTGCAGGGGAGGGAGAAAAAGTTCTCAGGGTTGCAGTCATTTCATTGCCCTCAAAGCACAGCAGGAATTATTAGCTTACCCTGGCGTGCCCCTTTGTTTTCCTAGGGCTTTGCTCCTCCAGCAGATACTCATTTAAGGCGAATCCACTGCTTTCTGAAATGTGTTTTGCAATGGTGCAGGGAACCGGCACTCACTTAGCGGATCTAATCCTTTCACGGCTCAGCTTGTTAATGTAGCCAACTGCTGAAAATGGGAAATGGATTCTTTAATGAGACAGGTCCCTTCGTGGCTTTATTGTCCCAGTCCAACCCCCAGGCATTCATTCAAGTCCCCCTTGCCTCCAAGCCAGGATCAGGCACCCCCACTTCCCACCCAGCAAGCAACCCATTTTCCAGCACACAGTTCCCCATCTCTAGGCCCCTTGCCTGCCCACCTTCCCAGAGCTCTAGGAAGCTCACAAATAACAAAGGGGTATGGGCAATAAAAGGTCCCCCTTTCTCTGCATCAGTTACCGCCTTCCTAAGCCAGAGCCCCTCTTTTCCTGAGCTCCCAACATTACCAACAAGGTTATAGAGAGGAGTCACATCCAGAGTGACTCCTGGATGCCCAGGGATTGCCTCCAAACTTTTTACATAGGCACAGTTTTGCCACACTACCCAAGACATGTCTAGATTTAATATTTTTATTTAATACAGTTTTTGTGTGTAATGGATTTTATAGTGATTCTGATTGCAAGGGTTTGAAATGGAGCCAAGCAGATAAACTTGGGCTCTGGTTCTTAATTCTTGTTCTCTTACCATTTTTACTCCTATGAGTCTTCCTGAAGCCTGTGTCTTTCTCCTCCAGAAATCTCCCTGTCCCCCACCAAATTTTGAAGCAGATAAAATTCAGGTTAAAAGGAATATTAAAGGCAACTTGGAAGTCATGACAGGGTAGCCTGCCGTTTGAAGTATGCATTTAGAAGAGAAAATGTGGATAGTTCTGCGTGTTTTGCTTTGAAGACAGTTGATTTGGGGAAGTAAATTATATATGTGTGAGTTCAGATCTTCCTTTAATCTGAGTTCTTGATTTTTCTCGTGTGTGCTGTGGAATCCTGGAATCCTTTGGATGAAGCTTGTGGACCTCTTCTCAGAATGATTCTCTAGGGGTGCCTGTAGTTAAGCATCCGATTCTTGATTTTGGCTCGGGCCATGATCTCAGCCTTGGGAGATCAAGCCCCGTGGCGGGCTCTGTGCTGGGCATGGAGCCTGCTTGGTATTCTCTCTCTCCCACTCCATCTGTCTCCCCCACCCCAACTCGAGGTGCGCTCTCTCTCTCTCTCTTTCTCTAAAACAAACAAACAAAAAAACCTTTAAGTTCATAAAATAAAATTCCCAGGATGACAAAAAAAGCTAATTATACTGAAATAAAGTTATCAAAATATTTAGAAAAACCAAATTTATACATCACAGTTCCTATATTATTATTTATTGTTAATTAATTAATTGCTTTAAATAATAAGATCTATGGCTAGTTCTAGCCATTCCTGTAATTTTGAAGTATTAGTGAGAATTAAATTTTGAATATCTATAATAATTTGAATATGTCATTTAAAAAAAAAATCTGTAATTTCTCTTAGTGACACAATCACAGGTACTGATAGTTATTGGGTTTTGTTCCCTGAACCTATAATTGAAAGAGACTATAAAAGTAAAGATTTGGGGGGCACCTGGGTGGCTCAATCGATTAAGTGTCTGCCTTTGGCTCAGGTGGTGATGCCGGGGTCCTGGGATTGAGCCCCACTTTGGGCTCCCTGCTCAGCGGGGAGGCTGCTTCTCCCTTTCCCTCTGCCTGCTGCTCCCCTTGTTTGTGCTCTCTTGCTTGCTCTCTCTCTTTCAAATAAATAAATAAAATCTTTATTTTTAAAGATACATATTTTTTTCCATACAAACTCTTCCAATGTCCGATCAGGTGCCCAACAGCCCGTCGCTACAGTTCTAGAAAGAGGAAAGAGGGAAGAAATGAGCCCTGGAGAGCTCCAACTTGTGGTGCCTCGAAACTGAGCCCTCCACCATGTGAGGATACAGGACTTCATGGAGCGTAAATGTCCTCCATGCCTTCTTAGACTTTTGCTCCTCCCAGTGTCCCCCATCTATAAAACTCGGGTCTGTTGAAGTCAAGACCATACACCATGGACACATGGAGAGAGGAGAACCTGGCAAGAGCAAAACAGAACAAGCAAACGAATTGTGCATCTTTTCAATATGAGTCTAATGACAAGACATACAAATTGATAAGACATACAGTTAAGAAATAAAATCTTTCTGGGGATTGGTGAAAGAAACGAAGTAAAGATAATATCAAAGAGAACTCAGCTCACGTTTAGTTAACTGGGGTTGGCAGATTTAGCAAATAAAAATACGAATATTTCATGGAACAGACTTCTACTAAAGATTATTTCTCGTTTATCTGGAATTCGGATTTAAGTGGCTGTTCTGTATCTGATCTGAACATCCTAAATTAACGTATTGGATTGGGCAAGGAAATCTAAGTGTAAATTATAATTAAGTGATGTGAGAGGACTTTTGTTTCACTGGCCAAATAATTTGAACTGAACTCAGAAGCAGCAAGTTTTTGGTTATTTGTTTTAACATCAAAAAGGGTGAAGGGAAGCAGAGAGACCAGCAGGAACTAAGAGGTGAGGAGGAGGAAGGAGATGTGTCAGAAGGCAGGAGGGAGGAGCGCTAGACTCAAGCCAGAAAGTTATCCTGCTTGAGAATCCACGGCAAGTCAGTTTCTGGGGGGACCTACGAAGGGACCTCCTCCTCTGTCTGGGCCAGCACTCTGCTGTGAGTCTTTTGAAACCAAGAAATCCAATGTTGCTCAGGCTTCTGCTTCATCCTCAAATGTCATAGAGGAACCAAAGCTCAGGGAAGTTGAGCAACTTACTGTAAGCCCCAAAGACTTCACACCTGGCCACCATACCTCCCTACGTCTCCAGCAATGACTACCCAGGATGTTCTTCTCCCGACTCCTTCCGTTCCCTCCTCTCCTGCCTACTGAAGAGGACTGAAACTGCCAGGGCCAGTAAGTTTGTGTTGTATGTCAAAAACTGTGAAAGCCCCCTCTCCAGAGGCCTTAACATTGTCCAAGGAAGAGCAATTAAATTAATCAGCTGGAAAGCTCACTTCCTGAGCAGGAAAAAGCAAGCTCAATCGAGTTACTTCCGAACAACAATGACAACAACAGTGCGAAGTCCCAACAAGACAGCATATCCCAGCCTTTCTTTTCTTCCTGGGTCCTGGAAATGCAGATTTGGAGTTTTAAAACCAAAGAGGGAAGATTCAGATGTCAGTAGCGGCCTAAGTGCTCTGAAATGGCCCATGTCACCCATCATGATGCTCCATCCTAGGAATGTTTGGGGAACCACGTTCTAGAGTCCCCAAGATGAAGAGCCCTTACGGCAAGGAAGACCGTTAGTCTAATTCTTCTTGTGCCCCAGGGCCCAAGGGCAAGGGCAACCCCCAGCGAACTTAAGACCCTCTCTTTGGAAGTCCAGACTTGCTAGAAGTCACCTCTGATGCTCATGCTTATGTCAGCTCAGCCAGGGCCAGCAGGGCCTTCTCTCCGGGAGGCATGCCTGTGCTTTAAGCTGCTCCGAGGGAAAGCCTCCCTGAATGGAGTCTCGACCATGAGACCTCCTCTTAACCCGGGATCCCATCAGCCCATGTTGATATTCAGATATTTCCCCCCTTTGTAGAGGCATTTTCTCTTGCTTTATCACAAGTGGTATCAATAGGTTATTTATATTTTGAACTCTATTGAAAAGAGGATTATACCAGGACATTTAATTTTAGTTAAGAAAATATAGAAATTGCTCCCATGTATGAAAAGCAGTGCTTTAAAATGAAAGAAAATAGTTCAGTCCTCGCTGTCACAGCAGTGGCACTGCTAAGTACTTCTAAATTGCTCCACTTTGCTATTGTCTGAGGTCCTTGATAAGCATTCTGCATTTTAAGCTTTATCTATTTCTCATCATTAAAAAGCTCATTAGTTAGTCAGCGTACTGGTACTTTCTTTACAGTTCGTAAATTCAGATTATAACCTTGTGTCCTATAAATGGTGCCACTCATTAAATCATCCAAAACACTAGTATGGAGACATTTAATGGTAAGATTTAAAATTAGATTTCTACATTTAGAAGTGTCATTAAAACACCCTGACAGCCTAAAGTTTTTAAAGGGAGACATGAAATCAGTAGGATTTTACTGAGTGACAGGACTGTGTTTCTCATCAAGCTACTGCAAGGCCAAGGTTACGTAGCCTGGGATCAGTGCCTCCTATGTAGTACCTGAATGACGACGTATGGAATTAGTGTAGCCAAGCTTAAATTCTTTATCACAGGATCTCATTGAAATAGTATTTCCTGTTTCCACAGTAGTCAAATTTTGCGGTGATCTTCCATCTAATATGGCTTTATTGTGAAGCTAATGTATCTTCATTTGAACACATGATGCTTGAACTCTATTTGGACAGTCGATGTACCAGAGAAAGTCCATCAGTCACAGACAGACAAACCATGGGCCAGAGAGGAAACCAATGAGCTCACTGAGCTTGGTTCCACACCTGCATCTCAGGATGCAGAAAACCTTCCTAAGAATACAGCACAGTGCTGGATAGCATGTTCTGACAGTAGTCATTAGGAGGAAAAGAAAAAAGTGGCAAAGAACACATTGGAAAAGTAGAATCCATAGACAAGACATTGTTCTGTCATCCTTAAACCAAGGAACACCTGCAACTTTACGAATCTAAGTTCTAAATGGAAGCAGAGGAAACCAAGCTCTCATAAAAAGGGGGAATTGACACCACATAAGAAAGAATCAAGAGAACAAGCATTTTCTGAGGGTCCCAGAAACACACACACACACACACACACACAGCCTTTATCCTCTATGTTCTTGTTCTTTCTATTTGGTATTTTGCCCTGGACTGGATACCATTGATCTCAGTGGACCCATAATACATTTATACTGCCATCTTTTCCTAAAGTGACCTAGCCAACTTCTAGTGCCACTCTTGTCTTCTAATAGTGAACTATCTTCTGGTTTAGAGGGTGAGCTATCAAGGCTAAAGGATGACAGCAGAGCATCTTGGAAGTGAGGGGCAAAGGTGGGAATGGTTCTAGTTACATTCCTGTGAGGCATGGCATTCCCCAACAAAATGCTCTAGGCTGGGCCTAGAGTTTCTTATTCTGAAGAACTTTAGGAATATTCTTTCTGTCCCGTGCTGCACTTGACGAGTAGGCTGATTAAGTAATTTTAACATGAATAAATTGGACTCTTTATTGCCCCACTTACAAAAACTGTGTAGAATGAGGAGAATCATCCCTTCCCTGGCTGCTTAGCTCCCTATCCTTCCATTTCCTTTATAATGACTTTAGACAGTATCCCTTTCATCAGCCACTCCTGATCACAAGATAGCTTTTGGTTTAATAATTTTTATTCATTGAAGCCTGTCTTTGAGAATTGTCCACGATGCTCAAGACCTGAGTTGCATGGTCCCCTGCCCTGTAAGGAGCATATATGATTTACTGTTTCCTAACAGATGCCTCTTTCTCTCCCCAGTCCCTCCCCAGGGTCCCCTCTGCCACCTTCCTTAAACACCCCCCCTCCAAATTCCTTATTTTACTCCTACCCCATGTTGTGAACATGCAGCCCAAAGAGACGGACATCAGAGCACAGTCAGGTGTTCTAGGCTCTATTCTCAACTCCACCAGGCCTGCCTCTGAGAAAACAAACTACTTTCTGACACACTGCATCTTGGCATCTGTAAATTAAAAAAAAAAAAAAAAAAGGCCTGAATGCTGAATTCTGGTGAGGAGCCAGCAGTGAAGAAAGAGTGGCAGGTTGTGGATAATGAAGGCTATCTGCATGCCCTAAGCCAACAGAGTTCCTCTCCATAAGCCACAGTTGTTCTTATGTGAACTAAGGAAAGTCCTCTGGTGGTACGTCTCCTTATTGGAACACATTTTTCCTTACGCGTACTGCCCGACTTTATTACCTTCCTTCTAACGATCTGGTCTTAAGCCCCTGGGGACGTTCAGTCTTTCCCAAACTTCAACTCCACGTCTTGGCCAGCTTCTTGATTTAGGTCAACACCTTGAGATCTTAGCAAAGTATTTTTAAGTTTTGGGTCCATGTTTCCCAAAAGTTTTCTTGGTCTTCTGTTTTTTCAAGAGCTTCAGCTTGAGGGGATGGCTCACTTTATACAACAGATAGGCTGTCGGGGAAGGACAGTACATTTTTTTGGTGACTAGAATTCCATTTTAAACACATAAGAGGAGCTCACTATATCTACAATCTCTTTGATGAATTATTTTGTAAAGCAAAAGTCCAACAGGGACGCCTGGGTGGCTCAGTTGGTTAAGCAGCTGCCTTCGGCTCAGGTCATGATCCCAGCGTCCTGGGATCGAGTCCCACATCGGGCTCCTTGCTCCACAGGGAGCCTGCTTCTTCCTCTGACTCTGCCTTCCACTCTGTCTGCCTGTGCTCGCTCTCGCTTGCTCTCTCTCTGACAAATAAATAAATAAAATCTTTAAAAAAAAAAAAAGTCCAACACATTTCTATGTAAAGAGTCAATTTTCTTAAGACAAGTCACACCTCAATAACCTATCTCTTCTTGCCTCTTGCCAAGGGGCCTCTGAGACTACGCAAAATCAACCCTAGTTGAACTCAGTGGTGATTAGTTCTCTGGGTGTTTGACTCCTGCCTGCCTAACTATTCTGGGTAGACTCTGTTCATCCCATTCCCTCTCACTTAAACAAACAGAATATGTTGCTGTATGTACTGTCAGAAGCCTGGCCCCAACCGC
Source organism: Mustela lutreola (assembly GCF_030435805.1). Taxonomy (NCBI): domain Eukaryota; kingdom Metazoa; phylum Chordata; class Mammalia; order Carnivora; family Mustelidae; genus Mustela; species Mustela lutreola. The sequence continues at coordinate 92,213,447 of NC_081296.1, forward strand.
TGCCACAGGTCACATCCATGACTGCTGCTGCGAAGGCAGACAGGCCCTCCTCAGCCTCGTAGCCTGCAGCTGCTCAGCTGGTCCAGCTGGGTCCTAGGGCCCAGCTTCCTGTGCAGACTCTCATGGCTGCCACAGCCCTTCTGAGCCCCGACGTTCAGCTCAAACTGATAGGAGGTCTCAGCACCTCTCAGGAATCCAACGTTCTGCATCCCCCATCACTGCATTTTAGAAATCAGGGCTGCAGTGCACGATTCAGCAGTGTGGTTTCTTTGCGTGGTTCAGAGTTTCTGTGGATCGCCATCTGTGTTCACACAATAAACAGAACGAGAACACTTGTCCACACCGTAAGCAGCATCCCTCAGGCCAGCACGGTAAAAAGGCACAGTCCACATGGCCAAAGCTGTTAGCCGGGCTAAGCCTGCACTCCAGAAAGCAGCACTCTCATCAAGAGGGTGGAAAGGCCCCCCAAACTCAGAAGCCTGAGAGGGACAGGACAAAGGATGGCCTACATTGGCACCTTGGGGCGAGTTAAAAAACCTAGCAGGGGGAGCGGGGAGAGCTGTAAGGCATCATCGTCTGTGGAAGCCACAGAAGTCCATTACCCCCGTCCTGGCCCCCACGACTCCTAAAGAATCTAATTTCCTGGCATTACATGTGCAAGGACTCCATCACAACTGTAGAAACACATTTACTGTATGTGCCTTTTTCATTGGTTTGTCTGACAGGTAGAATGATGGTCTTCCAAAGATGTCCACACCCTAGTCCCTGGAACCTGTGAATACGTTACCTTCCATGGCAAAAGAGCTGTAAGTAAGGGCCTTGAGACACAATCCTGGATTATCCGGGTGGGCCCGATGTATTAATGTTAGTCCTTACGGAGGGAGAGTCTTTCCCAACTTCAATCAGAGGGAGATATGAAGTACAGAACAGCAGTGACAACCATGTTGCTGGTTTTGAAGGGACCACCAGCCAAGGACTGTGGACAGCCCCTAGAAGCTGGAAAAGGCAAGGACCCAGACCCTCCGGGAAAGGAAGGCAGCTCTGGAAACTCCTGGATTCTAGCCCTGTGTGCCCTATTTTGGATTTCGACCCTCCAGAACTGTAAGATCATAAACATGTATTGTTTACGCCTCCACGTCTGTGGTACCTTGTCCGCTGCTGTAGGAAACCAATACAGTCTAGAAGAGCAGTTTGTTAAATTTGTTGCTATAGTTTAACTTACTTGAATGCTTTAAGAGCTCTCATCAACATCTCCCTCTCCCAGAGGTTTTCTGGAAACAAATGACTCCTTTGCCTTTTAATTTTTTTTTCCCCCTCCGGTTGCATGTAGGCTGAGTCTTATTCAGGCTTCTGTCACTGAGAGGCTCTGGCAATATTATCTCAGCATATAGCTCCAGACAAGAACATTCCCCACAGGATGCTACATTTTCTCCTGCGGCAAGGCGGGCAGGGTGGAGGGCCTTGTGCGGGGGGCAGCGAATGCATTAGCCAAAGACACGCTCCAGGGAAGAAGAGTGAAAAGAAGATGTTTTGACCAGCGTGACTGGAGCACTTCATCGCTGGAGTTGTTCCCTTGGGTCTAAATTGCCGCTGACTGGGCAGTTTTCCTTCTAAAAGCTTTGGGATGACCGAGTGTGCTGCCCCGGGGAAGAAAAGACAATAGCTGGGAAAGACGCTGTGATCCCACCCCCACCACTACACTCCCCAGTGACAGGGAAGTTAAGAAAACAACCAAATGTGTGCCTCGGAAAAATGCCTAGTCAGGTAGTTGTTTCACCCCTGCCTGTTGAACATTTGGGTCGCCCGATGCAAGTGTTAAAGCTGTGTTCAAACCAGAAAAAATAAAAATAATAAGCTGTCAGAATAATTACTAAGAACATGCAAGGATTATACAAAGTAAACTGCAGCCTGCAAAAAAGAGAATTGCATGTTAGCTAATTGTTAATTTTAGCAATCGCAGTGGCTAATTACCACGGCACACATTGACTATTAGCTTGATGCCCCGGCACCTGCTTTCTCCAATGAACAGATTTCTTCATCGCTAGCACAGGAGCAAAATGTGTAATTATTGGCCATCATTGGGGCGATTTTTCAGTGATTCTTTTGTGCGATGTGAATAAAGCATAATGACATATTTTATTAGAGGGCAAATAGCTGTTTGTTAATGGAAATGATTTGAAATCCAAAAAACGAGAAGCTAGGAGCATGTTTTCGGTATCAGCGTGAATTCAAATGTATTTTCTTTTAACTCTTTATAAAAGGAGCATAGAAATCAAATCTAAACTGAGTATAATATATTTAATGATATGTACAAACACAGCATTGATTAATTACCTCAAATGCTTTCAGTGGTACACCATTTATTTTGTTTCAGTCATGTATTAAATTTTAGTATTTCATATTTAAATTCTTATTTCTTGGTCCGAGAGTCTTGGTGAAGCTGGCCTGCGTCACACCTCATTTCCTGGAGAACTCTCTTTTTATTGGTATACGTGGCACTTGCAAAGAGTGCTCGAAAAAATCTAGGCTTCGTTGCTTTGAGAGCTGGGCACACCAGTGTCTCCCTGATGAGCATGAATTAGGTTATCAACACCCAACTGTCAGCCACCGGCTGGATTGTACATTGTAAATACGTTGCCCTGAAGACAAGACTGGAACTCTTTCAGACTTGGAAATGACATACTTTCCATTTCATGGCACAATTAATAGATCTACTCCAGGAGCCTATCAAAGAATAAAAGCAATGTCTGTCTTCCTCTACGACATATGAATGATCATATATGGGTAGGGGTGTGTGTGTGTGTGTGTGTGTGTGTGTGTGTGTGTGTTTACTGGAAAACATTACTTCTACTGGCAATGATGCAACCCAAGAAATAGGGTCTTTTCTTTCTACTTTCTTTGTGACAAAGTTCTCAAACCTCTCTCTGCCTCCATTCCCCCCACACAGACACCCTACAAACCAACACAATCTTTGTATTTTTGTAATGGGTTAAAAGTTCTAAATATGGTACTATGGAGCTTGAGTCTAAAGTTCCCTGGAACCCTTAAATGAAAAAACAGCATTTATTTGAGAATGGATCCATGAAGAATGAATATTCACATAATCCCCATATCCCTGTCGTCTTGGTGAAGCTCAGGGGGGAAAAAGCAAGTTTGAAGAGAGCATTTCATTCCACCACGTGTTTACACCTTATTTGTCTTTCTAACTCTGAACACTCTGTGCTGAATTCTTCCTAAACCATGACATGGGAAAATGTGCCTCTTGTTCTCAACAGGAAAGATGAAAGGGCCGCACTGGGGCTCTGTGTTTGTCGAGGTTTCGTCACTCCGTCCCACTCTTGGACTCAGTTATGAAAGTTGTGTATTTGCAGAGGTCACTGGAAGGCAGCACACCTCTGTTTTCCTGAGCGAGGAGAACTTGCCCCTCATCGCCAGGCTTATTGTTTTATTACCACTGTTTACCAACAGGGAGAAACCCCCTTGTATGGGCACTTCCTTTCTTACCACAGGCTTCCCCACTATTTTAAGATGTAGATAAGTTCAGTATTCAGGTTCACTGTTTGACCCATTAAACTGGTATTGAGGTATAATTTGTGTGTTTTCCCAGTACCGTTGCACATAGAATGGGGTTCATTTCCACACGTTTGAATAAATTTATCCAGTTCAGTGAACCTGTTGTGAAGCTCAGCAGAACTCAGTAGGTGGCTTTAAAGTCCTGTAATTAGCCCATTACAGAAAATCTGTACTTTGGATTTTTGCACATTGGTTAATAAGCATAACATGCTTCATATATAAATAACATTACCTTAAATGATGCAGTATAAAGGAATTAAAGGCCAATGGAGTTAAACAAAATACTTGAAAGAGACCTCAAATTAGCATGTTTAATTCCAACTCACTGCACAGGAAAAGCCTCTAGCTCTTACTGTACTGGGTCCACACGAGCTTAGAGTAACACTCAGGGCGCCCAAGGTGCCCGGCTCTCCAGTCACACATTCTACCTTCCTCTCGTCAACTCTGGGAAGCTTGGGCTAAGTTTACCTTTACCTCATTTCCTTTCATTTTTGATAACGGACAAGGAGACGAGGTGAAGGGGGAAGAAAAAGAGACCAGCCCAGGTCTGACTTCCTGGGATGGTATTTGCATGGTCACTTCCTCCTTGATTCCGCAGAGGAGAGTGGGCCTGGCTCTGTCTCCCTCTCGGCTGTTTTCTCTCGCGTCTGTTTGACAACCTCTTCAGGGCGGAGTACGGTGCGAATGCCACATAGACCTGAGCTTACCGTCAGAGTGTTCGTCTATTAGAAACTGCCCCCCTTGAAGGGCTCTGTGCCATATTGCTCGACTCTGGCCTATTTGACAATGCTTTTTCACCTGTCTGGGGAGTGAAGTTATATTTCCACACATAGGGTAACAGTAAAGGAACCCCATTTCTATGAATTTAAGAGCAAGTGCACACGTAGATGGAGTCGCACTCCAGCTGTGTAACCAGTCATTGAAAAAATGTTGAATGTAAGCTCCATGAAGCCAGGAGCCCCGATGGCTCGTTCCCGTTTCAGTTCCCCTCACCCAGCACGAGTGCATTCATTCATTTATTCATCAGCTACTTCCTTAGTACCTTTTGCATGCCAGGCACCGCAATAGGTTTTGAAGATACAGTGGTAAATAAAAGAAAGCCCAAATAAAAGAAACTGGACAGTTGGCCAAAAATCAAACCTGTGAAATGAACTTATCAAATAATCCATTTATTGAGTCACTGATTTGTCAAATTTACCAAGTATGTGTTTCTTTTAACTGTGCAATTTACAACGGTTTGTTAATAGGGTCCTTGTTGATCAATTTCCTTTGGCTTTTTTATAGCAGCATACTGAGACATTATAGTTTGTCAAAAGCTAAAGGTAGTTTACTTCTTTTATAGATATGTTTTAAATCCATAAAATATTTCATATTCTGCCCAAAACTTTAGTTATTTTCCTTGGAAATGTTCAGCTTTCTACAGATCTCTTTTTTCAAGTGATTTAAGTTTTGCAACTAGTTAACATCCATAGGATTTTTTTTAAAAATATATTTATTTGAGAGAGAGAGAGAGATCACAAGCAGGCAAAGAGGCAGGCAGAGAGGGGGAGGGAAGCAGGCTCCCTGCTGAGCAGAGAGCCCGAGGTAGGGCTCTATCCCAGGACCCTGAGATCATGACCTAGGCCGAAGGCAGAGGCTTACCCCACTGAGCCACCCAGGCGCACCACTTTTGGTCTATTTTCTAAGAGAAATATTGGCCTCAGTCTATAACATTGTTACTTCATTATTTCCTAGTTCATTTTCTTTTGTAGCTGTTAGCATTTTTAGAATTTTTAGCCTACCTTTTAAATCCTTTTTTGCAAATTTAGTTTTCTGATAATATATAAATCAGATTTGAAACTTTATCATTCAGTTAATTATGCCAGTCCCTTCTGAGCCTCCTCACTTCCCTTATGGGTCTTTGAACATGTTTGCCCTCTCATTTCAAATCCTCTACCCACATACAACCAGGTAAAAAGAGCTCAGTTTCTCCTTGCTATGAAATAAAAATTGAGCATTTCCCCTGCACTTACTTGTGGTTTCTGTAATTTTCTAATTTTTTTTCAAATTATAAACATAATTAGTGTTCTTTCTACAATTGCTTGATGGGATAGTGGACTTAATTTTTGTTTCTAGCAATTTTTAAATTTCCACATTACACATGGGATGAGATTGTTTCAGTTGATGTAGTTTCTCCCCGTCTTTCTTCATGTCATTTAGAATTTCTTTATAAGCATTATTTCCATCTTTTACCAATGCCTCTAATGGCTTATCATCCTTGATTTTCTATGACTAGCGATTAATGTCTAAAATCTCAGCATGTCATGTTGACTTAGCTGCTCCGAATCCTTCTTTAGCAATTTCGTACTTGAAGGAATGAATGTACTAATCTTAACTAAAGTTGCATTACTGATTATTAAAGACCTTTTTCTGGATATTAAATATATACTCTAAGGGTGGCTCAGTCGTTAGGCATCTGCTTTGGCTCAGGTCATGATCCCGGAGTCCCCAGATCAAGTTCCACATCAGGCTCCCTGCTCAACGGGGAGTCTGCTTCTCTCTCTAATCCTCACCCAACATGTGCTCTCTCTCTCTCTCTCAAATAAATAAATAAATAAATAAAATCTTTAAAAAATAATAATCAAGATAATCATTGTGTTTTAAAAACATATGTGTATATATACTGTAAAAGGTTAAGCCATACTGTGTTCTTTAACTGTTATCAATTGGACATTCCTTAAAATGTTATTTTGAGGACAAAATTAAAGCTTCATAGAAATCATCCAAAGCTGTTAAAACATTCTATCTAATACAGCTTGCTGTATAATTTAAAAATAGAAAAATAATCCACTCTTTTAACTGGTACATTGCTAAATGTGGCAAAGTGTCATTCAGAAAACTGAATTTCAGGAAATTATTTTTATAAGTGACTCAGTGCTAAAACAAAAACGAAAAACCCAAAACACAGTTCCTGCTTTCATGGAGCGCACAAGTGAGGGCGATAGGCATTAATCCAGGAAATCCATTTCGTAGGTTAATGATGCCATGAGGGTGTTTCTGGGGGAACTGAATTCATTAGGGAGGCCGGTGTTGAAGAGTAAAGTTAACTAAGTGAAGGTAGGGGATAGTGGCCTTCCAGAAAGTGAGAAAAGTCTGTGCATGGCCCAGGGCCTAAAGCAGATACACCAGGCCTCTACAACTGTTGAATGAATGAATGATCTGTTGTAAGAGCCTTCAGATACTCTCTCTCTCAAAAGATGGCCCTCCTTGAAGCCTAGGGGTCCTTCTACCTGCCTTTCTCAAAGTGTGCCTGGAAGGCCTGTTCAGCTAAGACCAGTAGGGAGCACAGCATATTCTCACACACATACAGAGAAAGCTTTGCCCCTCATTCCACCTTCAGTCCTGTCTTTTCCCTAGAAGCAGGTGTTGAAGGAGTATAGGCAGATTTTAGGCATTAGCTGCAGACATTGTCAGCCATCACCAGGTCTCCAAAGATGAACATTCCTGGGTGAGCTTCGTCCTAAACAACCTCCTAGGATGTCAGCTCTCTGAGCCCTTGCCTAACTCCAGGCTTGTTTTCTCAGAGCTTATTTCTCTGATCAGGGACATGAGAATCTCTTTGGGTGTTGTCTAAAATACAGAGTCCAGAAACTGACCCCAAAACTACAGCATCAGAAGTGTAGGAGAGGAGATCCAGGTATATCCAGGTATAGGCGTTTTATTTATTTATTTATTTATTTAACTAATTAATTAATTTAGTAAACTCTGCTTCCAACATGGGGCTCAAACTCATGACTCCAAGATCAAGAGTCACATGCTGGTCCAGCTGAACCAGCGAGATGCCCTTGGGTATACACATTTTTGTGTATACCCAAGGGCATTATTGGGTATACACAATTATTTCACAGCCTGAATTTGAGAACTCCTAATACAAATGCCGAATAGATAAAACTTGAAGAGAATATGGTGGTGGGTTTATCAGTTGGGGTTTTACCTGCTTCTTTAAGTAAATTGTCTGTCTTACTCTCTTCCATATATCGGAACATGTATGTCAGGTGAGAGACATCACTGTTCTTTCTCTCCTAACACAAGGTGGAAGGCTTCTCCAAGATCTGGGTTCCAGGTTCCGCGTATCAGCATGGATTCACCTCGCACACCCTGGGGCTTGGGGTGTTTGGGGCTTCGGGTCCAGAGCCACAACTCCCAGGTGGGCTGGGGCATCCTTTCTTTGACCCCTCAGTCCACCTCCCTGGTGTAAGCCCATTTTGTTGCTTAGCTATGTGGGAGCGCCCTCCGTCAGAAGTGAAGAGAAACATTTGTGCCTTCAGTCAGGCTCTTTTCCTCCCTATCACTGCTCTCCCACACAACCCACACTACATAAAATTAGGTAGAAACGTGATCTCAGTCAGTTAGTTCTGGTTGAAAACGGTGGGTTTTGTGGACACCTGTGCATCATGGCCCATAGCCCCTTGAGTTTGGTTTGCTCCTTGGTAAGCAGCTCCCATAAAGGGTTTTAACCACTTTGGTGCCATGGGAAGTTCACCAAGGAAACTGTGAAGCTAGAAAAAAGGAATAGGATTAAGAGCTCAGCTTGTGGATCTAAACACTCCTGAGTCCTCATTTCGCTCTTTCCCAGAACTGTAATGTAATTTGGGAAAACCCCCTAACATTCTAAGGGGGCAGATCCCTCTGCTCAGTACCTTCCTAGTCATGTGTGGGTAATAATGGTTTCTCCCTCGTGTGGTGTTGTAAGGATCCAGCAAGATGATGTTTGCAAAATCTTTGGCATGGTTCCCGGCACAGAACTCTCCAAAAAACTGTTAGTTACCTTTTATTGTGTGAGGTTTTTAAAATATATTTTTTAAAAATTTTTAATTTTTAAATTAACATATAAAATTATTAGCCCAGGGGTACAGGTCTGTGAATCACCAGGTTTACACTTCACAGCACTCACAATAGCACATACCCTCCCCAATGTCTGTAACCCAGCCACCCTTTCCCTACCCCCAAAATGTGTTTAATACTGCCAGATAAGAGAAAGGCAAATAAACATTCCTGCAAGAAGCCGTGCTCTGTTGGAGCTGATCTACCTTTAACCAGACATGAGATGAAGTAAGAAATCCCATGATGGCATCCCGTATTGCTCACCAACTCTTTCGCCATGGGAGGAAGGGCACCGTCGGAACCTGCCCAGTTCTCCAGGCACAACGAGGCATAGCGAAAGCACAATGAACTTCATGTGAACTTTTACGTTTTGAGACTCTGAACAAATGTGAAACATCAAGCTCAATACATAAGTATCAAGAAAGAACTGGGGGGGGGGGTGTTAAATTTATACTGCGGTTACTCAATAGAAAGGAATTTTTTTTTAAATGTTTAAAATGTTGAAGGAAGGGAAAATGATTTCAAAGTCTACGACACTGACCCAAGTGGAGAGACCACCTGACAAGTCTCTGCTGCATGTGTTCACAGCCTTCATTATTAATATGTCCCAAAAGCTTGTCGTATCTTTCCAGGAGTCCTATACCAGGGAAATGTCCGGAATGCCATAAATAAGAGAATTATTATTGTCCCCTTGGGACAAGGATGACGCAAGCCTCATCCATTCAGGGTATGATGCAGCTTTTCTTTTTACCTCTCAAAGATTCACAGCCCTTAGTACATTTAAAAAATACTTTTAGGGGCACCTGGATGGCAGGGGCAGTTAAGTGACCAACCCTTGGTTTCTGCTCAGGGCGTGGTCTCAGGTCATGAGACGGAGCCCTGCATGGGCCCTGCGCTCAGCAGACAGGCAGTCTACTTCAGGCTCTCTCCTCCTCTCCCTCTCTCCTGCCCACTACACTCTCTCTCTAAAATAAATAAAACTTCTAAAACATACTTCAGTCACACTAATGTATACTCAATACAGGAGAAATGGGTGTTTATCAATGACACTGTATTTCAATAATCCATGGTTAAGACAGAGTAAGCCGTATTTCCTAAGTATGTGGCTGAACTCTCACTTTGGTGGATACCCCTGTGGGTGGATACAGCTTCTTTTTTTTTTTTTTTTTTTTTTAAGATTTTATTTATTTATTTGACAGAAAGAGAGAGATCACAAGTAGGCCGAGAGGCAGGCAGAGAGAGAGGGGGAAACAGGCTCCCCGCTAAGCAGAGAGCCCGATGCGGGACTCAATCCCAGGACCCTGGAATCATGACCTGAGCTGAAGGCAAAGGCTTAACCCACTGAGCCACCCAGGCACCCCTGGATACAGCTTCTGATGCAGTACCTCAGCCTATCAGCTCTTGGGTGTGTTGAGAAGAAACAAGTAGCTAATACTCTCATGGCTCTCATGGTTCTGAAGAGGAAGGGCTTCCTTCTAAGGAGGACAGCAGAGAAAACTTCATAGAGGAGAGCATGTTTGACCTAGGCCTTGAAAGAGGAGAGGGAATTGGACAACCAGAAGTGGGAGTGGGGAGAATATCCCGAAGGAAGAGGCTCTTCCCCAGTGAAGACGGGATATAAGAGAGCAAGAATAGATACGGGAAATGGGCAGCCATCCAAGGTGAGCCCTCTGCATTGATGTCGCCCAAGGAAACTCTAGGAGTTTCCTTGGAACTTCCTTGGGTAACAGGAAAAGAAAGGTTCTTTCTTGGTGTGGACACTCAAAACAGGGAGTAGCCCCTCTATTTCACTTTGGGAAGAGAAAGGTTGCACCTTGGTAAATGTCCCAGGTGAAAATATTGTTATTCTATGTTATGGCAGAGATATAATAAAACGTCCAATGGTGCTGAGACTAACAGTTCAATATATGGCAGATTTTCACTATATGTGTCAACTTTTTTTATTTTTTTTACCTCTGGGGAAATAGTGAAGATTTGTTAGAGGATCATAATGACATGAAATACCTTATGAAAAGAATTATCCAGGTGATCACCATGGCCAGGGCATTATTCTTTAATAACAGCAATAAGAAAACACAGATGACATTTGTCTCTCTGTTTTAACATACCATTGCCTTTATTCACGTAGTTATATATATGACACTTGCATATAGCCCACAAAGATGTGAATTAAATTTTACCCTTAGTCCGCTACATTCTTCTTCTTTGGAACACTTCAGGACGGAGCCCCTAGGTGGCTCAGATGGCTAAGCATCTGCCTGTGGCTCAGGTCATGGTCCCAGGGTCCTGGGATTGAGTCCCACATTGGGTTCCCTCCTCAGCGGGGAGTCTGCTTCTCGCTCTCCCTCTGCTGCTCTCCTTGTTTGTACACTCTTGCTCTTGCTCTCTCTGTCAAATAAATAAGATCTTTTTTTAAAAAAAGAAGTTTCAAAAGGAACATTTCAAGAAAGGAATAATTAGAAAAATATTATAACTTGCATTCTTTCATTTCATATGTATAATTTTTAAAATTAGATTTTTCCTTGTAGGCAGCTAGTTGGGTTTACTATAAATCATTTAAAATGTTAAAACTATGATCATGACTTGTTATTTGCCCCAGGGGAGAAAAAAATCACAAGGAGTTAAAATAGGACAGAAATTGTACAAGTCTCTCGGGCCGGTGGCTATGCAATTTGTTAAAGATCTTGAGCATGACCGTCAGGCAAAGACAGTAATATAATCACCTAGCACTCTCCCTAGGGCTTGTTGTGAAGGAGGATTGCTGACACAACTTGTCTGTAGAGTGATGGATTTGTAGCTGCTTACTGTATGAGAACGTCATTTTACCCAGAGAGGAACAATAACTAATCCAGCCTATTTCCAATTTTGTAGTATCACGGGTTGGCGCTAACAGATGAGTTATGTCATTTGATAATGGCTTGCCTTCATTATAGCATTGGCAGAAGAATTTTTGGCATCACTCAATGATAGAAAGAAAATTAGCTTGAGTAAAAAGTTGTATGTGCTTAGGTCTTAGGTAAAATAAAAATTGGGGTAGACTGTCCCTTCATTTAGCTAAACAATAATTCAAATATACAATTTTAAAGACAACTTCTCTTGAACTAGAAAAGTTGCCTAGGGAAAAATAAAACAAAATTCTTGAAATTTAAGATATTTTGTAGACTATGTATGATTGTCCAAACAAAGTGTGTGAAGCACTGGAATTAGAAGAAAGGACTTAAAAATGTGGAAGGAGAACATGTAAGAAATTGGTTAAAGTAATAGTATCTGGCACTTGGGTGGCTCAGTCGGCTAGGCGTCTGCCTTGGGTTCAGGTCATAATCCCAGTGTCTGGGATTGAGCCCCATGTCAGGCTCCTTGCTCAGCAGGGAGCCTGCTTCTCCCTCTCCCCCCTGCTCATTCTCTCTCTCTGTCTCAAATAAATAAAATCTTTTTTTAAAAAAGTGATAGTATCTTGATGGTGGTTGGTGAGTGAAAGGAACTGTTTGAATCGTTAAACTTTACATGACTATATATTCTCTTGAATTTTTTTTAATATTTTATTTATTTGACAGAGATCACAAGCAGGCAGAGAGGCAGGCAGAGGGAGAGAGAGAAGCAGGCTCCCCGCTGAGTGGAGAGCCCGATGCGGGGCTCGATCCCAGGACCCTGGGATCATGACCTGAGCCAAAGGCAGAGGCTTTAACCCACTGAGCCACCCAGGTGCCCCATATTCTCTTTAATTTTTTTAAATTAAAAATAATTTCCAAGACATTAGTCAGGTGTTCTTGGTATTTGTATATATATATATATATATATATATATATATATATATATATATATTTCGCTATGTGCTTGCCTCAAACCAGTTTTTTGAAATTGTTGGATGACAAGTGATAAGTGAATAAGACACAAGACTCTGTGAGAAGGCAGTTGGGGGGGCAGTAGGCTGAGGGGGATTAAAACAAAGTATTTCATTGCTCTGACTTTTACTCATTTCTCTTTTGTATTCTACATTCTGAACCTCATAGACTCTCTCTGCAGATTTCATAATTTCAGTTTTTACCCAACTCATCCACCTTATAATTATGAATATATGGACATAATTAACTGAATCACTTTGAGAGAGGAAAAAATACCCTACTTAAGGCTAATTAGATGAATCATGAATGCCTGAAAGAATGCATTTCAATAAGGTGAAAAACTTTGGATAAACATTTAATGAAGTTTCCAATTGCATTTGACTGCAGAGAATATTGACAAACGTTCATTCCATGCAGATTATTAAATTGTATCGATTTAGGATCCCAAAGCCTAAATACCACCATTGCCTCCAGAGGGGACCTGATTGCACTCACATGTCACATTCATAAAAAACATAGTGCACTAATTGGGAGTCTCCCGCCATCTGCACACTTGCTTCCAGGCGCACATAAAATGATCAATGGGAAAGCAGGGTCAATCCAGGCAGACTGCGAGTGAAATTAAAATAATAAAATGTCTAAACATTTAACTGCAAATAGGAAATCTTTATACCCACCCACACCCTATTCTGTAGCATAAAGCTAAGGCACAATTATTCATATACCTCAAGTAATTTGCAGGCTCCATACAAAATCTCATTTAAAATAAGAAATTGCTATTTCTGCACATTTATTCCACCAAATGCCAGCTAATTGCTGCAATGGCCATTATAAAGAATAATTTTCGCTTAGTGAAAAAAAAAGGAATGAAGAGAACATTTTCTGGTTTTGTTCCACTGCGAAGGCTCTATTCAGTGAATACTGAATGCACAGCGTTTCACTGCTACATTTATTATGCTGAGAGGTCAAGTATTACACAGCATCTTGTATTACGCTTTGCATGCTAAGTATTTCACTTCACAAATTGACCCTCCGGTGTACTTGCTACATAATGCTTTAAAAACCCAGCTAAAACGCAGGACAATTAGCAATACTTTTACTCCCAGTTAACAATGGGAACACCAATGTAGGTGATTGCATTTACAGTAGCTTTCTTCACAAAACATTTTTGACACATTAAGGTACTTCGGAATTGTGCAGTACCAGTCCTCTCTTGTGAATGGCTTTCCAGCATTTGCAGAGAGAAACAGTTACTGTACGTTAGAGCTTAATTGAAAAGAATTCAACCACGGCCTATGAAGCACCAATTAGGGTGATATTATATCATAAAAAGCTGTAATATCCATGTTCAGACTTGCGCATGAGCCAATACAAAGTAGGACACAATTAAAAAGATATACAGTTTAAACTCTTGAAACTGTTAAATTTAATTAGGAGTTCAGTATGCGGGGAGGTGGGGGGATGCTTTGTGGGATGGGGTGGCGGCGGGGGCTGGGGGGTTTGCAGGAAAAAGGAAGTTCCCTGCAGGACTGGAGACCCCGGGCACTAGCTGTCCAGGACGGCCAGGTCAGTTGGTCCTTTCCATCTAAACAACCTCTAGTTAATGTAAGTGTGGGGTGTTTGCTTTGCCCCAGAGATGAGTTGCTGAGATGACATGAATATTCATGCTCAGTCAGGAGGTGCTGCCCTCCAGTATTTCTGGTGTGTCCGCTGGCCTCCAAGAGGGAGAGAAGGCAGAACCGGCTTGCTTGGACCATGGAAGGGGGAGTGTGCTCTGAGCGTGCTCTGGCCCACACAGATCAAACACAATTAAAAGAGAGTTAACTGCATTGCTTTTCATGAAGAAAGACACAGATAATTGTGAAATAAAATGGACGTGGCCAGATCAGCCTAAGTATCTTGGCAGGCTTGGCTCTGAATGTAATATTTAAATACTGGAACCTGCATGAAATCCCACTTTGAGGTGACAGCCGGCAGGTAATTATCAGTAAAACAACATTATCAAAGTTCTCCTGCATAGCATGTTTGACTGACTGGAGTGCTTCTCCTTACAAATCCCGCTAATATCCATTTCAATCTGCTTTAATATGTTCACAAGTTGGGGCTTATTTTGAATTCCACTGGGTAAATGAGGACAGCACACTTGGAATTTGCAGACTATACACATTCCTTTCATTTATGAAGGGTTTCCAGAGTAGTTTTTAAAGGAAACTACGATCATCCAGAATCCAGAAAAACTTTTTCACTATAACTAGAATGAAGATAGGAAGCAACTTATTTCTCCGCTGTATTTATTTCATCCGAAGCTATACAACAGGTCTATGAAAATCATCCTTATTTTGTTTGAAGAAGAAAAGGTATTTTTAAATGTCTCAGGGTTTAAATAAATAGAAAAATAAAATTCATCGGTGTTAATGCAGTTTTCTAAGGCACTCAAGTTATTGAAATTAAAAGTTAAAATAATTTTTTAAAAAGTTTGTGTTTGAAATATGCAGATGGAAAAGTTCTTGTCTCCGATTTGAGAAGGTCTCTCGCTCTTCAATCCACAAGTTTACTTCAGGTGTTTTTAAATTTCCACCTCTTTCCTGTCCAACCAAAAAGCAGGACTGAAGGGGCACTTTATTGATGAGATAAATTGGAATTTTGGATGCTCTAAAATCAGATATTCCATGTTCCTTCCTTCCTCAATGAGCTCTTCATGACCTTTAAAATTTCGTGAAACAGGGCACCTGGGTAGCTCAGTTGGTTAAGTGTCTGTCTTTGGCTCAGGTTGTGATCCCAGTGTCCTGGGATTGAGTCCCACATCTGGCTCCTTGTGCAGCAGGGAACCTGCTTCTACCCTACCTGCCACTTCCCCTGCTTATGCTTGTTCTCTCTCTCTCTCTCTCTCTCTAATAAATAAAATCTTTGAAAAAAGAAATCGTCAAACAGACAGAAGTATCTCATTGAAGATCCAAAGGAGGCCCCACTCTCAAACCCACTGTGTATTCCCGATAATTCAGAAGACACAGTCATTACTTTAGACCAATATCTGATCTCACCTTGGTTTCTAATACATTGAATTAAGTTAGAACATTAATAAAATAGTTACTGATAGCATGGAAATCTACACAGTTACATTAAATGTACAGGCTATGGGGATAAAAATACATTATATGTTTATAAAAAATTTAAAAAAATAAATTGTACAGGCTATTTTGGGGGCACTTGGGTGGTGCAGTCATTTAAGCGTCAGCTCTTGGTTTCAGCTCAGGTCACGGTCTTGAGGTCAAGCCCCGTGTTGGGCTTCAGGCTCTGTGCTCTATGCAGAGCCTGCTTAAGATTCTCTTTCCCTCTCCTCCACCCCTCCTACCTCGAATAAGTAAATCTTTTAAAAATTATATAGGCTGTTTTTGTTTTATTGGTTGCATGTGTAACAAGAGGCATAGTTTTACTAGGAAATTCTGCCTTTGAAAACTAGGCCAGTTAACAGATTGCAAGGTGGTAGTGGTAAGATGTTTTCTCTTTTAATGAAAGTGAAGCCAAAATGACGAATGCAATTACCATTAGAGGTATTTTAAGGGACATGAATGCAAAGGAGTTAAGATAATGCTGAAACAATTGCATAGGAATTATACACTGAACAATCTGGATTCTAGACTTTTCTGTCCAATCTTTTTTGTGTGTTAGAAACTCCTTCTCAAATGAACAAGATGGAACAGGTTTAGTTAGAGGGTTTTATTGATCATTCATTATCTTGTTGTATTAAGATTCTTCTGAAGAGACAAGATTTTGCAAACGTTTCCCTAAATTCATTTTCTGACTCATGGTATTTCTGAAATTCTAACTCTATGAGGGGGCTGAGAGAATTAATTATCCCATGTGGTCTGGAACAGAGTGGAAAATAAAAACCTATTTTTATTCTTTTCTGCAGAAAGAAAAATGTCTCTTCTTCCACAAACCAGTTTTATCAAAAAGATACCAAAGGGCTTAGGCATCAATACCTCACTTTTCCTTCCTTCATAGTGTATCTAGACCTCACTGTACCCTACTACTCGAGAACTAATCAGATTTTCATTCTCTGCAGTCAGGGGTCCCACCTTCCTACACAACCCTGGGCAAGTAGGAAATGTACATGGGCGAAGTGGACTGGGTATAAGGGAACAAAGTTGGGGCGGGAGCCCTGGGGAACTAGAAAATGCCAGAAATGCCATTACTCAGCTCTGGAGATTTGGGTCATGCAGAAGTATAATCTTACAGTGGCAAGATCTTCCAGTTTTCCCACGAGAGGTAGTGTGTGTGTATTTCTCTGATTTTAAAACATTGTGATCAAAGTAAACCTAGGCCTAGGTTTGGAGCAATGGGCCATTGGTTTGCAATCACTGATGTAACTCATCATCTTCAAATGTGTTCTAAGTTTCCTTCTTTATAGTAATGGACTATCATCTTATCATTGTGAAATGGTTTGCATTTTTATAGGCATTAAACTTTTAACCACAGTATTTAGCAAGCAAGTCAGATATTTCTTCTGGTACATGTATCTTCTCAATCACCTGAAGCTAAACCCTATGGCCAGAAAGCCTCATCTCAAGACTTGGAAGCAGCTTCAGTCTCGTTGCTATTTGCTAGTGGTTTTAATTATATTGCCTAACATGTATCGATCTGTAACAGGGTTCCAAGTTATTTTAGAAATGTGTTTGTACACTTGTTAGCTGATCCAAGCCTCCCAATGGTCTCATAAGTTAGAACAAGCTAGGTAATGTGCAGTAACAACTCCACAGTTTCTGTGATTTAACATAACCAAACTTTATTTCTCACTGATTCTACTTGTCCAACATGGGTCATGAGGATGACTCTGCTCACCATATTGTCACCTAGGAACCCAGGCTGAAGGAACTTTCATCTCAGTCAGTGCTTCTGCCATCACCGAGATAGGAAAAGAAGATGAGGCACATCATATTCTGATTTTTAAAGGTTCTGTCCAGGAAACACAACTTTTCCTTGCACTTATTGGCCTTGAAGTTTACTTAAAGGGACAAATGCCTGAAAAACATAACTGAATTTTTTTAAAATTTTAATTCTAGTATAGTTAACATACAGTGTTATATAGGTTTCAGGTGTACAATATAGTTATTCAGCAATTCTACACATACTGAGTGCTCATCATGATAAGTGAAATCTTAATCTCCAGCACCTGTTTCACCCATCCCCCACCCACCTCCCCTCTGGTAACCATCTGTTTGTTCTTGGTTTGCTTCTCTCTCTGTCTGTCTCTTTCTCTCCTTTTTTTCCTTTGCTCATTTGTTTTGTTTCTCAATTTCCACATAGGACGAAAATTATATGATTTTTGTCTTTCTCTGACTGATTCCTTTCACTTGGCATTATAGTCTCTCGATCCATCCATGTTGTTACAAATGGAAATATTTAATTCTTTTTATGACTGAGGACTATTCCAGTGTGTGTGTACCACATCTTCTTTAGCCATTCATCTACCGGGACCCGTGGGCTATTTCCATGATTTGGCTATTGTAAATAATGCTGCAATAAACATAGGGGTACACATACCTTTTTGAATTAGTGTTTTTGTATTCTTTGGATGAATCCCCAGCAGTGGACTTACTGGACCCTATGGCAGTTCTATTTTTTACTTTTTGAGGAAACTCCATACTGTTTTCCAGTGGCTGCATTCATTTGCATTCCCACCAACAGTGCACAAGACAGCCCAGTCATATTTTATTTTATTTTATTTTTAAAGATTTTATTTATTTACTTGACAGAGAGAGATCACAAGTAGGCAGAGAGGCAGGCAGAGAGAGAGAGGAGGAAGCAGGCTCCCTGCCGAGCAGAGATCCCGATGCGGGACTAGATCCCAGGACCCTGAGATCATGACCTGAGCCAAAGGCAGAGGCTTAACTCACTGAGCCACCCAGGCACCCAGCCCAGTCATATTTTAAATGGAAGGAAGAGAAGAACAGCCAGGAATAACATACATTATCAAATGTCAGGAGATCTCATAAAGGGCCTAAAAACAAAGTATTTGCATACGAATCGATAAATCAGTAGAACAGAACACAGAATCCAGAAATAGACCTTGATATATATGAGAATTTAATATATGATGGAGATGTTAGACCAATTCAGTGGGAGAAGGGCGGGTTATTTTCAGATGGCATAGAAAATTATACAAAAATGATTTTAGATGGGTTAAAAGCTTAAACAAAACAAAAGAATAAAGATGTTTCAACAATGTCCATGTTTTGGGACATTTTCATAACTAAGATAGTAAACCTAGAAGCTGTAAAAGAAAATATATACAATTTAAGGTATATTAAAATATGTATTTCAAATGATAACAAAAATGGGCAAATTAGAAATTTAGAAAAAAATTTGCAAAATGAAAAATATAATATCATTATACAATGAGCTCTTCAAACATAAAACTGAAAATAAAAAAAAAATAGCCAACTTGTGGAGGAGCAAAACCAGGTAGTGTACAGCTTTGTGAAAGATTGAAATCACCAGTAGTTAGGGAAATGAAAAATAAAGTAACAGCAAGGTTTAAACCCATTAGTCTGGCAAAAATAAGAAAGAATAATAACATACATTCTGATATGGATGCAGGGAGAAATGATGCTGTCATTATTCCTGATGGAAATGGGAATTGTTATAATACTTATTTGGAAAATAATCTGATAACATTTATTAAAATTAAATAGCTACATCTTCTGGCTCAGAATTCTCACTTCTGGAAAGCCCTCCTTTAAAAATGAGAGCCCTGGTATACAGGACAAATGTACAAGGGAGTTAATCACCACATTGTTCAATATAGCAGAAAACTGAAAACAAGGTAAGTCATGGTACATGGTATACCAGAGAAGTGGTAGGAAATGAAGTGGAGCTATGTCAGTTGACTTGGAGATAGTCTCCTGAGGTGCTTCCTAGTGAGAAAGACAAATGCAGGACAAGGATATATAGTATGATGTCGAAAGGGTATATAATATGATTTCTAAAAAATGGTGCCCAAAACCCACATATGGGACTATATATGCTTTTGTGTACATATATATGCCTACATAAGATTATATAAGCATGAATAAAAAATATGCAAAAATAGAACATCTGGTTGGCTACATCGTTAAGTAGCCAACTCTTGATTTGGGCTCAGGTCATGGTCTCAGGGTCCTAAGAGCCTAAGTCAGGCTCCTTACTCTGGGGGGGGGGTCTACCTGAGATTCTCCCTCTCCCTCTGCCCCTTTCCCTGCTCATACTCTCTTCACCCCCCCCAAATGAATAAATCTTTAAAAAAGACAAAATAAAAATTTGCAAAAATACAAGCTAGTTTGATGACATGGGTTGGGGTGGGGGTTCAGGACAGCAGGAAAACAGAAGAGAAGGGAGGAGCTTTGCAAAAAGAAAAGAAAAAAAATTAGTCTGTACCCCCCAAAAAACCAACATATATGCTATAATCCCATTTATTCATTAATGCAAAGATTTTATACATAGCATATATGTGCAAACAATTTCTGAATATAATAAAAAGATATAAAAACAAACAAAACATTTCAACAGAATTGCATTTGACTATGATTGAGGCTGTAGATTGAGGAAAGTCAGTCACTTATCCCATCAAACACTAGAAAGAACTTAAGCTGTACCATCCGATGGCCGGTGCTTCCCCAAGGTAGACAGCATCCAGGCAGGCAGGCAAAGCTCCTCAGTGTTCTCAAAAGGAGGCTTTTTGGCTGTGTGCTTGTTGGATCTCCAAAGTATATGGATTTGCCATCAATTATCCTATCCCTACTCTTCGGGTTTTTTCAAGAGAAAATAACCTCAAACTCTGCTATCTCTATGGGCTACTATCCATATTCCAACTTCTTTGGTTTCCAAAGAGGAGAATGGATTCATTTTGGTTGCTGTTAGCTAATAATTTTAATAATGATGCTTTTAGGAGTGCCTGGATGGCTCAGTGGGTTTAGCCTCTGCCTTCAGGTCAGATTATGATCTCAGGGTCCTGGGATCGAGCCCTACATCGGGCTTTCTGCTCAGGAGGGAGCCTGCTTCCCCCCTCTCTCTGCCTACTTCTCTGCCTATTTGTGATCTCTGTCAAATAAATAAATAAAATCTTTTTTTTTAATGATGCTTTTACTTGCATTTTCTTCTAATGGATAGGTCTGGTAAACTTATCTGGGCAGAAGTTTATAATGGAGGGGTGTCTGGCTGGCTCAGCCGAAAGAGCTATGATTCTTGTTCTTAGGGTTATGGGTTCAAGGCCCATATTGGGTGTAGAGATTACTTAATAGTAAAGTCTTTTTTTTTTTTTTAAGTCTGTAATGGGAATTAGTGTACATTTTGACCGAACCTTCTAAAGGAACAAAACTTTGTGGTTTCACAACAAAGTAGACTCAAAGAAGCTGTTGAACGTGGTTGCAGCCTGGAAGTTTTAATGATTAAATGATTTCTTTGGCCATTAAGGAATTTCTTTTCTTTAATCACGGACATTGTTACCTCTGCCAACCTCTAGTCAACCCCACTGTAAGCAGAGAGATCTTAACCAAAGAAGAAAACGATTTTCAAAAATTTGAAACATCCATTCTTGGTGCCAATATTTAGGGGTCTCTCAAGGCTGCCCAGCATTCCAAAATAGTGGAGAAGCCAGGAAAGGAGCTCACGGATTTGGGATTTCCATCACTCAGCCTAAACTTTCACTGCCAAGTTGGTGAGACAGAGAACACATGATTGGGTCTAGTGTCAGCTCTCTGATGCCCTGCGCAATGACTTGACATAAGTCCTTTTCACCATCTAAAGCCTACTGTTCTCATGTCTTCTCTGACACATGTTCTCAGAGAACCCTGCTCTTTTACTTAATAGCACTCATAAAAATATGTGATTGTATGCTTATGTGTATGATTATGGGTTTAACTGCTCTCTCTTCCACTAAAACATCATTTCTATATGGATAGGAGCAATATACTATAACCTCAACACATAACGTAGTGGCTGACACACACTCAGATTCAATAAAAACTTATTAATTTAATGGATAAATGAGTATATAATGTGAGAGAAAGGATCTCAGAGTATCCCACTGACTCTTGTATCAGATTCTCTAAATGCAAGAATACTTTTGATTTTTTAAATTAAGCCACAATTCTGTCACTTTGCCTACACATCATCTAGTAGATGAAATGCGTAAGAGAGGATAGGTCTGTTCTGTGTAGTTAATTTGCAAAAAACTAAACCTTTTAGTCATAATCCCATATCTCTATAGGGGTCTGTAAGATACCATTTCACCCACAGCTTTTAGGAGAACTATAGTTCATGTAAGATAGATACTTGTTATGGATTTTAAAATATTTTCGGTCTCCCTTGCTATTTTGTTCCCGGATCTTGGAATCCCAACAGTAATTAGAAAAATTACTAGAAGGAAGAAATTCACAGAAGTAAAAGGACTTAGAATTGTCCAGTCCACTGATTTTCAAACTCTATTTTAGCAGTAGAATCCTGTTTTTCAAAAAGAAATCTTATGCAGAAACTTGATATTTCTGTGTTAATTCATATCTATATACATAGGTATAGATTTGGGGAGGGAGGAAAAAAGGAAGGAAGGAAGCCGAAGAGAGAGAGGAAGACAGAAAAAACAGAAGGAAGAGAAAGAAAAAAAGAAAGAAGGGAGGGAAGGAAGCTATAGAGGAAGGAAGGAAGGAGGGAGGGAAAGGAAAGGAAGGAAAGAGGAAGAGAAGGAGTTGGGGGGAGGGAAAGAAAAGATCTGTCCTGATTGAAGTGAGAAAGGGAACTAGAGCCCTCCCCCAACCCCCAAGCTTGGCCTTGACCTCCACATTGGGCTCCTGCTCCATCACCCTCTCTGTCTCCTCCTGCCCTGTCTGGTCCATAATTCCCTCTAATATACCACTGAGACCAGTTTGATAGTCACCAGTTTGAATGAGTATCTCCTTCCAACAAAAAAGGAAACTAAGAGTTGATGACAGTCTTCAGTATTCCAAACCCTTCCCTCTAAAAGTAGACCCATTTTATTTTTATTAATAGATGATTCTTTACAGTCTTTGCCAAATAATTTTATATGAATCTAGATTATCGTTGCTCAGCATGTTCTTCTTATAGTTAAGTCACCATAATTTAGTTCTACCCAACATTTTTTCAACAAAACAATTTTGAAAATACTAAAATTCTGAAAAGTATTCCTTTTTTTGCAAATATAAAATTTACTTAAAAAAATTTTTTAAGGGGCGCCTGAGTGGCTCAGTGGGTTAAAGCCTCTGCTTTCAGCTCAGGTCATGATCCCGGGGTCCTGGGATCAAGCCCCACATTGGGCTCTCTGCTCAGCAGGGAGCCTACTTCTCTCTCTCTCTCTCTCTCTCTCTCTCTCTGCCTACTTGTGATCTCTGTCAAATAAATAAATAAAATCTTTTAAAAAAAATTTTTTTTTAATTTTATTTATTTATTTGACAGAGGGAGAGAGATCACAAGTAGGCAGAGAGAGGCAAAGAGAGGAAGGGAAGCAGGATCCCTGCCTAGCAGAGAGCCCAATGTGGGGCTCGATCCCAGGACCCTGGGATCACGACCCGACCTGAGGGCAGAGGCTTTAACCCACTGAGCCACCCAGGTGCCCCTACTTAAAATATTTTTTAAATGACCCTTATAATCACAAATCTAATTTTGGTTGTATTTATTATGAAGACACAGAGGTGACCTAAAAAAACATATTATTGGGACTCCTGGGTGGCTTAGTTAGTTAAGCAACTGTCTTCGCCTCAGGTCATGATCCCAAGGTTCTGGGATGGAGTCCCACATCCGGCTCCCTGCTCTGTGAGGAGCTTGCTTCTCCCTCTGCCTGCCACTCCCCCTGCTTGTGCTCTCTTATATATATCTGACAAATAAATAAATAAAATCTGGGGATAAAAAAAGAAGATATTATTTAACATCATGAAATGAAACAGAGTTTACCCAAATGGAGAGGAAGTTGATGTGGTTCTTTCATATAAAGCAAAAGCCGCATCTGCGGAAGAGCAGACATGCGGTTATTGATCTGGAATTGGCACAATGACAAACTACTCTGCAAATCTTCCTCTTCCCAATTAAGGTGTCTCTCTTGAGCTGATTGAAAGCCGTTTGATAAGTATACTTTTTTCAAGATGGTGTGCTCAGTTGGGGGTCTTTTTATTAAACTGAAATTCCATCATTAGCTTTGCCTAGCACCAGCTGCTTTATAAATTCTGTGTTGATGTAGGCCTCCACTGGTATTCCAAATATTGCAGGTGAATCTCTGACTCCAAAATCCTCAATCATGCAGGATGAATAATTAACATCTGATAAATGCAGAATAGGAAGAACTCTCATTAGAAGACACAGTAGTGGGGTCATAATCCTATCTCAGCTTCTCAGAACCCTGAAACAAATAGTTGTTTAAAAATAAAAAAAGCAATTCTAAATCTCCCTGCTTTCTAATTTTTCTCTATACCGGATCAGAAGTGGGAAAGTTAGGATACAAGATGACGTTCTTTTGTTTGGCAGCAAATTTAAAGACAGAATCCAAGATCCAGCACATTCTAATGTTTGTGTGGCTATTTTTTTTTAAAGATTTTATTTATTTATTTGACAGAGACAGCGAGAGAGGGAACACAGGCAGGGAATGTGGGAGTGGGAGAAGCAAGCTTCCCGCTGAGCAGAGAGCCCAATGTGGAGCTTGATCTTAGGATCCTAGGATCCCAGGATCATGACCTGAGCAGATGCTTAACAACTGAGCCACCCAGGCGCCCCTACTTGGCTGTTCTAATTCTAGGTCAGTTCCCAGGAATATAGGGTTCATATCAACCATAATCATTCTCCCTCCTAAATAGTTTACAGTCTATCACTGCTTTACCACAAAAGAGAAACTTTCTTATTCTTGAATCTAATAATTTTTCTGTGAGATACATGGTAAAAACATAGCACTAAAGAGTAATAGGAAAGTTCCCTGTAATGTTGAATTTATAAAAACGTTTACTTTGTGTACTAGGTGTGCCAAGTAGAGCTTGTCCTTAATATAGTCTGTGTGATCAGGAGATAAGTTTTTAAGCCTTGAATTTATGAAATAATACCATAAACTTGAATTTATGAAACTTGAATTTATAAAATAATACCATACATTACAATGAAATATGCCATAGGAGTTCAGTTGTTGACAGCAGACTGTTCTGGAGTTCAATTCCTGAGCCTCGCTGTCTTCATCTATAAAATGGGAATATTATTAGTGTGATTAGGCCCATGAGGTTACTTTAGGCACTAAGTGAGAGATGCCTGTATGGTACTTAGCATGGCGCAGTGTATTCATTTTCTATTGCTGCACAACAAATTACTGTGCACATAGTAGCTCAAAACTATACCCATTTATTATCTCACAGTTTCTTCAGGTCAGGGCCTGGCTTAGACGGCCCCTCTACTTACAGTGTTACAAAACTGCAATCAAGGTGTCATCTGGACTGTGCTCCCTCCTGGAGGCTCAAACGGGGAAGCAACCTCTTCCACGCTCACTCACGTTCTTGGCAGAATTCACTTCCTTGCTGCTCTAAGACCAAGGATTCCAGCTTCTTCCTGGCTGTTGGCTGGAGGTTGCCCAAAGCCCCTCACCACGTGGGCTTCTCCAGCACGGCTGCTTTACTTCATCAAGCTGCAAAGTCCGTCTCGAGGTCGAATGTTCCAGCAACACAGTCTTTGTTATGTAACACAATCACAGGAGGGACACTGCGTCACCTCTACTATATTCTGCTATTAGAGGCAAGTCATACATATAGGTCCTGCCCACCCTCACGGGTGAACACCAGAAAGCAGGGCTCACTGGGGGCTACATGTGAGTCTGTTGCTACATACAACAAATGTCTGAATGCATACATGTATGAATGAGTAAATAAGTGAGTGGGTGAATGGGTGAATGCGGACACCAACTTAGGTCTGAACGGAGTAAGCCGTGACCCTCTCAGATATCAGCAAACATAAGAAATAGTTCTAAATCCAGGCTAAACAGGTAAACAATGGACTCTGCAGGTACCTGCTCTGTTGAAGTCCTAACACGAGTGCTCAACCTTTGTGAAAAAAATGTACTGAAGGGTTAGGGGGCCTGGGCTCTAAGGCCCAGAGAATGTCAGTGTAAGATCTGAAGGATGGTTGGGAATGGAATCCTAAGGGAAAATTAGGGGTTTTAATCCCACTTTAGGTGATAATTTTCTTATCATTGGAGCAAGAGAAGAAATTAGAAGTGAAATGAAATGGTCAGACACAGTTACAAAAGATTTTTAACTTCTAAACAATAAAAATGACTAATGATAAAAAAAAAGGAAGACTATTCACCACAAAATGGAACATAGTTACCATCTGTAAACATATGAAAATTTATTCAGACGTATTTATGAATATTACCAACATCTCAGTGGGTAGATGGCTAAAGGACATAACCGTGTAATTCATGCACAAGAAATATAATTAATAAATTAAATTTGAAAAACGTTTAAACTTAACATGGATGGGACAGAAGACTTACAAACAAAAATATTTTAAAGACTTCATTTATTTATTTGAGAGAGAAAGAGAGAGTGAGTGAGTGTAGGCACAGGGAGAAGCAGAAGGAGAGGGGGAGGGAAAGAATCCCAAGCAGACTCCACGCTCAGCCTAGAGCCCAACACAGGGCTCCAGCGCACGACCCTGAGATCCTAACTCCAGCCGAAACCAAGAGTCAGTCCCTTAACCTACTGAGCCACCCAGGCACCCCACAGACAAAAATGTTTAAAGAACTAGTCCATAGTCCTTCCTCTACTAGCTGATTCCTCTGACACAAGAGAGTAAACTGTAAAATAAATTGCTTTAGTATTATTCACCAAACAAATTACTCACCTGCCATAACCTGTTACTCCTCCTGGGCGGATGGATATTTGATGACAGTTAACTCTCAGTCAGTGGTGTGAGAGCTAGTGTGGATGACCAGATCATCAAAACACTTATTTTCATATTAGAATTGAAGCCATTTTAGGGGAGGGCGGGCTATTTAAAATTTTAATTTATTTCTACTACCCTCAGAGCTGAAACACAACAAAACAGCTACAGATCAGACTCAAGAACAAGAATATTAGTCAAAGGGACTAGGCACCCCGCGGACTGTCAATCTTTCCAAGAATGAAGCCAGTGCCTTTATTGAAATGACTGCTCCTAAGACCATACCTTGACTTCTGATGACCTCCTCCTTTGTTTCTTGTTCTCAGATGTCACAGGACAAAAACACCATTCCTGGACTTGGCACAGAAGCAGTGAGACAGTGAGACAGGTAGGTTTTTCTACCTCTCCCTCTCCCACAGGCTTGTCTGGGTCCACAGGGGTTATTAGTTTTGATGCAGTGATAACCCATGTGTCCTCAGATCTTTCCAGGAGTCGGTTCTGGCATGTGTCTTGTCATGGCCCAGAATGGAAGGGCCCATGATTAAATGTAAGGAAGTGAGTAAGCACTCACTAAATAGATGTTGTTGCCATTATTTAAAAAAAATAATGTAGGCTCCTAAGTGTGAGCTGCTAAAAAACTGTTGTCATGTTATGTATGGATGGAAAAGCTATAAATGGGAAAAAAAAAAAAAACACAAATCTAAGCAGATTCTACTCTAAGATAGATTTGTAGGTACCTAAGTTCTTGTCCTAAGTTAAAGAAATTTAGGCTGAAAAAATATATATATATTTGAGGGGGGGTGTGGTTTATGCCAGAAAGATGCCTTGGGGCTTCAGTTATGGGCACATCCTTAAAGAGTCCTTAGCTATACACCAAAATAGTGGTAAAATAATGTCCATTTATATAATGTTTTATTGAGGACAATTTTACATAACATACAATTAACCATCTTTAAAGTGTACAGCTCAGTGGCGTTTAGTGCATTCATGGTGTTGTACAACCACCGCATTTCTCTAGTCTCAAACCTCATCACCCTAGAATACCCTGTACCCTTTAAGTAATCATTCCTTTCCCTCCCCTCGTCTATTCCCTGGCAACTTCTAATCTGTTTCTATTGAAATAAAACATTTAAAACATGTAGATGACATTTTTTTTTTAATGGTTCTCTACTTGATTGATTTGTTGGTCGCTCTGTTACCTATTGGTCTAATTCCAGCTGGAGAGGCGGGCTATCCTTACGACTCTGGTTTGTTTGTTTGTTTGTTTTGCTTATTTCGCCGTCTGTCTCCCACCCACCAGCACGGAGTGTTTTCCAGGCAGGGTGGTGTTTGGGGTGGTGTTCAAGCTGCTCATCCGTGGGCCTGTGGCCCCTGGGACGAAGTCTGGCATCCAATGTGCTCCACTAGTTCACATTACCAAGAAGTTAATTAATCTGTCCAAGGACATATAGCTGGTAAGTGATGAATCACAATTTCAGCCTAAGTCTCTTGCACCGCCCACAAGGTAGCAGCGAATGGGGCCTGACTGGGAGACAAATTTAGATAGCAGTCATACTAGAGTTGATACTGAGGAAGGCTGACTATGTACCCAGGACTGTTACAAGCCCTTTTCAAGTCTTATATTGTTTAATGCCCCTAACAGCCATACAAGATAAGTAGTACTATTAGCCCGGAAATTCTGGAATGGGAAGGGGTGGTTCCTGAATCCAATCCAGGTATTATAGGCTTTGAGGAAGGATTTGGGTCTATGAGTAGCTTAGTCAAATATCAGAAGAGACCATCACTTTATCTTTTTTATTTTTTTAAGAATTTTTTAATTTGATCGAGAGACACAGTGAGAGAGAACACAAGCAGGGGGAGTAGGAGAGGGAGAAGCAGGCTTCCTGCCAAGCAAGGAACCCGATGTGGGACTTGATCCCAGGACCCAAGTGGAAGGCAGATGCTTACCGACTGAGCCACCTATGCGCCCCTCATTATATCAC
This sequence comes from Mustela lutreola, assembly GCF_030435805.1. Lineage (NCBI taxonomy): Eukaryota > Metazoa > Chordata > Mammalia > Carnivora > Mustelidae > Mustela > Mustela lutreola. Next base: position 92,241,606 of record NC_081296.1, read on the forward strand.
TTTAATAAGAACTTCTGGGACTGGTTTTAGGGAAGAGGAACTAGGTGTGATGGCTGACATGAAGTCTGTTCTAGAGTTTGCCACACACTCACACGTACACATACACACACATATTGTGTCTCGTGTGCGCTTGGTTATAATTCTTGTGGAAAATGCCATGTTTTAGGCTTTTATGCCCTGTGGGGTAGCACTGCGTTCTGCAGGTACAACCGTCTCTACTCTATATAAAGTCAAATCCTGCTGCCTCCGGCTCCCGCTCCACTGCGGGGCTCCACCACGCCTGCCCCGCTCTGCGAAACACTGCCTTCCGCACAGTCCCCAAGGCACCCACCCCTCTCCTGGACACCACCCCTGCAGATAGTGCTGGGTGCTCGCAACAAAACCCCAGAGCACCAAATGGGCCACAGCTGCTCCGGGATCTGTGGCACTGTGGGCGAGGATACCTCTCCATTTTCTCTCTGCATCAGATGTTACCAAAGCAGGATTGGCAAGCTCTCCGAAGTCTTTGGAGGTTTTGGTAAAGTTGGTCTTCTGGTTTCTAGTCACGGTCCTCTCTCTCTTCTAGGACCCAGAATGAGTCCATGAAAATCTGGGCCTGGGGCCAATGGGACTGACCCTGGGGTACTTGAGCAACTACTCCGTTCCAGCAGTGAGGTTTGTAACTGAGCTGGGCTCGTCCCACTTGACCTTCCTCCTCTCATTCTCTCAGGCAAGGTCAGATGATTCCGACTTCTAACTGGGGGGACATTTGTAGTCTGGAGCTGGGATTCCATCTCATTTAGACTCAGGACCAAGTGTAGAAATAAGTGACAGAAAAACAATGTGAGACCCTGTAAGAAATGGAGCTCAGGACCTGGTGAACTCTTGATCTCAAAGACTTTTGCCACTAACTTATATTCTGAGTCTCTGTGGGAAAGTTCTGTATTTTGTTAAGAGCTTTAGGGAGTTCTATAAAGGGAAGTAAAGAAAGTATGAGAAGTGCGATTTTAAAATCGAGTGACTTAATTTCTATCTGGCCCCGTCATTATAGGAATATGAGTGGGATTATGCTATACCATGTTTTTTTTTAATTTATTTCAGAGAGAGAGTGCATGAGCAGGAGGGCATGGAGCAGACTCCCTGTTGAGCGCGGGGTTCCATGTGGGCTCGACAGAGTGGGGAGTGTTGGGGGGGCTCCTCTGAGGGCTCAACACTGGGCTTGATCTCCTGATGGGGACATCATGACCTGAGCTGAAACCAAGAGCTGGACATTTAACAGGCTGAGCCTCCCAGGCATCCCTGCTATGCCACTTTAAAGCCTTGGCTGAAATGCATTTGTTAAGGAATCCAGCCATGCAGAACACATCAAGGGCTTCTTTGTGGGGTTCAGACAAAGTAGGATAAATTTTGATCCCTCATGGTACTCCTTGCATATAGGGGGACACAGAGCAATGCAAAGGAGTATTCCAAATTTCTGGAGGCTAGACTTAGGGGTGATGGTTATGGTCACCTTTTTGCTTATCCACATTCTCTTATTTTCTGTGACACACATGTATTGGTTGTGCGGTTAAAAGGGAGGTAAAATGGAACAAGGATGGATACTCTTCAGTCAGAATTGACATCCTGTGCCCTGATAGCTCTGTCCTCCTGTGGCCTCCACCCCTCTCTTGGAGCAGAGGATGGAAGGTCTAAAAGGGAGTCAGAGGACCTCTGGGAAGATCTTCTTCTTTTGCTTCCTCTCCTTTATCACTGAGCAAATGGACTTGGGGCCTCATGAGAGCCTCCTCTGTGCATTGAACACTCCTAGCTATTATGTTAAGTAATAATAATAATAATAATAATAGTAATAATAACAAATGTGTCTGAGGCTTTTACAAACTAAATAGGCTGGTCGTTGAATGAGCATTGACCCGAAATAGAACTAAAAGGCTCTAAACCAATGTTTCTCAGTGTGCCTTTCTATTACTCATTTTTCAGTGTGATCTTAAATAAAATATTCTACTCTAAACATCCATTTTTAGACTCAAATCTTTGAGTAAGCTTTCTTCTAAAAATATATGGAATTGGATTAGCTTTTCGTGTCTTTTCTTTTTTCCAACCCAAGAGAACAATACTCTTACGTATATAATTTCTTGTGAATGGAGTAGGAAGTAAACATTTTTAGGATCTGAATTAAAGTATCTCTTTAATAACTGACTTTCTGTAATGCCTTTCTACCTGTTGGCGACCATTTTATTTATTTATTTATTTATTTAGAGGATGATAGCATGAGTGTAATATGGGGGAAGGGCAGAGGGAGAGGGAGAGAGAGAAAATCCTAGACAGCCTCGATGCTCAGTGTAGAGCCCAACATGGAGCGCGATTTTATGACCCTGAGATCATGACCTGAGCCAAAACCGAGAGTCTGATGCTTAACCAACAGAGCCACCCAGGTGCCCCTTGGCCACCATTTTTACCATCATTGTCATCACCCCTGCAAACATCTAGATTGAACTCAAGTTTCCAAATCGTTCCTACACACAGTATCTCTCGTCATAGTTGCCCTATGATCTCGATTTTATTGAGACCAATACTGATACTTCTGGAGGCTGAATGACTTTCCTAGGATCTCACAGCTAAGTCAGGTACAGAGCCAGGCCTCAATCCCAGATCTTCCAGCTCCACATTTTTTATTCTTTATTCTCCCACATGGCTCTTCCATTTCCTTAGTTGCTGGATTTTAGTAATGGTGGCATTTGGCTTGACTTAGAAAATTTCAAATTAAACCTTTGAGTAGCTACCTTTACCACAACCCCGAGAGAACAAGCCAGGGGTACAAGCTCAGCCAGAAAGGAGCCCTCCTGTCTTATTCCACATCTGTCTCACCATTTGAATCTAACATCAAATCCTAAGGACATGCTTTGAAAAATCAAAATTGGTGGGGTGGGGTTGGGGGGTAAGAAATAAAGTGGATTTTCAAATTTTCTCTAAAATTCTATTATAATTATTCCAGGCAGCTAACCTTTCATTACTAATGTTTAAAAATTTATTTGAAAATATACAGTATGAGTAAAATGCCCTATTAAGAGGAAGCAAGCCTAAACAATAGATGGTGAGACAGTATCCACTAAGAGAATCAAACTATGAAGCTAGATTGGAATTCAGGATTTGGGGATTTCAAACCCGTGAGGCACCTTGCCTCAGAGACAGAGCGCAGAAGAGCTGGGCGTATGTCTGCCTGTTTCTACTATAAACTATTCTTTGTGGATCTGAGATTAAATGTAATTAGGCATCCTGTATTTTCTGAGATAACCCTACCCTGGAGGTTAATTCACAGGGCAGCCTTGGACCTAGTGCAGATAATGTTTGCTTGGGGACATTCCTGAGAAGCCAGGAGTGAGACGTAGGCTGATCTGACCAAGTCTGAATTAAGTCCTATAAGATGGAGATATTTGTCATGTGTCTCACCATCGTCTTTGATTGTAAGTCTCTATAATCTGTGCCTAAATACTATAGCGTTAATCCAAGACCCCTGAAGTATTTTCACATCATAGGTAATAAATGCCCCAATACTTAGTAGTTTAAAATAAGCACTACTCACTGCAATATTTAGTTAAAACTGCAAAAAGAGTACAAATAAAGCCATTGTTTTTGTTAAGGTATATAAGTCTTATTTAACTTCCCCATGTTCTTACATGTATGTCTCTTAGGTCAAGACTTCCACTGATAACGTATTTCATTTAGCTGCCCAAAGAATTACATTGAAAGAATTACAACTGATGTCCATTTGGGCTAAACAACTACCATCATTATTGTCTCTCACTTGAATGCCTTTTACTGATGTGACGTCACAAGTGGCCCTGATCCTGGCAGTAGCTCCCTTAACACGTTCTTGTGTTCGAAATCTAAATCTAAATTTTTCAGACCCTTCCCACAGGACTGATTTGAAACCAGCTGAGCGAGTAAATATGGGCAGGGTGGGGGTGGATAGGAGAACGCAATTAAAGAAACTGATGAAAGGAAGGTGGTGAGTCACCTGCCTTCAATGCTCTCTCACCTCTGTGTTTCCACCCAGTTAACCACCAGCTTCCTGGGGAACCAGAGCTTATCGCTTGGGTGTCGTCTTATGGACAAACATGGCCGCAATGAGCTGAAAAGGCAGGGGCAGTAACGGTGGTAGTAGTGATGGTGAGGAGAATCAGGTATACCACAAGGTATAGGAAAGTCAAGTTCCTCCTCAGCACCAGTGGCCTTTTCTGTCTCTGGGTGGCTTGGGTGATGATTGTGTCACTCGTCCACAAACTTCTGACATGGTCTTTTATACTCATGAAATTATTTTTCTCTCAAGTTATTTATTCTCTACCTCATAGTCTCAGTTTACAGAAAGTGACCAGAGAATTCTCAAAATCTAATTCTATCCCACTGTCTTTCTCCAAATTACCTGAATGTGGTGTTCTGGCGAATTTACAGAGCCACGTCCTCGTCAAAGAAAAGTAGCATTTCTCTGGCAAGACGGCTGGTCTCTCTTATTGTAACTCAGCTTAAGACCTTTATTTAAAGCTTAAAGAAGAAAACATTCACATTGCTCAATTTCATGACTTAAGCAGACCAACCGAAGGTATGGGCAAATCATGCCTCTCCTATAAAGCTCTCCTGAGAAACCAGAGGAGGCCACCCTCAGCCTTTTCTGGAGGAGGTTTAAAGAATGAAATCTACTTTTAAAATTGTTCCCATGTCTGGCATATGTCCTGTTTATATTCCAACTCTGAGAACTTTTTAGAGAATGGTATTCTTTCTCCTAGCTCTGCTCCAAATCGTTTTCATGAGAGACGGTGTAATATTGTGGTAAGAAAAATCCAGTAGTTTCTAAGAAGGCTTCTTTCTCCTGTTCAGAGTCTCCTTGCCCAGTCCCATGTTACATTCTGGATCCAGTGTAAATGTAGCTAAGCGTGCGCAAATACCTCAGAGAATGCAAAGCACTGTGGGGGGGGGGGGCAGGCAGGGACTTTATAACTTAAATTTATTTAATATAATTTTTTAAAGATTTGTATTTATTCATTTGACAGGGAGAGAGAGATCACAAGGAGGCAGAGAGGCAGGCGGGCGGGGGGTGGGGGGAAGCAGACTCCCTGCTGAGCAGAGAGCCTGACGTGGGGTTCGATCCCAGGACTCCGAGATCATGACCTGAGCCGAAAGCAGAGGCTTAACCCACTGAGCCACCCAGACGCCCCTATTTAATATAATTTAAAAATAATTCATTCACATGGTTCAAAATTGAAAATGACATATAAAGGTATACATTGAGAATCTGTTTCACCCTCTTTTCTCATCCACCCCACTAATCTCTGACGCCCACCCCCACCCCAAAGATTAGCACTTGTTGTTTCTTAAGAAGTCTTCCGATGTTTTATGCATAGACCAGCAAACACTAACACAGTCTTATTTTTCTATATTTTTTATGTGGAAGGCAACATATACTACACATGTTCCACAGCTTGCTTTTTTCCATATAAAAACATATCCTGCAGATTACTCCATATCAGTACATAGAGAGCATTTATTAAGCCACATAGAGTGTCCTTGTTGATAGACACTCAGAATGTTATTTAAGTCTTACCATCACAAACAATACTGTGAGGAACACCTCTGGTCTCTGTGTCCTTTTGTGCATGCACAAATCTATCTGTAGGCTATATTTCCAGAAGTGGGACATCATAGAATTTTGATCAAATACCTCTGTTTTAACACTTAACCAATCAGGGGCCTGTATTTTAGTTAGTGCCATCTGTCTCGTCATTATTTTATGAGCTTCTAGAATGCAGAATTATATCTCATTCATCTTTGCATCCACAGCCCCTACATAGTACCTAGCATGTTCATGCTGAATACAAAATAAAATTCCTGTGTAACTATAACCTTGAGAACATTAAAGTAACCCCTCAATTTAAAAGGCTGAGATCTAGGGTATAGATCAAGAGGCACTTCTAAGTTTCTATTTAAGGATGAAAATAGGACTTCTAAAATGCCAGGCCAAATGAAAACATTGAATGAGGAGTAGAGGTTTCAAGGATGAGGATGTCTCTTCAAATCCAGGAACTAGGATGGTGTCATGTGTATTTTCTGGGTTATTCACACGCAGAGACACTGAATGGTAAAACAGGCTAGCAAAGAGACATGGCGAAGACTGGACCATTCCTAAACCGATGGCAGCCATACTTCCCGGCTCTTCTCCTCTGCATCTCGGTGCTTTCCCCTCCCCAGCCCTCCCTGCTGTCCCAGCACAGATGTCACGGGAACACTCGCTCTCCACTAGGTCACCACCAACCATCCCAGCTGCAACCCAACTATGTTTCGGCAAACTGGAAGAGATGGACTGGCACGCAGATATGTAACACACAGAACTCAGTGAAGCCCTTTTTCAAAATCCCTGCCTCTCAAAAACTTTCAGCGAAAGGTAAATTGATGCAATTTGGTTGTGTCATTAAGGTGGCAATATCATTCAAAACTTGTAAATGTGTTTTTATATAGCAATTTTACTTTGGGCAATTAATTCTACAAATACACTTATAAAAGTGCACAAAAATATGCATATGTTTGCTGAAGTATTATTTGAAAAAACAAGACTAAAAAATAACTTAAGTATCCATCAATATGGGAATGTTATATCCATAATAGCGTATTATTTGCTATCTGCGCAGCTGCTAGAAGAATGAAGTAGACCCATGTGTAGGGAATGGAATGATAGCCAACGTACAAGGCTAAGTGAATTCAAGCAAATTCAGTATAGTAAATACATTGTATGATTTTATTTGTGACTTAAGATATGCTTGCCTATGAATTTTAAAAGTCTATTCATGGGATGCCTGGGTGGCTCAGTGGGTTAAGCAGCTGCCTTCAGTTCAGGTCTTGATCCCAGGGCCCTGGGAACCAGCCCCACATCAGGCTCCCCACTCAGCAGGAAGCTTGCTTCTCCCTCTACCTACTTCTCCCTCTGCCTGTTGCTCCTCTGCTTGTGTTCTATCTCTCTGACAAATAAATACATCTAAAAAAAAGTCTACTCATTAGGGCACCTGGCAGCTCAGTCGGTAAAGCATACAACTGTTGATCTCGGGGTTGTGAGTTCAAGCTCCTCTGTTAGGTATCAAGATTACTTTAAAAAAAGAAAAGGAAAAAATTGTAAGTCTATTAAAATATATATGAAACTGGGACGCCTGGGTGGCTCAGTCAGTTGCATGTCTGCCTTCAGCTTAGGTCCTGATCTCAGGGTCCTGGGATCAGGCCCCGCATTAGGCTCCCTGCTCAGTGGGGAGTCTGCTGCTGCTGCTTCTGACCCTCCCTCTCACTCTCCGCCTGCTTGTGCTCACTCTCTCTCTCTTTCTCTCTAGCTCTTTCTGTCCCTCAAATAAATAAATACAATCTTTAAAAAATACATATGAAAAATTATTTTTAATGGTTACTCATGGATAATGGGATTGTGGGGGCTAGGAGAAAAGAAAGTCAATTTTTTTCACTTTATATGCTATTTAATTAATTTTGTAATTAAAACATTCACATGCAGTCAGTCTACTATTTCTTGGGTTCCTGTGGTGTGTAGATGTTGGGGTTTAGTGATCATTTTTGACTCAGAGTAAGCATTACTTTAAAAATTCTCCAGCTCTCCCTTGGCACTGCCCATGGAGGTGGCTGCCATCTCCTCCTCGGCAGCATCACAGCTGCTCTCAGACCTCAGTGAAGGCCAAGATTATTAAAGAGAGGACCACGGAGTGCATCCAGCACTGCTCAGACCGATAGGTCAAGTGAAGTGCAAAATGGCAGAAACCCAGAGGCACTGACAATGGGTGCAATGGAAGATTCTTGGGCTAGATCTTGATGCCCAAACGCAGCTTCCAGGAGCAGCAAGAAAACAAAGCGCATGCTGCCCAGGGGCTTCTGGAAGTTCCTAGTGCATGGCATCAAGGGGCTTGAGGTGCCACCGATGTGCCGCAAATCTCACCATGCAGAGACTGCTCACCATGTCGCCTCTGAGAACCCCAAAGCCAGGGTAGAAAGAGCAGCCCCTCTGGCCATCAGAGCCACCAGTCCCAATGCCAGCAAAGAAGGCGAATAGACAGCTTAGTTGCATGTCGTACTTGTGTTAATAAAACCATAAAACTACAAGTAAACATACAAATCTTCCAAAGAGTTCTTTAGGGCGGATTCAAGAGCTATGGTTGACCTTAATTGAGGTTCACAGAACCGACTTCAGCTTTGTGGACATAAACTCAAAATTCAACACATTTAGAAAACTGGGTAAAATTTCCTGGGATTAACAAAAATCAGTGTGTTTAGCCTTGAGACTCTCGATGAGGTTGGTCTTGACCGCCCACAATCGTCCACTTGACACCTACTTACGCACATCTTTTAAGGAAGGCATTTTAATCATCGTGTATCTCCAGCAAGATTTCCCATGTGCGGGACTTAAAAGCCATGAAAAACTTTGTATCATATTTTACAAGGTCAGGGCCAAGGGAAGAAGAAAAGATGCTCCCGTGTTGTGCAAATGTCCTGTTGCTAAAGAAGAGAGCGCTCAGGGCAGACACACACACAGTGGCAGATTCTGATATTGGGTTTTCAAATCCTGGTAACTGCAGCCATTCGGTCAGTCTCTGCCCGATCCTGCAGAAACAGAACCTGAGACAAGAAGCAAGAAGATGAGAAAACACCAAGAAAAGAAAACAAATTGGTGGACACAACTGGCAATAGACTTCAACGGGTTTTCTTGCGGCAAGGCTTTAAGCAAAGAATCTTGAATGTACCAAAATTTCACTTGGAACATGAATTTCCAGGCCACCTACCTTTTCCAGGACTTCCTGTTGCTAAGATGATGATGTCTTAGGTTACTAATCTAACAAAGTCTTGCAGGTCCAAAAAGTTTTAGCAATTTGGCTCTCTTTCTACACTGCAGGAGGAAAAAAAGTTGTGGGGTGTGCAGTGTTAATTTAAATGCCTTGTGTGATTGCCCTTCATTCTGGAATAGTATTTTGTGTTCACAGATGTAGGGAAAACTACATTTTCTTGGTAGTAAGATGGTAGGTCTTTACTGGAAGCCAATAGAAATACAAAGCAAATGGATAACTCATCTTGCTGTGACTATAACCAGGTCTAGTGTAGGGAAATAATCCAAACTCGAAATTCATAAATAATTTTAAGAGATCTTCAGAACCAGAGCATGTATTTGAGGTTAGTGCCCACACCTCTCAGAACTTCCATTTACAACTAAATGCTAAGGCAGAATAACCATTAAAAAGATCAGCAGATGAGTCAAAAATAACAGAGATTAAGAGAAAAATAAAGTAGTAATATAGCAATAATCATACCTTTGTTTGCCCTACTCACTTATTGCTGAGCAATTCATCTTCAGTTATAAGATTGTAACTTTCTAAGGAAAGTTTGCTTTCACCAAGCAAATACATTCTAAGCATGTTTGATAATTTAATTTCACATATATGTGTCATGGTAATTGGGGGTTTTCAGGCACTAGCTTCCAATATTTAGATCCAGGTATCCATAAATAAATTACCTTGATAACTAGCTTGAAGTCCAAGTGCACTTTGGCCCCAATTATTGGAATGGTATGGGTAAAAGTGTATTTTTGAACTCAATTCTCCAAGTAACTTGCACATAAATACCCATCGAAAGTCCACAGGGTTGGGATACCTCTTCAGATTCATTTTGGTGTAGAATATTATCTCCTTTGAACTACTAATCAATGTTATTATGTGCAGTTTCTACAATACAGGTCTATTTGCCCCAATGTCTTAGCATCCTAGTACCCTCTCATCAGAATATTGGTTAGATTCCCTGGTGTGAATCACTTATCCAGTTGCTCGCCTGATTTATTCACGTTTTTGAGATTTGTGAAATGTGGCAGATAAACAGGTTTATGCTGTGTGCAGCTTGGAGGGCAGCCAATGTCTGTCTGCCTATACAGTATATTTACTCTCCTTCCTCAAATCTCTCTCCCATACAAAGAAGCTGTACTTTACGACTCAAATCAGTGTAGAATGCATCTAGTAATGTCACTGCAGAAAACAGCAGGTGCCCTTCCACTCATTTGCGGTGATTCTTGTAGGGAAGAAAGTGAATCAATGATTCACCCAGTGGACAAAGAAACGTCACAGCGACTATTTGGAAAAGTCAAATGCGGGAAAGGAACATTCTCATCTAAAGGTGTGCTCTGATTTTAGAAAGGAAAACCCCCCACGAGAAAATCGGGAATTTTGTTGAAGTGCTCTGGTTGAACCCACAGTAAGCGATGGCATGTTCCCTCTCTCCCTGCTTCTTCTGTTTTATTGCTTTTGTGTTGTACTTCTAAAATAAATATCAATAAATCATTGCAGTTAGATACTCTAATATAGACAGAAATGTACTTGACTCCCTACAGTCATTACAATTGGAGGGGACTCTGATTAGGATGCTTTACTTAATTAAGTGATATCGTCTAAAGAGAGTTCTTCCCTCCATTTTCTGTTTAACAGTCTTATAAAACACCAACAGAGGAAATTCATTCTGTTGTTTGCTTTCCTTATTGTAAATGGTTTATTCTCATTCAGAGTTTACAGAAGATGTTGTGTTAATGAAATGCCTAATAAGCCAAAGACTGGTTCAGCTACACACAGAGCCTTGTTCAAATCAGCCCAAGCTATCCCAGACTTGAGAACATTTTCTCCTGCAGTCCCAGAAATATATTAAAAAAAAAAATTTTTTTTACAACATCTATACCTTAAAATTAAGGTGATCCAAAAGAAAAAAATTTTTTTGCTGAGAAATCATGCTTCATCTTGTTTATGTATGGTTCAGCAGAGACCTTAAAAATCTGTTTCTTTGAAAAAAATAGAAAAAATGGGCAAAGAATAAGCAATCCTTATGCATAAGATGTTATTTGTGAGGCACTTTAATTTTACTGAAAGAAGTCATTAAATTTGGATTGCCAATACAAATATGATTATATATGTTTTCTAAATAAAATATTATGTTTCAACTGAACTCATCCATTTATTGTTTGTTTACCTAATGCTCAAACGCATGTTTTATTCATAGATGTCTGGGAGAAAAAAATTTTGCTTGATAATCACACCAAGCATATTTAACAAAAGCAATTCTCCTTTTATTAGTGAACAAGTTTAAGCAGAATGATTTCATTTTTTTCCATGTAGTTAATTCAGACTTGCAGAACCCCCAGTATACAGCTTTTGTTTCTCTCCTTGCTGCCTTTTATGTCTTTAATATATGCATGCCTATCCACTGATGGGAAAATATCATTTCCTGCAACTCTTCCTTTTTCCTTCTTGAGTATTCTCTCAGTTGATTTCTGGTTTTGGTTAGTTTTCACTAGTCAGTTCTGTCAGATCATGTAAAAGACAGACATATTGAAGCCAAGTAAATAGTTCACTATCCTGCTGAAGATTTTAAACTCTCTTTCATTACAGTGAATTTGAATTCAAAACATATTTACTCATTCCATTAAAAATAAATAAATTTGTATTTTTAAAGAAATCAAAAATTGGCAGAAAGTAGTAAAAAAGTGAAGATGTATTAATATTTATAAAATTGTTTTCATTACTAAATAAGACATTTTAACAAAATGCTTGCAATTTTAGCAAAAAAAAAAAAAACCCAAAAAACAAAAAACAATGACCTAGTAAATATAACAACTTTATGTCTATTTATTAAAAAGAAATGTAAATGTAAACTCTGTTTACAATAAAACTCGGTTTACAATAGTTTTTTTTTTTTTTTTTTTTTAACTTTAACACACTATGTAGCTAAAAGCATTTAATGATCTGGAAATTTTAAATACATGTAAGCCTCAAAATATAAAAATGAATATTAAGGAATCACATGCAAGGGGGTTTTTATTAATTCCTAAACTAGTAAAATAACACTTTATAAAATTGCTAAGACCTGAATTGTTTTAATTCCTGACCAATATAGCTTGGTCATTTTTCAAGTAAAATAATAATCATAATAATAACAATCCATCATTGCTAAATGAGTTTATTAACATTGTATAACTATAAGGTTTTGGTTTTTGTTTTTAACTGAATAACATTAGTCCTGCATAAAACCATTAGCTGGAAACACTCTGAAGTTACATAACTTTTCTTAACTTCCAAGTTAAATCAGCTCTACCATAGAAAAACGGTAAAACAATGACCCCCCTAGACATGTTACCCAAAGTGAATTCCAGAAGTTGCCCATAATTGCTTTTTTTAAAAAAGAAACTCTTCATTAAAGGCTAGCCTTACATCAGATCTAAAGTGCATTAAATGTTAGTTATTTTCTTGATTTGTAATCTAGATAATTTTTACATCCAAAAGCTTAGTTAGCCTGTTTTCTATTAAACTTCTTTATCGATTTTCTTTAAGCCCTTCATTTAAAAAGGTGCCTTTGTCCTGAAACTAAGCATATGACATTTCTGTCCCTTAAGGAAATTTTTCAAGATGTGAATAACAGCAAGTAAATTCTATTACAGATTTGATTCTAGTTTCCTGTATTGGTTCACCTCTTTAAAAATAATTTTTAAAAATACAGGATGTGGATTTTTTTCTTAAGGCTTTAAGATGAATGAGGATTGTGTGTAATGAAGTACCAGTGAAGGAAGAGTAGCTGCTGAATCATTATCTTGCAGAAGAATGTGAGTACTATTTTGCCCGAATCAATTATTTTATCAAATGACTTTTCTGTCTAAATTGTTTGCTTTAAGAAATAAGGATGCTAGAGATAAGCAAAATTATTTTAATATGCATTTTTAGACCATTATTATTCCAATTCCTATAAGCCAAACTAAATGCAACATAGCCAATTTCAGGCTGTTGTTTACTAAAACTGCTTTTCATTAGAGCAGTGAATGTTTGTAGCTAATGCTTCAATCTTGACAGGCAAAAATATCAGAGTTTAAAAATTTAAACACCAATAGTACTCTGCATTTAATAGACTCCTGAGAAGAAAAAATATTTACCTCCTAACATAGCCTCTTTCTGGACTTGTGAGATGTGTGTTCCGAAGTATTTATCATCAAAGCTATTTGTCTCTGTAAAGCAGCAGAAAGCGTAAATTTCCTAGAGAGAACCTAGCTAAAGGACACCCTCCCGCAATGAAGTAGGTCAGATCTGTGCAAAGAGTACAAAAAGCAATAGTTCGGTGCCAAAGAGAAGAAAGTTCTTGAAAGTATTTTTTTTTTTTTAATTATTCTACAGATATACGTAATGCATGTTCAAGAAAGAACATACTTAGCAAAAAGCTTTTTGGGGGAGCGGGAGAGAGAAAAAACCAGCCTGTGTGATGTGAGAGAAGACATAAGACCAAAACAAAACAAACAATAAACAAAAATAGCCTAAATCAACCCAATTTGTTTTCTCCTACAGCCTGTTTTCTTTCAGCAAGAGATGCCCACCGTGTGAGGAGTAAATTCCTCTGATGAGCAAGTTGTACTTTATAAACACAGGAGAGCGAATCATTGACTTGTTTAGAAGACAATTCTCTTACTCATAGCCGCAGTGTCACCGCTGTCTGTGCCTCCGAAAAGGGGACCCCCTAGACTTTCACAGATTTGCTTTTTGAGGGAGAAAAAGTTGTAAACTATTGTCAAAGTGTATATAGTTCTGATTCATGTTCAACGTTTTTCACAGACCACCTTGCGGATGTGTTTTTGAAGCACCTCAGTGGCCCAGGGGGAGCTCTACCTTTAATGTGAGAAGACAACGTAACAAAGAATCAATCAATCTCTCTCTCTCTCTCTCTCTCTGTCTCTCTCTGTCTCTGTCTCTCTCTCTCTCACACACACACACTCACCCCAAATTTTTTTTAAAAGTTTGTGGTGAGGGGAAGGGAGAGAAGGAAAACAAATGTTATCTCTCATGAGCAAACTTTAAATTTCACAAAGATACAACGAAGCAGTATTTTTGCCCTAGCAGAACAGTTTCTGACTTAGAATAAGCGAAACTAAAATAAAACTTCTGAGTCGAACCAAGCAGCGAACGAACTGTAGAAAAATAATAGTGTTAAGTATTGTACATTCTTTTAAGACTTGTATGATACAGTTAATATAGTTGCCTTAGTTCGGTGTTCTGTTAATATGAAAAGAGCTGTAACGTAGTACTTCATTATTTGTGATATAGTAACTGATCATTCAAATAATATGTGGCTCAATGGCCCAGGAAAAGCCCAGCTATCTTTCATAAGTACAATAGCCACACACAAATCATATAAAAACTCAAATTTTTATTTTCACCAAAAATTGATTTTTTTCTCATATTCAAATGTATATAAATTAAAACAAAACATGTAACTAAGATTATCCCCTAAAATACAAATAGAATAACCTTTGTGGATTTTCAAGATCTTATTTTCATAACCATAATTAGTAAAAATAATTATTGGCAAGAGCAACTGAAATCATATATTTTAATAACTCAAATATTTATTTCTACTCCTTTTTGCATCAAGACTGTGGGAAATTTTTATTATAACAATCAGATGGTGCACTGATGTGAGAAATGTTGCAAAGCATCCTGTTGATTGCTTCTAATTAACTGCAATGCTCTTGTGTTCTCAGTTTTAGCCGGCACACACTGCACAATGCCTTTTATTTTGCTTTGAATGGATTTTTACTTAAAAACAGCTGATCTCAATATCCACAGCATTTTGGCTTTATTTTTTAATCTCTTAACATTTTCCTGGAATATTTTCTTTTCAATTTTAAAAGATAAATTTGAAAACATTTCTAAAACATAAAGTATAATCAGTTAAATTAACAGCACTCGTATGGTCTTTCACATGTATTTTGCATGTTCTATAGTACGTGATTACATTCTCAAACCACATTTCAATTCCTCTTTAAAAGTTATACATCTGAGTGATGGTTTAAGAAGGAAATTCTGAAAAGCAATTTAGAACATGCAGCCAATTTTTTTTTTTTAATTTTTGTTAGCAGACTATTAAATAGCATGGAGCTGAAACACAGGACCCAAGTAAGGGGATAGAAAGGATTTCAGAATTAAAAGTATTAAATAAAATTCTTTGCACTCACCTTTCTCTGATGATTTAAGCTCAAGCAGCCCTGACAGAGAGAAGTCATGAATTTTCATCAACTTCACACATGTCATACATTTAAAAACATTTTGATTTGCCCTGGGACCCCTGCATGTCTTTGAAAGCACGGTCACAGTGCTGTGCTGTTTTGTAGGTACGAACCCTCTGAACTCCCAGAGCTCTAGGAGATATATTACTAATGTAAACAGCCTCTTAAGTGAAGGAAAAAAAAAAAAAGAGCATTAAATAACAGGAAGTTTCCAAGGAAATGCAGAATTTAAAATAGAGTATTATTAGAAGCAGTACAATTTCTATAATTTTGAGTGCCACCATTTTATCCATACACCAGCTTTCTGAGAACATATAATTATCTGACCTAAGAAACAATCCTTTTGGAAGGGAAAATGTATAACTTAAAAAGTAGAGGTAAGTTATTAATTTAGACTGGTAGATGTTGAAAGTGATTAAATAGTCCTCCTTTTGTGCTCATGAGGATAGAATGTGACTCAGGCAAGCAGAAACGCCACAGTTTCAAAACAGCTACCAACATCCTAATATTTCCAGTAGGAAAGCTAAGTATATTAAGTGCAATAAAGACAGAATTCTGTCCTAAATAACATGTCCTGGGACACGTTATTCTCCAAATACTTCTGTCTCTCTTAAAATTGTGAGAAAGCATAAAGACAAGGTAAGAAATAAACATTAGGAGAGATTAATAAGGGCAAACTCACAAATCATACAACAATATAAATAAAGTAATGTTACAAATAACTTACACTGTGCCCTCAACTTAACAACTGAGGAAGAGAAAGCCCAGAGAGGTAAAGTGACTTCCCTAAGGTCTTTCAAAGACAGAGACATAAAGCTCAACTAGAGACACGTCTCTTGACTTTTGGTAGCACTCTTTCTACAACACCACACAGTCTTTGAATGCAGTAACCGAAGTGTCATTTCAGGTGGATGTCAATCATACAGTAAAATAAAACAATGAGCAATGCCCTCTTGACCCTAAAAGCTATCCATGGGGCATACGAAATTAATCTGTGGTCTTTACCAATGTGCATAATTATCTTCCTCAAAAAGATGCCTCTTTGGAAAATATTTTTATGCCTTCCTTTTTGCTTAGGGTTTGAGAATTTGTACCTATTTAATAAAGTGTCACTCATTAACACACTTATACCAAGGAGGGGAGGTAAAAACAACCACCAGTAAGGCTCACTGTCACTAGTTCGCCCCCCACTTTTAATCCATGCTCCAGTCCATGGACTGCGTGGTCTTTCTAAAATACACATCTGATTATGTTTGAATTTTTTCAATGACTTTCCATCTGATGTAAGATAAATCTACACTTCTTAGTCTGGCATTTGAGGATCTTCAAAGTGCTTAGCCCATAGCACCCCTTCAGTTGTACTCCCATCGGTCTCCTCAAACTTCCTATTCTGGCAATATAATCTAGGTATGATCTCCTGAACAGAATATGCTTTTCACTGCCTCAGGGCCTTTGCACACACTTTTTCCTCCACCTGGACCTCTATTTCTCCTTCAAGAGTGAATTCAAGTGTTACCTTTTCTCCTTCTGCCACATACAGATGCTTCTTCCCTTAGAATTCCACTGCATTTTGCACAGACCTCACATTACTCTACTCATTGCATCAAACTGTACTCGTCTATTTTCATGGCTGTCTCTCCAAACACGTCTTTGAGGTCAGAGACATATCTTTTTCTCCATGCATAGAACTTTGCCTGGTGTAAGCACTCATGAATGTTTACTGACTGAACAAATAAATCAATGAATAGGCCATCTATTTTTCTTTCATAAAACCTTTATGTCTTAGGGTGATACCACCCAGTTCTTCCATATAATGGTTAAACTGGATATGTATCGATAGCAGGATATTTCTATCAACCTCTGCTTTTGGTTTCTATTTAAAAAGTATAATGTTATAAATACTCCTTTACTATAATGAATTGACATTGGCATGAACCTGGTGACAAAATACCAACTCTTATCTACTTGTGAATAAAAAAAGAGGATTCTTGGGGAAACGGTAGGTCATCATTGTACCAGACATTGGTAAGGAACATTTCCTTTTAGGGATCCATTTCTTGTTAGGTACACAAGTGGAAGGATGACCTATTACAATGCTAAGAGTATAAATGTATATTTGGATATACAGGAAACAATACCCATATCTTCACACCAAGGGACTGCTTTAAAAGAGGATGTTTAGTCATAAATGGAATTTAGATTTGAGATTTATCTTATGTAGGGTCTTTTGCTGTTTGGCTCCTTCCAGTTTTCCTCATCTTCCTGAGAAAATGCTAGGGAGATGGCAAATCATCTCCTAGGGAGCCTGCCCAGGTGAAGCCAAGGACGTCCTTGGTATATAAGCACACATTTTCCACTGGAAGTAATACCCTCATACTCATTGATGAAAGGCTTCACATTCAAAATGGAACAGGATCTGCCAGTCTGCCTTTTTTTAAAACATGTACATGATCTTGAGCCAGGCCCCAAATCAGCTGTTTTTGGACCAATATAAGGTAGAGGACCGCCCAACTCTGAAGCTACTTCCAATCTTTTGATTCCCCCTACCTCCATTCCATTGGTTCCATGGTGCCCCAAAGCTGCAGCCCCCTACTCAAATGTGAGGGGTGCTCACTAAGGGCTAAGAGTTGGGAACACAGTAAGAGCAGCCATTGCTCTTGAAGAACAGATTCCTCTTGGCCTCTGTACCACCTTCCCTAGATAGAGCAGCCCTGTGTGGCATCATCATTAACAATCGACACTAGTTCTTAAATTCTTTTCTAGTAGATGAGACCACACTGGCCTGTTCTCAACCCCGCCCCCCAAAAAAAGAACAATAGGATTTGTGACCTTCTGTTCCCCTCACCCCTTCGGAAGATGGCTACCCTTTAGCATTTTTAAAGGTCTTGAAATGTGAGTGTGCCATAGAAAATTGAAGTCTGGAATGTAAAAAGAGATTAACTCTAAGGATTTTTCAAGTCATTAATTTGTAAAGTTCATTCTGTGCTTGGGGGGGGAGGTTGTTTGTTTTAAACATTGCAGTATTACCTCAAACAGTTTTCATTTGAATAGGCAGGGAAATGTCAGAGATTCCTCCCTTACTAACTAGCATAGAATGGGGCTTCTTTTCTGGCATTTTGAGTCAAACTCACCTAGAATTTTAACAATATTTTGTTCACATAAAAAGAGACAAATGTTAATACCCCCTTTTTCTTTTCATTTTTGCACATCAGAGAAGATTACAAGGTAAATAGTAAAAATGTTTCACAAATTCATTTCTTCAGCAAACTTATTGAACAACTATTATGTGCAAGGAACTATACAAGATATTAACCAAGAGACACAAAATTTTAAAATGGCTATTTATAGCTCCAAATTTCAGGATGTAAAATGCGACCACTATCAAATCACACAGGCTTAGAATTTCCTTCTGTCCACTTGTTATTTGTTTTCTTGAAAAGAAAACTTCTCTAGCAGGAGGTATTAGTCAAGGTGGAAAATGTTCATCAGCATAAATTCTAAGTTTGTAACTTAATAAGCAGGAAATATATATATCTATGTCTTCAAATTGGGCACAGCCATTTGAAAGTTCCTCCCAAACTTATAAAAGGACATAGGCTTTGGTTTTCTTGAGGGTCTGAAATGAATCCATTACATTAAAATGGCTCTTAGTAGCAAGAGCAAGTAATTATTTGCATTATAAGGTAATAAAATGGAGGGTGAGGCATATTTGTACAGATCTTTTTTTTATTTGTACAAGATTTGTATTTGTACAAGATCTTTTTAAATTCACTTTTATAGGGATTCTCTCCCATTCCTGCTTAAATGAACTTGGAAGATTGTTCATCATTCAGTATTGTTGAAATTACAAGGCACATAGCTGTCATCTGGTTTTTAAATATTCTTCCCCTTTACTACTGTAGATGAGTAATGTCCACCTTCATTCTTTAAGAACACACTAATGTAATGATAGTCTAATTTTGACAAAAATTAGGTTTTTTATATCTCACATCTAGAGACCTCCTGACATATTAGAAAATACAATATTATTCTAAAAATACACTTTGCTAGCCTTCCTGAACATTCATACTTCAGTGAATTGTACCTTTCTGCTTAAAAAGTGCAACAAGGCCTCTTACAAAGGCAATCCCCTGGAGAAAACGTCATTGATGAAGTCAGTCTACTTACTTTTTTTTCATGGTACCTACTAGCAAAAGTTATGACTTCATCCTCAATCCTGATAGTTCATTCTAGACCCCAAAGCTGTTTCCAACATAAGAGTATGAAAAAAGGGCCTAGCCTGCCAACAAAGGAGACCCAGGAAGTGTCGTTTCACCCTATGGTTCTTTTATGTTAGAATTCTAGATTTTACATCCTCAAGGAAAAAATGCTAATGTTAGAGTCAGATGTATTTTGCTTTTACAATGTCCCTGTATGCCAAATACCTACTTGTTTCACTTTGAGGTAAGAAAAAGCTATTTTTATATAATCTCAAATTTATATAATTTCTCTGAAAGTGGAGTGCCTAAATCTTATTAAGTTAGCAATAATTTATCTATGAAAGCAAATGGGAACAGGCAGAAGTTTGTTCTATTGACAAGAAATTATAATCCTCCAAATTTTATTAAAAGCTCTTGATTTTTTTCCCCCTACTGCTGCTAAGGGACGCCTTTCCTGATTTTTGCTCCTGTTAGTAACGAGAATCCTATTTCTATTTATGGCCATTTTCAAAATTGGGACTATCAAGTAATGCACTCACAACTTACTTTTCAAGGAAACTGCTTGAGAGCCCCTGTGTCATTTCCCTCCCTGCGCTTCCCACTAGTGAATTCCCCCAGAGGGATTTATTACAGATACAAAGTGGAGAATTTAGAAACAGGGCTGATTGGTGGACCCTCCTGCTGCCACTGAAGTTTTCCTGATACCTTCTAGATGCTACTGTAGGATTACATGACTGATTCACTCTTCTCCTTGTCTGCTGGCAGCTAAATGGGAATACTGGCGAGCTGCCAGAAGGGTAGGTAGCCAACCTGCTTGCCCTTGATTGTGCCTGCCAGCTTTTAAATAACAGAAGTAGGGTCAAGTAAGTGAAATCATGAACTGAGGAGAGTATTCGGAGAATGCAAAGGCGGTTAATGTCCTTCCAAGCCTCAGATGGCTGGCAACCCTTGGCAGAGTAATCTATGATTTGTGGCACCTGACCCTTCCACTGTGACTGTTATCTGTGTATTCACTAGAAACATATTTACAGAATCTCTCCATTAGCAAAGATGCCTTGTGTGTGATTACCCAATTGTCATGGTCACACTAGGGTTTTGATACAGTTCCTATTCACAGATGAAAAACTGCCCTAAACTGTACACAGGATTGATTTAAAGCAGGGATCCTCAATCTATAGATCAAGATTTCTTTGGGTAGATCTCAAAGAGATTATCACAGTCTTGCTCCCCGTTCCTCTTTACCCCAAGACCACATTCCCGCCTCCCCCCCATCCACGGCAAGACAGAATCTCCTTTATGCACTTGAAACCTTACAAATTCTTAATAAAGTTAAGAATAATTAGCAATTAGAATTATCCAAAAAGATGAGTCTATTTAAAAGACTCCATCCCAGAAAATACTGGAAGAGAGCACTACTTGCTTAAACTAGTTGGCATTGCTCACATTTATATAGTACTTAGCGTCAGAAAAGTACTTTCTCCTCATTGAAAATGTCTTAGTTACAAAGGCAGACAGAGGTTGTAGGCTGGCTTTCATTCTTACGGAATCAAATACAAAGAACATTAATTTTTTTTTCCTCTGACACGTGACAATGAGAACACACTTGCTATTAAAAAGTTTATTGGGAAGTTTAAAAGGTGGAGTCTCCCTTTCCCCCCTCAAGTAAATGGCACTGAGGTCCTCCCGTGCCAGAAAATTTCTCCAGTTTACACCCTATGTTGGCTTCCACCTTTGTATTAACTGATAAGGGCGAAGCGGTATTTTAGGGAACCGAATCAAACTCGCTAGGACCAAATAAATAGTTACGAATCAAAATAGAAAAACAATAACCCAGGCTCAAAAAGTAACAAAGTCGCACCAGATAAATAAATGAAGGCGATAAACTCACCACAGATCAAGCAATACTACTAAATGACCTGACTTGACAGTAACCGCAGGCGACCCTTAGGAACTGCATCGGGGTTAAATGCCCTGAGAACTGCCGAGAACCGGAGGCCCCCGGCCACTGACCCTCCGCTGTCCGTCAGACGGCGGCGCCCGCCCAGAGGCCAGCGCTCTAGGCCGCTGGGGCCCGGCCAGAGGAAGCTAGAGGCGGGCCGCGGGCGCTCCCGGCCCGGAGGACCGCCAGAATCAGGCGGCCCGAGGCCGGCCGGCGGGCCACCCGCGCAGAGGAAGCCCGGGTAGAGGAGCGGTCACCTCCCCCCACCTCCCGGGGCCGACTGTGCGCGCAGCAAGCAGGCCGCAGGGCGGGAGCTAAGCCCAAGCGGAGGCCGCAGGGAATCCTAGGGGCCTCTCCAGGACCGACGCGGCGCTCGGGCTGACCACGCCGTCTGGGCAGTCACCCTCCCGCGCTGCGGGCGCCAGGAGCCTTAGAAGCCACTCCACCGCAGGAAGCCAGACGCCGGGCCCGCGCCCACTGCCGGGAGCCCACGCACGCTGCGTGGCCAGCGAGTGTGGCAAAGCTTGTCCCGAGAGAGGGACGTAGGCGCTCTGTCGGGGACAGGGGGACTCCCGGAGCTTGGGCGCCCCTTGCAGCTGGGAGTCATCTCCGCGCATTTCTTTCCCAAGGCGACCTGAATTCAACCCCTATGAAGATGCTCCAGGCATTAGCGAGTAACAGGGGAAGAAGAAGCGGGGGGAAAGGAGTTATTTAAATGGGGGAGGGGCGGGCGGGAGGAGTAGGAGGAAACCGTACAGAAAAGAAATCCCCATTACCACCAAAACCGTTTCTGAGAAGTCCTGAGGTTTTACTCCTGGAGATTTCACTTTAAAGGCTGAAAAAAATATATTCCACTGCTTTTAATTGAAGTAAACAAAGTGCAACAAATCCTAACTCAAATATGATTGCAGTGAGATTAGGGTATAATTGCTTAGGGTTCAGGTGGAATCTGCGGGCTAAATCCTACAGGGCCAATCTGAATTTCACAATCATTCTGTCAAAAGGAGAGCGATGAGAGCCCACACGCTTCCTAACAAGTCATTTTTAACAGTTACAAGCTTCGCACAAAGACCACACAGGGCGCCTAAGAGATGCAAATCTAATCCCTGGTCGTTCTACCGGCCTTCAACAAAGATGTGCTAAACCCTAATAGAAAAGAAATCAGTTCTCTGTCACCAGCCCCTAGTAAAATCTATTAGAGAATGGACAGAGCCTCATCTACAGCAGTTGCTGCAAAGGTTAAGGACAAGTACAAATAAGAGGGACCCAGTTTTGTTTTCCGTGTGAAATATCGGGAGAAGCTAACCCCAAATGAGTGACGGGATTCGATCCGTGGCTTCGCATTCATTTGAACGCTAGAAAAAAATAAACACACACATTAAGACTTTTGAAGGATCCGTTTCTGAATTTAGGAGAGATGAAACAAATTCCCCCAAAGTTGAAATCTTTGCCTCCGAAATTATCGAAGAATATAAAGGGGAAAGAGAGGCGAACGCGCGGGTCCAAGAGGGAGGTCCCGGGCTTCTGGAACCGGCCGGGCTGACTTCGCGCGGCAGCACCTAGTCCTTCCCAAGAAAACCCCGACGGCAGAGCCGCCGCCCGGTGCGGACTCGGGTGGCGCGCGGCCCCTTGCGGCTGGGACCGAGAGGCGGCGGCCTTCCCTCCCCGACTAGCCGGCGTTCGGCCCGGGTCCCTCTCCCCGACCTCACCCTAGAGCCCCAGAGCCCACGGGGAGCCGGCCTGTGCTTCACAGGTTGGGGACGCGCCTCAGATGTGCCCTTCTGAGGTCACCAACCAAATCAGACACAAACTAACACCTGTGTCATGCTGGAGTATTAAGAGGGTTAAGGTGTTGCAGCTAAAATGTATCACGGTGCGTACGACACTCTTAAGAAAGTAAGGGCCCCGCGGCTCCAGGCCCCTCGGAGAAGCCCCAGGCGGGCTGGGTCCCGGGCGGCGTCGGGGTAGGTGGAGGGAAATGACCCGTCCTAGAAGGTCGTGTGCCTTGGAGGGGGTGGCGGGTGGTTTCCCTTCTCTCCAGGGAACAGAACCCCGGCGGCCGGGCAAGGCCGGTCTCCTCCCGCGCCGCCGCAGTCGCGGGGCCGGGAGGCTGAGAGTGCCCCGCCGAGCCCGACCCGCCCGGAGAGCCGGCGGGGGCGGGGGTGGGGGTGGGGCGGGGAGCGAGCCCGGCCCCGCGGAGGGATCTCGAGGGCAGACACGGCCCCTCCCGCTGCGCGCCGCCGGGAGGATGGGGCCCGACTGGTAGCCGGGAACCGGTCGCCTTCCCAGGACCCGCCTTCCATCGTGGGAAGAGGCTCAGGGCCCGAAGATGAGAGCTCGGGGGCGGATTCGCCTTTGAGTCCCAGAGGAATCGCCCTGCCATTTTCCCAGGCAGCTGGGGCTCTCTCCACGTGGTACCTTCGAGGCCGCGCAGGCGGGGACAAAAGAGGGCGCTGTCCAACAGCCTGGGTGGGGAGAGACCGGGAGTCTCCCCTTGATCCTAAGTTCCTTCTCCAACTGCACGGAGGCAGGGTGGGGCACTTGTGCGAAAGAAAGGATTTTTGTCTGTTTTCCCGGAAGTTTCCAGAAACCTCTATTTCTACTGCCACTGGTTTCGCCCTCTGGCCCCAGGCTCCTCAGAATTTTTTCCCTCTCCGAGGTGTAGTGTCCGAGTGGCCCGGCTGGAGTTTGGGAAGCGAACAAAGTTCCTGCCCCTCAGCTCCCTAGCCCTTCGATTTGCCCTGGCAGAAAGTCTCTATTCTTAAGGTCTAGCGGGAGGAAAGGAAGAGGTTGCCAGATTTACCTCTCAGCTTGCAGTCAGACCAGCGTACACACAGTATACACATCTGCTTCCTCCTCATCCCTTTCTGTGTCTGTCCGTGCCAGACGTATGCATTAGGTCGGGGCTGTATTCCTTCCTTCACATCTATTGACATTAATTCAATTTCTCTGCGCTGCTGCTTCTCTTTGCTTCTGTCATTTTTCTCGCTAGTCCTCTGATAGGCTGGCCTTGGTGGTTCACTGGTCCTTTTACTACCCCCCTCCAACGGGCCTCTCATATGGGCTTTACTGGCTTTTACTCTATATGGCTTAGCACATCCACTTTGTTTTTCCTTTTAGTATCGACATTAGGAAAATGATACTGAGTTGCCTGAGAAGTGTGACTGCAGCTGTGAGGCTAGAATTGGGTAAGCAAGCCAGGAAAACATAGGTATTGAAATGAAGAAATAAAAAACAAGTAGGATGAACTAACAAATAAAAAGTAGATGATAGAGTCACATCAGACTATATATACAAGAATATGATGCTCCTGCAGGTGATCTTTGGGTCCTAATGAAGGGGTCCCACATCTGTCTTGGCAGACTGGGTGGGAGCTCCCTAAGGAAGACTGGCTAAGTTTCTTCTCCCTCATTGGAATTACTCCTGAAGCAATCCCCGGCCTGTGTGCCCTTGGTCCCTAGGAAGGCCCTGGAGGGTGGGAAGGAATCACTACACACCATCTACCACTGCTAGAAATGGCCACATGGTCGCCATGTGTCTATGGAGCTATCAGGTGGCTGGAACGGTCTGCTCTGGGAACTTACTCTGGCTCTCTGCTGTTCTGGGATACATTGCTGTGCACCCGGTCTCGGTCTACCTAGCCAAGGCTAGGCTGGGCTCCCTCCTTGCTTGAGTGAGCTGGCTCACGTTCACTCTAGTGGACTGGGTCCTACTGGTCCCAGCCTCACTCTCCCCTCCTGTCAGTTGTAGGAGTTTTGTCCTCCTGATTTGCAAAAATAGGGAGCCTAAAGACTCCCTGTTGTAGGAGGCCTGCCTGACCTTCCCACCTCCACTCAGGATGGATTAATGCCTCAGGACCACTCACTCTTGCTTAACCACACAGAATGAATTCTAGAGAGGAAAAAAAAATCTAGTGAGTCTACAGCTGTGGTGTGTGTGTGTGCGCGCGCGCATGAAGGGTGTCTTTAGATCTTTGTGGTCTCTATAACTTGACATCTGCTAAAGAGAACACTGGGGCTTTTAGGAAGAGTTTTGTAGAAAATTGAGCAAGCCGGCAGGAGCTGTGCAGAATTCCCCCTAACCCTCCCTCCTGTCTATTGGTTCTCCTTAGATCATCCCAAAGGTGAAAATGCTTTGCTAAAACGTTTAAAAACACAGCGCCTGCCTAAGAGGCACTAACTTGAGGAGGTTAATAAATTATCCCCTTTTGTAATAAAAATGGAATAGGCGTTAAGCACATACTATTATTAGACTGAGTTTCTTCCTACCAGAAAGTTCGTTAGATGTTCGTGTCTGGGCGGATTCTTTCTTTGCCGTAGGAAAACTTACCAGAGAAACAGCAGCAGTTCGCTGGCTTTGTTTTTGTTTATTTGTCTAAAGAAAGATCGTGTTTTCAGATCGCTTAAAAGAAAAAAAAAGTCTCTTCAGGTTAGGGTTTGGATCATCATCCTGACCCAGTGAACTTATTATCAACACATTCTGGGGTCACACTTAACGGGAAATTTCGACTCCTCCTCACCGCAGACTTAGTGTGGTCTCCAGAAGGGGCTGGCGGCGGTCCGCAGACAGCTCAGAGCTGAGGTTGTTGGGGCGCTAACTGAGACCCGGCTGGAGAGTCACCTGCTAGCCTCGGGTTGGGGGTGGGGGAATGGAGGGCGGGGATGGGGGGCGCGTCGCGAGGCTGAGTGGGATGACGGAGTGATGCAGTGGGCTGCACGCGAGTTGGAAGACCTCGGGTGGGCGGGGTGAGGCCTTGGACTGGGATAAGCGAGAAGCGGGGAGGGGGGCGCGAAGAGGGGGAGACCGCGGGCGAAGGCGGGAAGTCGCGTACATCTGCTTCTCTTGGTTCTAGAACTGAAACTTTCTATAACGAGAGACCATAAAATAGCTCGAGATTTTAAGTGTCCACACTTCTGAGTTCCCTGACTACAAATTTGAAGCCGCGGGGCCGCTAGGGGCCCTTGGGTCTTTGGCGGTGCCACTGGGAGACCGAGGAGCCACCCCTAGGGCTTTGGTCACCACCGCACGATCGGGCCCCCTCAGACGCTCTGCTGGCCCCGGAACACCCCGGCAGGGCTTCCTCACTCCAACCCGTGAAATTTTGGCTCCGAGCAACCTCTTCTGGCGGCCCTTCCTTTAAAAACAAGTTTCAATTTTATCTCAAATCTTTTACCCGTGTACTCCTCCCTAAATGACTATTAACCAGCACGGAGGAGAAACACAAACATGGTTTCTCTCTCACCTTTCTTGCTGTTTCTCTCCCTCCCCAACCATGGAGTCTCAATTTTCTAAGCAATTAAGCCATGTATACACCAGGAATATTCGATTTCAAATACACCAGGACTAAAGATTGATGCATGCGGTCTGAGACTAGAAGAAAATATTTAGTGCTTGCCTGTAGATTCTGTCACCCATCATCTGCTCGGAAAGCGCTCTGTATCTTTCAGCCTGTCCGGCTCTTATGATTGCAAATGGCCCTGTTTTCAAATGGAAATAAGACTTGCAAACTGATTATGTGTATTGAATCGGAATCACTCCCTAGGTCCTCTTGTTTAAAATGTATTGAAAAAAGGATGATGGCTGCAGACCTCTGTAGCCGGCTCCCTCTCTTTTCAGGGAGGTCGATCTATTTTGCAACTTTTTGCCATTTGGGCTTGTTTCAGCTAGATAATTACGTTCCCATTGTGTTACCGACCCAAAGCAGAGGTGGTACCACACTGCCTTTCAGCCGGTTCCCCTGCTCTCCACTAGCATCAAACCCGAAAAATCACATACACCACATACTTATCCATTGCGCCAATACTTGGACCCAAAGACCAGCTATAACCAGCACGACTTAGCTGTCACAAACACCAGTAGAACTCCACACACTCTCCCCAGGCAGTTGTTCTCTCCCCTCCCCTCCTTTCCAATCCCCTCTCCTTTCCTCTCTTCTCTTTTGTGCAGAACCACACACCTACAGCCCTCCAGCTTCCACAGACACCCAACCAACAGAATCGAAGTATTTGGCCATGTGGAGAATTTTCAACAACTAATTTTGCTTTGGCGTGGCATTATAGTGTTTAGAAAACAGTTCATATAGGAAGGTTAATGCCATCTCTTGGGGATGCATGAAGCTCCTTGTATGCTACCATAGGTCTTAAAGATGTTCTCTTTACCCTCATCCAGTGCTAGATTATGGCTGTGGGTGGTTGGCTTTTTGTGGAGTATTTCCGAAGACTTTCCC
This sequence comes from Mustela lutreola, assembly GCF_030435805.1. Lineage (NCBI taxonomy): Eukaryota > Metazoa > Chordata > Mammalia > Carnivora > Mustelidae > Mustela > Mustela lutreola. The sequence continues at coordinate 92,269,049 of NC_081296.1, forward strand.
ATTTGATTTCAGCAGGAAGCCAATGTGAACTACATAGAACTATCTGGGCTTTCCCGGCTATATGAGTCATAGATATGATACCCAGTAGTACTTCCAAAGTTTACTACACCCAGGCCTCAGCCGTCCAGCCAGTAAACAGTAACCAACATCTTAGTTCATAGTGCAAGTTGGTGAGTAGTAATGAACTAGCTACAACTTCTGTCTGCCCTGGCTAGGGGCGGGGATGTATGCTCTGTACACGCCTTTGGTGAAAGGGTTGCAATTCTTTCTGAAGCACCCTCAGAAGTGGGGGGGGGGGGGGAGAAGCCGTCACTGCCTAGCTCAGCGCCCTCCCCCCACTTAGTCCCCACCCAGAAAACGCGCCTTGCAGACCTCAAGGCACCATCGAGTGGCCAGGCGGGGAGAGAGGTTTAATCCTCTTTGGCTTCAGAGTCCCCCTCTGAAAAAGCCTGTCGCTCCAAATCTGTTTAGAAACCCAGTGCTCTGGGGGCACCTTGCAGGGACCCTAACCGTGCGGAGTTTGCTGTATACACCGGCGTAGCCAGATCTGTTAAACCATTGACCTGTTCTCTTAGGTTAGAACCGAGGGAGCAGCCAGACTAGAGGAACCAGCTCTCAGTCCTCTTCGTGTCATTACGGTAATTCCCAGGTTTACATCTGCGCGCGCGCACTCAGCTGTGTGTGTGCCGGGGAAATCAGGTAAATCGGTAGCGCGCGCACGGACCAAATAAACCCTTGTTTTCCTAGAGCTTTGAATACCTACTAGCAGCAGTATTGAGAGGGAGAATGCTAGATAAGGCGGAGGCCCTACCCTTCTGGGTGATCTTCCACAGCATGGCTCCAGTGCATAGCGAGTGGGGAAGGGTATCCAAGGACACTTTTCATTGCCTAACATCTCTGATTTTGTAAAAATGAAATTATCAGAAATCACGGAAAACCTGAGAAATGAAACCTTTAACCCTTTACCAACAGCCTGGTGTTATTGACAATTTCATCTAGCAATCAAAGAGAGGATTCCTGGAAATGTAGGAAATAGGGAGAGAGGAGAAAAGTTTGTCTTTTTCTCTTTTTGTCAGACTACACTCAGACCTGCCTTTTTATTTCCACTACTCTGTGAAGACCAGAATAGGAGGGACGTTTGCTACAAATGAGGGGTTGAAACATTTCCGTTTGATTTTGTTAGCGGACCCATAGTGCTCATATGAACGATATCTGTTAACGGACAATGTAGGTGTGGGAAGTGACAATTTGCTATAGATTGCTTCAGAAAGTCTCAGCCCCAGCTGTGTGTCTCAGACAACAAGTCCATTTTCTTTAAGAACAAAATTTAATATTCCCCCAATCATAATTAGTTCCCCAGAATTTTACGGGAAAATAAATTAATATTCCAATTCAAAATAGACAAAACTAAAGAAAGTTTTTCTTGATTTTTAAAGGGACACTCAGTTTCATATGGCATCTTAATTGAGGAATGAATGCCTTCAACTTTCTTACACGTAACAGGTTCAGTAAGATCCTCTACGAAGAGAACCCTACATTAATTTTTTCTTTTTAAATATCATATAAAATAGATATGTGAGATAGATACATATGTGTATACTTCTGTAATACACACAGAGACAGGTGACTGTATACATCCACTTATGCCCACGGAAGGAGTGGGCAGAATCAGATGTGAATATTGTATTAGAGGAAAGTGTTCTCTTTATTGTCTTCAATTAAAAAAATGTTTATTTTCATTTCAAGCAGAACAATAACAATAATCAATTTATAGTGTAATGTCCTACAAATAACTAAAAAATAAATAAACCAAGAAAACGGATTTAAGTCTCATCCTTTCCAAAACTTCATCACAACTCATAATAACAAAGACAATAAATGTTTAGGAAGCAGAGGCCAAATGGGAAACATCAAATGAGAAGCCTGGGGCTGTGCCTAGATGCCCTCCAAGTAGGGCATTAGGTCACTATCAGAGAGAAACCCAGTCTGCCACTTCAGCAGTAGCTTCAGATGAGGCAGAAACTGTGCTGTCAAGTCACTGAGCCCGCTCCTCCTCTGCTCCTTCCAGAATCATCAAGTTGAGAAACACAGCTACATGGGAAGAGGGAGCATGCAGACCCTAGGCCTCCCTTGCAATAAAACACATTTTCTCCACTACTCTTACCCATCCACAATGCCTCCAGGCACAGAGAGAGGGTGACGGGATGAGACACTCCTTCCAGAAGCTACTGCCTGAAGGAGCACAAGAAAATTTCCTCAGCTCCAAGTTGAGGTAGGAGCCAGGCCCCACAGAGGGTAGCCTGGAGCTAAAAAGAATGCAACTGCACAACCACAAACACACAGTCAGGAAGTCAGGGAGGGCCGGACGAACCTGGTGTCCAGCATCCCTTAAGAGGAACCTGGCTGAGCAAGGAAAACCTACAGCATCATCCCTCCCAATACTCCTCATGTCTGTCACTTCCATTCTAAAAGAAAGACGCATTTGAAACAAACAAGCCAGCAAACCATGCCTAAGAGCCGAATCTCAGATTCACATTTCCCAACAGGATTTCTAGTTCTTCACAAAGAATATCCCCGCTCGCTCTGCTCCCCGCTCTAATAATTGGGGGAGGGAGTGAGCGATGTCTAGAGAGACTGAAGACATTCGATCAGAATTCAAGGCAGCCTCTCACAACTCTCTTGTTTATAGAAAATGAATGTCTGCCTGGCTTGCTTTTAGTTCTGGAAAGGGGTCAGTCTTTATCAGCACGGTTCACACAGATCCTGAATTTTTTTTTCCCTTATCTTAAATTGACCCGCTTTTAAGATAAAGACATAATAGAGAAAGCATTGACCTTACCTGGTCCCTAATGAGTTGGAAGTCAGAAAACCCCGCTCTCATTTCCTCTTATCTCGAGTCGCCTGAGAAGAGACTCGCGCTACCTTTTGTGCACTCGCGCCTGGAGATAGCCCCTCACGGATGCCTCCTTACGCCCGGGGGCGCGCTCGCAGAGTGTGCGGCCTCAAGAGTCGGAGAATTCCTCCCTGGGGTCTCAAATCGGAGACCTGGATGCCAGCCCCAGGCCTAACCCTGCCCCCAGGAGGATTTAAGATCCCTTGGAAGGTTCCCGAGCGAGCCTTCCCTTTTGAAAGGCCAAGTCGTAAGCAGTGGGAAGAAGCCCTGCCTCCTGCGAGGCCCGTGGACTGGAGCGCGCGGGGCCTCCTCCGCCTCCAGGAGTAAGTGTTCGAGCGTTTCTCGCGCCGTTGGCTCCGGCCTGGGTCTGATTTCACTAGCGGGCCCTAAGCTACCTCCCTCAGGGCCAGCCCCTATCCCAGAGCCGCTGCCCCGGCTGCTGAGGCACTCCCTGCCCCCACCCGCCTCCCGGCCTTGAGGACTCCAGCTGTACCCACAAGTGTCTCTGTTGGGGGCGGCGGCGGCCCGGACTCCCTTCTCCCCGGCTCAGCGCATCTCTGTCCCGCTCTTCTCGCCTTCCCTGAGCCCAGCCCAGTCCCCGGCCAGGCCGACTGAGAGGGAGGCCGTCCTCCCTCTCCGACCCAAAGCTCCAGGTTCCCAGGCTGGGGCGAGGGTGGTGTGCGGCTTTGGGATGCTAAACATCAAACAAGGCAAGCCTGGGGTTTCAGGCCCCGAAGCCACTAGAGCCGCTCTCCAGGGCTCTCGAGAAAGTCCCCGTGTTTACTTGGCAGGGTGGGGGTGGGGGAGAGGAGGAAGAGGGGATGCTGTCTGCGAAATCTCCCCTACTCTCCGCAGCCGTCGGGGTTTGGGGGATGAGTGAGGGTGCTTAGGCAAGGGTGCTCAGCTTCTCTTCGATCTTGGAGCGAACTGCGCTGCCCCTCTACGTGGGGAAGCTTCTGGCTCTTAGAGCACGTCAGCGCCAGAGATATCCCCAAAAGGCTGATTTCTCCAGGCTGGAAACTGGGACGGAGATGCTGGAGACCTAGGAGAGGTCCAATCCAGGGGAAGACGACAATCGGCTACGCAGGGGGTCACCGGGATGTCGGGTGGGGAATGTCCCCAGGCTGAGGTCTTTTGCTGTACCCAGCGCGCAGGTACTTCTTTATCAAAAAGCTTCAGCTCGCGTTCCAGGGCCGCTTCCTGAAGCTATTAGAATCTGCCCGCCAAGGACCTGGAGCTGGTGGACCCCTGGTGATGGATGGAGAGAAGCGGCCAAGTCTCTGTTAGTTTCTGTCCCATCCGGAGATACGGCTCAACTCACTTTCCTCCCTCCTCTCCGTCCCCAACAAGTAAACAGACTTCAGACTAAGCCGGCTTGAGGTGGCAGGGAGAAGAATGTATTTTATAAAACTCCTTCCAATACAAAGGGTACTAAGGCCGAGGTTACTACAACCTACAAAAATTGTGACACTCAGGTGCCCGCTTTGGGCCAGGGTGGGGGAGGGAGCAGCCGCCTTTGCTGCTGTGGGGCACCGCGCTCCCTGCGGGGCCCCAGACCAGACTTGTGCTGGTTTAAAAAAAAAAAAAAAAAAAAGAAGAAGAAGGAGTTAAGCGGAAGCTCCCATCCCCTTGGGATTGGGATGTTAGAGCAAACATCTTCCCAGTCAAAGCCCCCGATGGAGCTGTGATTTGACCACCTATACACCCTGTCCCAAGACCACAGCTGCTCATTTCAACACAAGTGTTCAAACTTCTCTGATTTTTGCTTGTTTTCCAAAATGTGAGGCCTCCTGAGATTTTCCCCAACAAGCACACTCTGCAGACCCAAGCAACCATCCTCAGGTTCTCTGGGTTTCTTCTGGATATTGGAAACCATATCTCAGCATCCTGACCCGGAATGACCCCTACATCTAAGGCACCAGGGGGAGAGGAGCCTCTAGGAAATCAACAAAGAGGGACTGCTAGTCTGGAGCAAGGCCTTGGCCTAGGCAATTTCCCTCACAATTTCCTAAGGGTGGGATAAGTTGGAAGTTGGATGAAAAGAGACATCAGAGACAGAATAAGAGGAGAAGAGAGGAAGAAAAGATGAAGAGAACCAGAAAGGAAAAAGAAACATGAAATTCTAAGCATGAAATGAGTACAAGAAAGGAAAAAGAAACATGAAATTCTAAGCATGAAATGAGTACAAATACAAATTAATCAACCCCCCACAAACACTTTCAGGCTAAGAGGGACCCACTTGGTCACTTTTGCTAGGTAGGTTTATCAAGGGTGACACAGAAGGGGCAATAGCCCATCTAGGGACTATGATTTCTCTCTGTTCAGAACCACTTTTTCCTTCTCCAGGGCAACCCACAAAATTCCCCCCAAACCACATCTGGGCACCAAAGAGACCAGGAAATTCAAAGTAGAAAAAAAAAAATTGAAGAAGATGATGATGATGATGATGATTGCTGAGGTGTCAGGGATGGCTGGGGCAGCGAGAAGTAGAAAGTTGGGAACAGGAGAAAGATTCCTTACTACAAAGATATTTAGGAGCCCAAAGATGGAACCGGTGGAACAAAGAGGGAAAGCCCAGCTTCCCAAGTCCTGCTTTCAGTGTCCCCAGGCCAGTAGTTGAGTCAAGACCAGAAGGACTCCGAGAGGTTGGGGATCCATGTCCAGCCCTGCCTGGGGATAGCTGTTTTAGAGCAGAAACAAGACCGAGATAGACTTCCCCACTTTTGAAAACAGCCTCCCACCAAATTCTAATTTCAATAAAGCTCAGCAGCAGATTAGAAAGAAGGATTGGTGTTGAAATATACAGGGACCATCTGTTCAGTAAAAATGATCCCTCATTCAGGATTATTTAAAATGTATGTTATTTAAAACGCTTTAAAGTTTTAATCATAGACTTAGCTGTATAAGACCACAGTAGACACTTCTGAGGTTTCAAAAAACAGAAGCCTGGCTCTGAAAACTAGTCCTTTGGTTGCTTTCTCTTCTGTTCTCCCTTTCCCTCCTCATGGAAGTAGTTTAGCTTTTTTCCTCTCTATTGCCAAGTCCTAGGACTGTTAAAGGTTTGGTTCTACTCAATTTGGAGACGGAACAAAACTCCATTTCCCTATGGGACAAGGACTCTGTGCCCAGCTCCTTAGCTGGTGTAGAATCCCTTTTGCTCCCAAACAATTCCAATCCCGTCAGGCCAACGATGAGCTGCGACCCCCCCACCCACCCAAAAATGCCTTTCAAAGCCAAATCAAAACCAAACAAAAGGTGGACTTTTAATCAGAAAAAGAATCCTTTTAATTTGTATAATTTATTAGAAGCTTCTTAGGAACTATATTTAAGCCAGATATCTACATAAGTTACAACAGAAAAAGACTGACGCTGCAAATACCAAACTGCCAAATAATATACACAGATTTTTCAATGCCCATAAAAAATATGATGGGCTTGGGGGCAGGGAGTGGGTTTTTTTTTTTGTTGTTTTTGTTTTTACAATAAAATGTACAGATTACTAAAAACTAGGTGTGTGGTCCAACTTTTGACAGCGTTTTACAGCTACAAGTTCACATCAAACATAAAACAATTTTAGCCAGGGCTCTTCCCGGGAGGGGGGCATTTCCTTTGTGTCATTGACATGTGGGTCCTGTCGTAGAGTCTGTCCTCTCCCCAGCCCCCATCTCCCCTTCAAAAGAAATCCTGGCATTTACAAGCGAGTCCACCTTGCTGGCACAGGGTACCCAGAGTGAAGTTTGCCATCTTTAGAGTCCAGAGCCGCGTCACAGTAGAGCCCCCTCCAAACTGCACCCTGCCTGAGTGAGGGAAACCCATTTCGATCACCTAAAAGACATCCCAAAAGCTGTTTCTTTTTGTTATGTCCTTCTCTGTTTAAAGACTCCTTAAAGAATTGGATTCACTTGGTTGTTTTTATTTTCTTTTTTTAAAAAAATCCCACAAATTTTAGAAAAAAAAAAAGACGTCCAGCAGTTTGGCGTGTGTGTGTGTGTGTGTGTGTGTGTGTGTGTGTGTGTGTTTTCCCTTGGTCTGTATGGGACAGATTCTTAAGAAAAGTCGAAGCGCAGGGAGCGGCGGGCAGATGGTGATGTGTGGCCGGCAGGAGGGAAAGCGATGAGGCAGCGCGCTGGGCCCGGCCCGGCCCGGTGTCCTCTCACCAGGTCCGACCATATAGCAAGGTGGAGCAGGACATGGTGCCATAGTCCGAGCCCGAAGAGTTCAGGTGGGAGAGGCTGGAGACCTGGCCCTGAAGCGCCGCGGGGCTGGCGGCGTGGTGCGCCAGGTCCGGAGACTGGCCCGCGCTGCCCGGCTGGTGGCCCGGGTGCGCACCCAGGCCAGGGCCCCCGCTGCCCACTGAGATAGCGGCCGCGGCCGCCTGAGCAGCCTGCGCCTGCTGCTGCGCTTGCTGTTGCGCGTGGCCCTGAAGGCTGCCCGCACCGGGCGCCGGGGCGCCTGCCTGGCAGGGTTTGCCGTCTTTCACCAGGACAGGCACGGCCACGCGGCGCGGCGACTGCTGCTGCGCTTGCTGCTGCTGCGGGCACCCGGCGCCCCCGCCGCCGCCGCCGCCGCCACTGTCCTGCTGCAGTTGCTGCTGGGCCGCCTTGTCCTTGGCTTGGCGCTTCATCTTGTAGCGGTGGTTCTGGAACCAGATCTTGACCTGAGTGGGCGTCAGGTGGATCATGCTGGCCAGGTGCTCCCGCTCGGGCGCCGACAGGTACTTCTGTTGCTTGAAGCGTCGCTCCAGCTCGTACACCTGAGCCTGGGAGAAGAGCACCCGGCGCTTCCGGCGTGGTGCGCTTGGCAGTGGGGCCATGTTCTTGCTCACATCCCCCAGCGAGCCCAGGCCGCCCATGCCGCTCATGTTCATGCCGCTCGCCGGGCCCATGAAGCGGGAGACTGTAAGCGACAAACGCACAGCGTCGGCGGGGGCCGGGCCGGGCCAGGCCACCTCTGCCTTCCGTGCCCTTGGCCGGCCCGACCCACCCCGACGGCGCCCTCCTCACCTAGGCCGCCTCCGCCCTGAGAGGCCTAATCGCCGACAGTTAGCGCCTGCCCCAGGCCGTGCCGTCGAGGGATTTACTGGAAAGCTCCCCACCTCAACCCGGGTTGCCTCCCTCAGTCTCAGTGCTCCCGCCCCAAAACAAAGTGGAGAAAGGCCGCTTCTGTCCCTTTCTTGCCCAACCCCGGCCAGAGTCGTTGGGTTAGCGGGCCACAGGCGGCGAACTGGGCCCAGACCAGGACCTGGGGTCCCACCGTAGACCCCAGCTTTGGGAGTTTGGGAGAGTGGGGTGTTCACTTTCGAAAGCTAAAGTCCCAGACGCTTTGCCTCCTGGCCGCTCTCTCCTGTGAGCCCCAGTGAGGGCACCCGCTCGCACGACTTAGAGCCCCCTCTGACGCCGCGCGCCCTTCCACCTGCCTAGACACGAGAGTCGGCCGGGCCGGTCCCCTGAGCGCGTCGCAGTAGGGCAGCCTCCCGCCCGGCCAGGCCGCGCCTCTCTGCTCCCTGCTTGCCCCCAGCTCCCTTAATTTTTCGGGGGGCCGGAGGGCGATCCTGGGCACTCCGAGGTCTCCTGAGCGGAGCAGAGCTGCCAGTCGGCCGCATCTGGGAGATGCCAAAGGCTAGCATCTGCCGCAAGTCCCCAGCGTTATCAAGTGTCCCTTCTGGGACCCCTCAGTCCGGCAGGGGGAAGGATCCCCGGCCCCCGTACCCTGCTCCCTGGCGCGGCTTCCGGGCCGCCCACCCTGACGCCCAGTGCGCAGCCGGCAGGCGCTGCGCCTGCGGGACTGCTCTCCCCGCTCCTGCCGTACTCAGCCCGCGGCCCGGCAGTGGGGCGGCCTCACTTACTGGCGGGGAAGCGCGGGTCTGGGTTGGCGCCGTACCATCCGGGGCCCGAGGCGCTGTTCCGCATGGTGTCCTGGTACGGCGGCAGCTCGCTCATGTTGCCCAGGTTGCCGTTGCAGTAGCCCCCCACGGCGGAGTGCGAGAGCTGGGGCACCCCCGCCGCCGTCATGTGGTAGGCGGCCGTGACCGCGCCGTGGTGCCCCACGGCGTGCTGCTGCATGGCCGCGGCCGGCGGAGCCGCCTGGCCCTGCCTGTAAGCCGCCAGCGGAGCCCCGAGGCCGCCGCCCTCCATGCCCACTTTCTTGTAGCTTTCCTCCAGGGGACTCAAGATGTCAGACACTGAGAACGGAGTCGTGTGCTTTGGACTCATCGACATGATTCGGCGGCGGCTGGAGGAGGAAGGAAGAGGAGGAAAAAAAAGGGAGAGGGGGAAGGCGAAGCCTCGCTGCTTTTTTTTTCTCCCTTTGCCAAATATTCTGGTGTTACCTTAACGCCGATCTTGTTGGATGTACACGTAACCGAGTGGACCGAGTCCGCCTTAATTGGCTTGAGTGGAGGCTCGGGGGCTGCCTCGCGTTTGTTTTAGCCCGGCGCCAGGTTTTAGGCAGCCACCAGAGGCGGGGCGTAAGCGCTAAAGCAACAAGACAATAGAAGCCTACATCTTGCCCGAGATAATTAGCTTACATGCTGATGACAAGGTAAACACCTTTAAGTTTCACTTGTCAGGATTTTTTAGGTCTCAAAGAGGGAAAGAGAGAGAGAGGCAGAGACGCGACCCAAAGCATTTCTTTCCCCCTCCCCGGACACCCCCACCCCATTTTTTGTGGGGTGCGGGCGGCGCGCGGGGGGGAGACGGGGGAGGGAAAGGAGGAGGGAACCGAGAGAGGGGAGGGCAAGAGGTGGGGTGAGGAGTAGCCGAGGAGGAGGGATGGTGGGGAGGAAGGAAGGTGAATGCTGCTTTGCAACCAACTTTCGGAGTTACAAAGTGAACCACTTTCCAATACAGTCGGGGTTCCCGGGAGGGGACAAGTCTTTAGAGGGAGGGGGCCAAGGGACAGGGTAGGGGTTTCACCTGAGCCTGCTGGGGCTGCTCCTCCCTCCCGCCGCGGCCTCCCAGCCCCGCGCCTTCCCACTGCCTCCGGACCACATCGGGCGTCGCGGCGCCGAGCCCCAGTCGCCACCAAACGAGCTCGCGAGTCTGGGGACGAACCCTGGGACCGCACTGTTGGTCTGCGTGTCTGTCCGTCTGTCTGCCTCTTCTGCCGCCGTCAGAGGGACACCTCTGCTCCCCGCCCCCTTTCCCCCTACCCGAGAGAGAATCCCAGCGGGCGGAGGGGACGCTGAGCAAGGGATCGGCTGCCTCCGAGAGGCTGTCCCAGATCCCCGCGTCCCCCTCCCACCACCTCGGGGTCTTCTCAGCAGTCCAGGGCCCCCTCCATCACGCACCCCCCCCACAACCCACACGCGGAACCCTCTCCCCACCCCCATTCCCGGCCAAGGCAAGCACACTACTGGCCGCCAGTGCTGGGAAGCTGGGGGGCACTAACCCCAAGGGCCATTGCTGAAGTTGCCCCACCTCGAACAAACCTGGTGTCCCCGACCCTCGCCCATCGCCCGGACACGCGGGGTTCTGGGGCTGGAGCTGACTTTCCGAGAACATCACAGCCCCAGCACCCGAGCCCAGGGCCACGCTGTTTTCCCCTCTGATGCTTCAGGGAGGGCGCGGGCTGGGAGCGTCGTGAGTACCCGCCCGCCTGTTGCCGGGCGGAACTGAGCCTGAACCCGGCGGGACCAGCTGGCCGGGAGGGGGCGAATCCCAAGGCGCGAGCAACCCAGCAGGCGGGAGGCTGGGCTGAGGCTCGCCTCCGCCCGGAGCTCAGCCATGCAAAAGTGCACTTGCTTCCCCGGGAATAACCAAATATCTTTGTTTAAAGTGGCGGCGTAAATGGCCAGTCGCTTTGTGGCCACGCTGGATATTAGTAGATGAGGATCATTCTGCTTCAATTGGGCGCCTCTCATCCGGCGAGCAAGAAACTGCTTAGGAGGAAGTGGGTTTCCTGTCTGCGCGTTCCCAGGCTTCAAGTGTGAGCCCCGCGCCTTGAGGGTCCTTGGGCGCCTGGAGAGGGGGAGCTGTGGGCTTTCGCTCCCCAGCCCGGCCAGAGGCACCGCCGTGCTGCTCCGGCCAGGCCCGGGCCTCCAGTCCAGTGGACTGCAGTGTCGCACGCAGATCCCGAGACCCACTCCGACTTTCCCCTCCTGGATTCTAACCGTTTTGTTGTTGGTTTGCTTTGCTTTTTCTTCGGCTCTTTGAGGCTCCTCTCTGGGCTAGGGGCTGGGAGGGTGGAGCACTCCCTGGCCAGGCTGGGGCTTCCAAGACACTGCGGGGGCCGGTTAAGGAGGCTTCTCGGATTTGTTTTTTGTTTTCAAATTTTCCTTCCCCTCCTTGTAGAGAAGGAGCTCCCAGTAATGAACAGGCACTCTTGAACGATTTAATTCAGCAGGTTAGGCGCCTTTTCCATTAACAGCAGTTGTAGTAAGGAAAGTTGTTTTGTTTATTGGCTTGTTATTTTAGCATTTCAGTTCTCTCCTTGAGAAGTGCTCTGTATTCCCTCAATACAAAGGCAACTTCTATACTGACATTCGCTTTCCCCACCACCTATATCGCTTATGAGAGGAGAGGAAGCCCAAGGCACCCCCTTCCTCCCTCATGGGCCAACATTCTCACGCATGGCCCTTGGGCTTTGGGGCAGACAACTCTGCATTTGGACACGGAGAGAGCTGCTTGTCCGTTGTGCCACGAAGGGCAAGCACCAAGCCGGCTCCTTGCCCTTTAATCAAAGGGCTTCTCTGGGGGGCACTCTCAGGAAGACTCAGACTCCAACTGAGCTTTGGTCGATGTGATGTCTAAGCCCAGGGAGCAAGGAGAGAAGACCACGCGGGGCTCAAGTGAACCGTCGGGGAGATCTGACAAAACTGAATACAGATCTTGCCTGCAGGCGCCCCTAGCCCCTGGGCTTGTGTTTGGACTGGGGTCTTCATGACAAGGCAGGGTGGGTTTCCCATTCCCCTGTCTTCTTTCTCTTTCTCCCTCTCCATTATTTCATATTATTGGTAAATATAAGAAACGCCAGGTATAGAATGTTGTAGCCTCTCCGCTCTCAATGCCATTTAGAAAAGGAGGTGATTCTTCACAAGGTTTCTCTGAAATTCAAATAATATCGGGCACATAAAAGCGCTTTGAAAGCTTTGGAAAATTTCTAATTTCATTGCCAGAGCTCGAGATTTCTGTATTGTCATTAGTACACTTCCCACTCTGCCCTGCCTTTAAGGCCTTGAATCTGAGTGAAGGGGAGAGTTAGGCGCACCTTGCGCGGTCCCTGAGCCTCGGCCTTCGTCCCTCGGCAGCTTTCCAGCCCAGCAGCAGGCTCGGCGGCGCACGTGGCTAGTAGCCCCCACCTCCCCCTCGCCCAAGGCCTGCGGACCAGACAGTGACCCCCAACCAAGCAGCAGGGGTTGAGACACCGCGGGAGCTGAAGCCTAACAGGGGTTGGGAGGTGGGGGCGGCGCGGGGCTACGGCAGCTCCTCCACGCAACCCCTCCTCCGCAACCAAGATCCCGCTGCTACCTTGTCCCACCCCCACCTCCTCCAGCAGGCGCGCGCACCCACACCAGCCGTAGACTCGACTTTACCTGGGCCTTTGCACCTTGCGGCCCCCCGCCACCTCTTCTACCTTTCTCTCTTTCTCTCTCTCTCTCTCTCTCTCTCACACACACACACACACACACACACACCGCCCCACACTCTTTGCCAGATGTGCTGCACTGCCAAGACTAAGACGTCTAGTCTAGCCTGAGGTGGTAGGGGGAAGACTGGTATCTCGATCTCGGAATTGATCAAGCAGAGACTTTGAGAGTCCCTCCCCTGGCCCCACACCTCTTCCTAACCCAGGAGTGTCCTTTTTTTTTTAGCTGCCTCCTAGAGTCATCTTAAGTAGGGCGACCCTAGTTAAACTGGTAATTTCTTCATGGTTGCAGGAAATACTTGGGAACCCTGAGTTCCCCCCCTCGCCCCCCCCCCCCCCCCCCCCGCCCTTAGGACCCCTGTGACTTCAGTAACTCTCCTGGGCAGAGTGGGCGCAGTGGGGGCCCAGTTCTGGCTTCTCGGGGAGCTTTCCCTGGTGGGGCCCGGGGAGCCTACCTCAGTCCCTGACACACTGCTTTGCTCTCTGCAGCTTGGCCTGAAATCTAAGGAGCCCCAGAGACTCAGGCTCAGGCCCAGGGTGGGAGGACAGAATTGCCATCAACCTTTACTCACCACCTGTGTGGTGAAGGGAAACCCTTTTCTGTCCCAACAGAGTCACTTCTTTGAGAATTTAGAACAGAGGACTCTTCCGGAAGGCTGTATGACTCAGGGTCTGTAGCTTGGACAGCCAGAGGAATGAAAAGTCCTCCCTGGTTTCTCACCACATTTTTCTAATTCTCTTCATGGTCCTTCACACCTCTTCTAGATCCGTGAGAGACCATGTGCCCTGGTGGTGTTATTTTGCTTCAAGTTTTATCGCAATTCGTAATTTATTCAACAAATATTTATTGAGTGCTGGCTCTGTGCCAGGTTCTGTGCTGGGCCTAAAAAATCAGCTTTAGGGCGCCTGGGTGGCTCAGTGGGTTAAGCCGCTGCCTTCGGCTCAGGTCATGATCTCAGGGTCCTAGGATCGAGTCCCACATCGGGCTCTCTGCTCAGCAGGGAGCCTGCTTCCTTCTCTCTCTCTCTGCCTGCCTCTCAGTGTACTTGTAATTTCTCTCTGTCAAATAAATAAATAAAATCTTTAAAAAAAATCAGCTTTAAACAAGCTAGATGTGGCTCCTACCCTCACAGAGCTTATAAATTAACAATAAATCATCCAAATGATATGCATGTAGTCCCTTTGTGACAATGTTACTCTGGGATCCAACTGAGATAGAAGGGGTTTTGATGAAGGGGTGTGTGTGTGTGTGTGTGTGTGTGTGTGTGTAGCAGGGATGGGGTAGGTTCTTCACATTTCTGATCTTAAAGTGCTTAGGGGTGGTAGGCAGGGCACTTGAGTAGAAGTCAGAATCCCTGGGGCTCAAGCCCTGGTGTGGCCACCTTTCAGCTCTGTGGTATAGCTCTCCCAGACTCCCACCATACCCGGGGAGCTGTTCCCATCATGGCCAGAGTAAACTATGGCAGTGTTTACTGCCTCCCTCCCTTATAGTGAAACCTTGTTTTTATTTATCCTTGGATCTTCCAGTGCCTCAAGAAATTAAGGAATTAAGGAAACAAAGCCTCTTAGCACCTGATTCCTGAGAAGCCCCTCCCCCCGCCCCCACACACAAAAGGTGTCTTAATCTCTGTTTGTGTACCTCCCAGGTTGTACTAGGGATCCAAGTTTTTATTTATTTATTTATTTATTTATTTTTAAAGATTTTATTTATTTATTTGACAGATGGAGATCACAAGTAGGCAGAGAGGAAGGCAGAGAGAGAGAGAGAGAGAGAGAGAGAGAGAGGAGGAAGCAGGCTCCCTGCTGAGCAGAGAGCCCGATGCTGGGCTCGGTCCCATCTTGACCTGAGCCTAAGGCAGAGGCTTTAACCCACTCAGCCACCCAGGCGCCCCTTGGGATCCAAGTATTTAAGGATGAGATCGTGTGCGTGAGTTTGTAAAGCACAAAAATCGCTAGCAGATGGAAGGAGTTATTACTTGCGGTTCTATATCTTGAGTTTATAGAAACTGAATCCAGGCCTCTAACTCAGCATGAATCTCTCTGGGCCCTTGGCTGTTCCTGCGCCCAGGCCGGCGGTAGACTAGCCTTCCTCAGCCGGGGGCAGCGCCCCTCCTCCCGGGCCTGGCTGAGTCGGGCTCCCAGGTGCGGTTGAGGCAACTCCCCCCCGAGCCAGTAAAGGAAAGCAGGAACGCATCGAGGCCCAGGGAGAGGAGGATGTGGCTGCTCCGCGATCTCGAGATCCAAGGAACAGAATACGGCGCCCCCTCTGGAAGGCGTCTCTCTTTCTCTGAAGGACCTCCCTGCGCCTTTTTTCCAGGCACCAGACTTGAGAGCCTCTGGAAATTCTGCGCGAAGCCCGGGGGCCTACAGGAGGGCGGCTTTCCCCAGGGAAGCTTTCGCAGGCGCTGGTCCAGGAACCGATCCGGAGCTATGGCGCGCTCCCTCTACTGCCCCCCGTCCTGGTTTGAGCGTCTAGGGTGTTTGGCGGCCAGTTTCCCTTTGCGGACGCTCTCCTCAAACCATGGCCTTTGGGCAGGCCCTGGGGGTAGGGGTGGGGGTGGGAAGCGACCCTAGGACGTCTGAGAGTAGTACTCCAGTGCCGCTCTCTCCCTGCACTGGCGCGCTCTGCGGTTGGAGTGGCAGATGAGGTCGTGCGCGTGAAGGCCAGAGTCCGCCCAGAGAGGAGAGTCCACTCTCCGGCTTTTGCTGTCGAAGAGGTTGACACCTGTGGTCTCGGAACTTGCTTATTTTCATGTCGCACATTTCAACCTAGATTCTACTTGTCCCAAGTTACAGTCAGAGCCCCTATGGTCAGGGCGCCCCCTGGCGGGAAGGGATCTAGGGTAGCCGCAAGTTGGGGGACTGGACTACAAAGTAGTGAGAAAAGGGGGGGACTCAGAGCTAGCAGCACCTTTGAAATGCGGAGAAGCCAAGACAGGGGTGGGACGTGGGGGGAGGCTGGCCTGCAACTGCTGGGAGACCCGGCGAGGCCGATGCGAGGAGCCCCGGAAGACCGAGGCACCAGTAGAGCCTATAGAGAATTGGGGGGTTTCCTCCCAGTTCTTCGTTTCTGTTTAAATTAAGAGCCTGCAAGTGGGCAACAGAGCGGACGGTGGTGAGTCCGCCTTGCTTTGGACGGACGGGAAACCCCCCATCTTAAGGAATGCGAACATCCCCAGGAGGCGCGTGCAGTTAGCGGGAAAGTTTTGGAGCCACGGATGAAGCCGAAATGCCAGATTCAGGAAGGATCCTCGTGGCGGCGCGGCTGTTTCGCCCTAGGACCTGTGCAGCTGCAAACAACTTGAGATGGCTGAAACCTACAGCTCTTCCTCCCTTTCATCTTCCATCAAACCGAAGCCCCAGCAGTGGGCGCCCATGGGCCTATACAGTAGTTGCGTTTTCCTCTGAGTCGCCAGCAGCGCTCTGGGGTTTATTTTTCCGCTCCTTTCCCCTCTCCAATCTCCCACCCTTCCCCCAACCTCCAACACTGGGCCCGGGCAAAGTTTCAAGGAGCTGCATTACCACCCTCACCTCCACCCCCGCCCCCAGCCCCCGGCTCTCTCCCGGAGATTTCCGCGGCTTTGGGGTTTCTGGGACTTGACCTAGGCGGCTTCCCCACCCTTCACCTCCCAGACTCGGGGTCTGTCTTGGACAGTTACGGACCGATGCGATCCGCAGCGCCCTCTTCCAACCATCAGGAGAACTGCATCTTCAGGGCCGTCCCGGGAGAGAAAGCTTTGTTCCCAGGTCCGCCAGACAACACTGGTAGTGTTCAGACCCTCACAGTAGTTCATCCTCTACGGATTTGCTCATCTAACTATTTATCATACTGTCTACCCGACCGCATGCCTGGCCCATGTCAATCGGCCCACCCAAAGCCACTGCAATAGAGGTGTTATGAGAGTCTCTTGGGATCATCCAGCCTCCTGCACCTGCTATTTGGAAAAGCTCCTGTGTAGATCAGGGCCATGGAAACTGCTGTGATAACTAATTTTTCCTTTAACCATACTTTCCCTTGAAATATATATATATATAATTTCCCCCATCATATCTGACGGCAATTGGGCACATGTTTGATGGCCAGTGTAGTAGCTTGCATTTTCTGTATGCTCGGCTGCAGAAAGCAGTGGCCCTACTGGCTCGACACAAGGGGGCTCTGCTTGCTATTGCATAAGTAGGTGGATAACACCTAGAAAATACAGAGGATCAAGAATACTTCTGGAACTAGTTACACTATGACGGGTGCCCTTTAGACCTCTAATCTCTGGCACAATCTCACCCGGCCAGGATTTCTTCCCAATTATTCCCCCTCGTTGGACCCTTGCCAAGACTGCCTGTTCTCTCTACCCCCTTCCTCACGTGCCTAAATTATTCTGCTTTTAATCTTTTTCACTTAGCCAGAACATCATTTCCACCCCCATAAATAAGCCATACTCTTATTTTTAAAAAGTCCAATCGCCTCTTCCAAAAATTAAATGTCTGACACACAGTAGGAACTCAATATGTCTGCAGAATGAATGGATGAATCTGTATTGCACTTGTCTATTACATTAATAAGACCGTTTGCTCTAATTGAATGATTTTCTTATTGTTTCATATGTTCATTCTCCTTTCAGCTAGACTGTTGGGTCGCTGATTTCAAGGGCTACGCCAGACACTTAGACATGTCCCCCGAAATGGGCTCAGAGCATTGCAGCATTTGAAAATGTTAATCATCTCTTTTCAAAATTTTCTTCTTGGCTTCAAAGTCACCACTCGGTTATGGTTCTCTGCCTCTGTCTCTGGCCATTTCTTCTTCACTGTTGTACTTTCCTCCTCCCCTGCATACCCATCTCCATGGCTTCAATTGCCACATATGGCTGATGGTTCCCGAATATGTACTTCCGGCCAACCTCTCTCCAGAGCTTCAGCCCTATATTTTCAGTTGTTTACCTCTCATATGAATGTCCACCAAACTTAATGTATCCCAACCTGAACTCAAACACTGCCCCAGCTGGCTTCTTGTTCCGTGTTCTTGATCTAGGCGAATGGCATGAGTATCTCCTCCTCCCCACAATCCCAATCCCCCATTGGCTCTTGTATTGGTCTGCTTGGTCTTCCATAACAAAACACCAGAGACTAGGGGACTTAAACAAAGGAAATTTATTTTCTCACAGTTCTAGAAGCTGGAAAGTCCAAGACCAAGGTCTGGCAGGTTTAGTTTCAAGTGAAATTCTTCCTGGCTTGTGTCCAGCACCTTCTCACTGTGTATGTATGATGGAGAAAGAGCTCTCTCTCTTCCTCTTCTTACAAGGCTGGAGTCCTACTAGATTAGGGCCCCACTCTTATGACCTCATTTAACATATTTAATATTAATTACCTCCTAAATTCCCTATTTCCAGGAACAGTTACATAGAGGGTTAAGTCTTTGACATACGAATCTGGGGGACAAATTCAGTCTACACCAACCCCCAAGACATACACCTGACAGCTCCCAAGACATATGACCTTTTCCTCTTCCTCATCCAGCTAGTGATAAAGTCATATCAATTTCACATCTTAGATGTCTCCAGGTCCAGCCTCACTTCTTCATAATCAGTTCTTCTCTCCCTGTACTACCTTCACCATCTATTGCCTAATCATGTGGCTCTTGTTTCTTCCTTTAGGCTCTCTCCAGTCTAGTCTATGGTCCTTGTCCACAGGACAGAATCCAGCATATCTCTCCAAATCAATTTCTCCCTGCCTCACTACCTACCCCTTCACACCCTCCTCTCCAGCTACCCTAAGTTGCTGTTGAAGGAGGTCATTGATGGGATGTGACCGCTGGCTGACCTGTGATCTGAAACTGGGTTGTCAAAGGTTCCTCACCCCCACCCCCGTCCTTGGAATGAATATTCCACTTGACTTCTCTGCCCACAGAAGCTGCCCCAAGCTTCTGCCCACAGAAGCTGCCCACAGAAGCCTTGAGACAGTGATGTGGGGTTGAGACTGTCTTGACAATATCCATGACTGAACCAAGTTAATGTCTCTGTATAGACACGTAGGATTTGACAAACCCGGGGAGGTGGGGGGGGGGAGGAACTGCTCCTCTTGTAGCCTTTGGGAGAAGCCTTGTAATTAAGTTCACTTGCTCATTAAACCTGCCACCTACTAATCTGTTGTGATCTGCCTCTTCCTGCAGTCTCTCCCTGCCCTCCTTTTTTTGGGGGCCTGTTTCAGATTATCCCTGGTAAGCTCCAGAGGTTGCAGACCAATGACTTCTCACATTTCTTTTCACTTTATACAGTTTTATTGAGGTATAACTGACATACAGTAACCTCCGTATTTACAGTATAAAACCTAAATGTATATATATATATATGTATATATATATATATATATCCATAAAATCATGACCATAGAAATAAACATATCTAACCTAACCCCACAAAAGTTTCTCCTGATCCTTAGTAAGCATTCTCTCTTCCCCTCCGTGTGACTCATCCTGGTCACTAAGCAATTACTGATCTACTTTCAGATACACAAATAAGTCATCATTTTCTAGAATTTTACACAAACACTATTTTTTTAAAAAATTTTATTTATTTATTTGACAGAGAGAGAGCACAAGTACAGAGAGCAAGGCAGAGAGAGAGGAAGAAGCAGGCTCTCCGCTGAGCAGGGAGCCCAACATGGGACTTGATCCCAGGACCCTGGGATCATGACATGAGCTGAAGGCAGATGCTTAACTGACTGAGCCACCCAGGCATCCCTACACAGACACTATTTTACATAAAAACTATTTTGCACTCTATTTTGTCTGGCTCTTTATGCTTAGTGTAATTATTTTGAGATTCATTAACGTTATGACATGTATCCATAGTTTGTTTTTTGTTTTTTGGTTTTTTTTTTAATTACAAGTAGTATTCAATTGAATGGATATACCAAAATGTGTTATCCTTTCAACTGTAGATGTACATTTGGTTTATTTCCAGTTCGGGGCTATTACAAATAAAGATTCTATAAACATTTATGTCAAGTCTTTATGAAGACATATGCTTTGATTTGTCTTGGGTAAATATCTAGGAGTGGAATAGCTTCCATGTGTGAGTGTCAAACATTCAATCTTTTGTCATTAAGGATGATGTCAGTCATAAGCTTTATGTAGATGCTCTTTATCAGTTTGAGAGAGTTCCCTTCTGTTTCTACGTGCTGAGGGTTTATGTCAGAAATGGATATAGATGGATATAGGTTTTGTCCGGCATTTTCTCGGCATCTTCTGAGATGAACCCATCATTTTACTATTTATTTATTTATTTATTTTTAAAGATTTTATTTGTCTATTTGACAGAGAGAGAGAGAGAGAGAGAGAGAACAAGTAGGCAGAGCAGCAAGCAGTGGGAGAGGGAGAAGCAGGCTCTCCACTGAGCAGGGAGCCTCATGTGGGGCTCGATTCCAGGACCCCAAGATCACAACCAGAGCTGAAGGCAGCAGCTTAACAACTGAGCCATCCAAGCGCCCTGAAACTATCATTTTTAAATTTAAATTTAAATTTTTTTCATTTTTTATTTTTAGTCTATTAATAAGGTGAGTTACACTGATTGATTTTTGAACATTAAACCAATCTCACCTTTCTGGGATAAATTCCACTTGGTCATTATTTGTTATCCATTTTAGATATTATTATAGTCAATGGGCTGAATATAAAAATAAAAATATAAAATATATATTATAAAATATTAAAAATCTTTTTTGAAATATTTTATTTATTATTTATTTAACAGAGAGAGACACAGTGAGAGAGGGAACACAGGCAGGGGGAGGAAGAGAGGAAGAAGCAGACTCCCCACTGAGCAGGGAGCCCAATGTGGGCCTCTCCATCGAAAGACCCTGGGATCATGACCTGAGCTGAAAGTGGATGCTTAACAACTGAGCTACCCAGGTTCCCCTGGCTGAAGGTTTCTTAAGAACTTTTTTATTTATGCTCTTAGCATGTTATTCTGGAATTTTCCTTTCTTAATAATGGTTTTGTCTATTTTGATGTCAGTGTAATGGTAGCTTCACAGGATGAGCTGAGAACTATTCCTACCCCTTCAATTTTTTGGAAGAGTTTCTGAGGAATGTGTAGCTCCCTCTTTCTTAAATGTTTGAATGTTTGGTAGACTTCCCCAATGAAGCTAGCTGGTCTGGCATTTCCTTCATGGATAAAATAATTAATATAATATAATACAATATAATATAAATGAGATATATAAGATTATATAAGATGGAATAAAATATAAAAATATATTCAGATTATCTATTTCTTCCTGAGTGATCTTTGATAGTTGTGTCTTTTAAGGAATTTGTCCATTCCATCTAAGTTGTTGAAATAATTATTCATGTAAGCTATTTCCTTATTACCTTTCAATACCTGTAGGTTCTATAGTTATGTCACCACTTCATTTATTACTGATTTTGGTAATTTGTGTCTTCTCTCTGTCTCTCATTTTTTGATAAATTTAGCTAGAGGTTTACCAGTTTTATTGATCTTCTCACAGAATCCCCTTTTGGTTTCATTGACTTTCTCTATTGTTTTTGTTTCTCATTTCAATAATTTTGGTTCATATCTTTATTATTTCTTTTATTCTGCTAGCATTGTGCTGAATTTCTCTTCTTTTTCTAGTTCCTTAACATGAAAACTGAGGGCATTGATTTGAAACTATATTAGTTTCCTGTGGTTGCTGTTAAAAAAATGACCACAAACTTGGAAGCTTAAAGGACAGAAATTTATTCCCTCCCCGTCTGGAAGCCAGACGTCTGAATTGTAGGTGTTAGCAGGGACCCTCTGCTCAGAGGCTCTGGGGGATTCTATTCCTTGACTCTTGTAGCTTTTGGTGGCTATCCACAGTCCTTAACTCGTGACTACATTACTCAAATCTCTCTCTATTTTCACTTTGTCTCCACTTCACAGAGGTCTTCTCCTCTGTGGTTCTCTTAGCTTCTCAAAATGCTTGGATGGCATGTAGAGCCCACCTGGATAAGCCCAGCCGATCTCCTCATCTCAAAATTCTTAACTTTATATCTGCAAAGACTCTTTTTCCAAATAAAGTAACATTCTCAGGTTCTGGGGATTAGAATGTGGACATATCTTATTGGAGGCCACAGGTTGACCTACTGCAAAGACCTTCTTCTCTAAATTGACATTTAAGTGCTATAAATTTCCCTATAAGCACTATTTTAGCCACATCCCATACACCGTGATAAGTTGTATTTTAACTTTTATTTTCAAATCAGTCAAAATACTTTCTAATTCCCATTTTTTTTCTTTTTTTGACTCGGGTTATACACATTTATGTTCTCTAATTTCCTAATGACTGGGTATTTCCCAGAGATCTTGCTGTTATATTGTGATTCTGTTATACTCCTGATTCTATTGTGATCAGAGTACTAATTTTGTATGACTCAAATCCTTTTAAATTTATTGAGGCTTACTTGATGGCCCAGTATATAGTCTATCTTGGTAATTCTATGCATACATTTGACAAGAATGTTTACTCAACTAATATAGAGTGTTCTATGAATGTCAATTAGGTCAACTTTTTTCATGTTATTGAAGTCTTCTGTGCTCTTTTTTTTTTTTAAGATTTTATTTATTTATTTGACAGAGAGATCACAAGCAGGCAGAGAGGCAGGCAGAGAGAGAGAAGGGGGAAGCAGGCTCCCCACTGAGCAGAGAGCCCGACGTGGGGCTCGATCCCAGGACCCCGAGATCATGACCAGAGCAGAAGGCAGAGGCTTTAACCCACTGAGCCACCCAGGCGCCCCATCTTCTGTGCTCTTATTGTTATTCCATTTACTTGTTCTATCAGTTAAGGCAAGAGAAGTACTAAAATCGTCAATTGTAATTGTGAATTTCTCTCTTCTCCTTACAGTTCTATCAGCTTTTGCTTCATGTATTTTGAGGCTCTGTTTTTAGAAACATTTAAGAATGTTGTATCTCTTGAATTCAACACTTTATCATTATTAAATGATCCTTTTCCTTCTGGTATTATTCCATGTTCTGAAGTCTTCTTTCTCCAATATTAATATAGCTTTATTTTGATTTGGATGGGGATCATATATCCATTTTTCTTCTTTTATTTTTAGCCCACATTTGTGTCTTTAGAGTTAATCTGGGTTCTTGGAAGCAGCATATACCTGGGACTTGCTTTTAATTCACTTAGACAATTTTTGCCTTTAATTAGGATATTTCGACTAGTTGCATTTATGATGTGATTATTGCTATTGCTGAGGCAAAATTGACCACCTTGTTGTTTGTAGTCTATTTGAGACTTCTTTGTCCCTCGCCCCTTTTTTGCCTTCTTTTAGATTAATCAATGCTCTGTGATTCCATTTTACCTCCTTCTCTTGGCTTATTAGCTATAATTTTCATTATGTTATTTCAGTAGTGGCTTTAAGATTTAGTTGAACTTATCACAGTTTATCTTCAAATGATATTATACCAACTAATTTGCTTTCTGGCCTTTGTGCCATTATTGTCATATATTTTACTTCTAAACATATAATAGACATCATAATAAATGTTACCATTGTTTCACATGGTCAATTATCTTTTAATGAGATTTAAATACTAAGGGAAAAAATCTTATATTTCACATATAGTTGTTATTTCTGGTGCTTTTCAGTAGATCCACATTTGTGTCTGGTACTATTTTCCTTCTGCCCGAAGAAATTCTTTAAAGCATCTCTTGTAGTTCTGGTGGTGATGAATTCTTTCAGCTTTCACCTATCTCAAATGTCTTTATCTTCATTTTTCAAAGATACTTTTTCATTAGGTATAGAATTACAGGTGGACAGTGTTGTTGTTTTCTTCTTGCAATATTTTTAAAATATTACTTATCTTCTGGCTTACACTCTTTCCAGGGACAGCACAAAAGTGAAGAGCATTGGGAAGGTTTCACCCCTCCTCCAATAATCTCTATAAACTCCCTCCAGACTCTGATATGGAAAGTTTGTTTTTATTACCTTGTGTGAGTAGTTTCATGATCCCGCCTCCATCTACCCAAAACACTTTTGTGTTTTGTGTTTTGTGGGTAGATAAAATTGTTACTTCTTACTGCATCCTATATGGAAATTGTGAAACTGCCACTGATTGCTTCAAAATCAGCAGCTGGTATATTTCTATGTGGAACTGTTAGAGTTAAACTTTCTATAATTGTTATTTTAAGACTTTTCCAGGATGGAATGATATTGTTATGGTTATTCTTCTCTTGCCTAAGTCTCCTATAAATTATCCATTAAGATGCATTCTTTTGGGAAAGTGAGGTGGAAACTACAATGTACGTTTTCAAAAGGTTACCTTGTGTCTCAGCTGAAGTTGTTCGTTAACACCTTTCCCCCTGCTTGGTGGGAAGTTGCTTCTCCCTCTCCCACTCTCCCTGCCTGTGTTCCCTCTCTTGCTATGTATCTCTCTGTCAAATAAATTTAAAAAAATCTTTTTAAAAATCACTAAAAAATGAAAACAAACAAACAAAACACCTTTCTCCCTTTAGAATCAAGGTAATAAAATATAGATTGACTCCAGACCGACTGTAAGAAATTCACTTGCCTGGACATTTTGAGAACAAAGTCTGAGGAACACTCTTAGGTAAAGGGAAAGTCCTGGACATATCCCAGGAAATGTTCCCGGCATTTTGACATTTGTATTACAAGAGAAAGGTAGTATTTTCCCAATTTTTATAGACAAAGAAATGAAGGCTCAAGTACATCCCTGAATTACATAACTAGTAAGTTGTAGAGCTAAGTTTTGATTGTCAGCATGCTATTTTCCAAAACACAAGAGAAGTAATAGTCTAGACAAACAGGGACTTTATTTTTTTTATTGTATTTATTCATTTGACACAGAGAGAGACATCACAAGTAGGCAGAGAGACCGGCAGAGAGAGGCGGGGAAGCAGGCTCCTGTGGAGCAGAGAGCCCCATATGGGGCTCGATCCCAGGACCCCAAGACTATGACATGGGCTGAAGACAGAAGCTCAAGCCTCTGAGCCACCTGGGTGCCCCCAAACAGGGACTTTAAAGAATTCTTTATCTATCCTCCATTCATATCTTCTAATTCTATTGTTATTATGACAGCAGGATAGTTTGAATGTCCATTTACCTGCTTAGAGAAATCTTTTGTATTTCCCCCTCTTGTCTAGCCCAGTAGTTCTCAAATTTTTTAAAAAGATTTTATTTATTTACTTGACAGACAGAGATCACAAGTAGGCAGAGGAAGCAGGCAGAGAGTAGGGGGAGCAGGCTTCCTGCTGAGCAGAGAGCCCGATTCAGGGCTAGATCCCAGAACCCTGGAATCATGACCTGAGCTGAAGGCAGAGGCTTTAACCCACTGAGCCACCCAGGCGCCCCAGTAGTTCTCAAATTTTAATGTGTATAAAAATTACTATATCAAATTATATACACAAAATTATGTCACCATTTTATAGGATTATCTAGAATTTTGATATTCTTACATTTTTACCTTAGACATGATCACATTTAAAACCTAACAACCGAGGACTTCTGGACTACACTCTACTCTTTCCCCTCTATGACAATGTTCCTGATTTCTAACCAAGAGGTTCCAGTCCTTTTAGGAAAATATGGTAAAAAGGAACACACTGTGGGGAAGAGTATAGTTATCCTGTTTCTAGGACTTTACTTTCACCATTAAAAGAGTGTGACTAATGTACTTAAAGAGTTTAAATTCTTTTTTGCTGTGAAGAAGATGACTTCTTAAAAGATAAAGTTAAGCGCAGAAGTTTTATCAAGACAGTAGCTCTCAAATTTTAGAGAGTGTAAGAATCACCTGAAAAGCTTGCTTTAGTGTATATACTTAAAAAAAAAAAAAAGATTTTATTTATTTATTTGACACAGAGAGAGAGACAGCAAGAGAGGGGAACACAAGCAGGGTGAGTTGGAGAGGGAGAAGCAGGCTTCCCGCTGAGCAGGGAGCCCAGTGTGGGACTCGATCCCAGGACCCTGGGATCATGACCTGAGACGAAGGCAGATACCCAAAGACTGAGCCACCCAGGCGCCCCTGTAGGTGTATATTTTGGTAATGGAAAGTAGCTTATGTCAGACTAAGCCTTCTCAGATAACAATAATGAACTCTGGGCAACACACACACAAACATACGCACAATTATTTGAAGGTACCAGAAAGTGAGCTAAAGCAGGCAGAAACAGAAACTGAAGGCAGTTCTAGTCTCTAACGGACTCACAGGGTGAGAATCGCGTTTACAAGGCTATTGCAATGAGGGCACTACTCAGACCACACAGCACAGGGCAGAGAGAAGACGGGCAGAAAAGCCCAGTGTTTGAGCTTGACGTATCAGAAGGTGGAGTCAGGGGCTGCAAGAATAGCTGGAAAATAAAGGTAGGGAATTCCCAGAACAGAGGAAACCATGTTGGAGGGTGAGAGTGGGAGTGCGGAAGGGAGACCCAAAATTGGGATTTAAATGCCTCTCAAATCATAGCCTAACTCCTGAAAGGCATATGTACAAGAGGTATTCCAAGGAGCTCAGCTGAAACAGCACGTGCAAGAATGTGAAAGCTGAGCAGGAGAGCTTGGAGTTTGATCTTACCAAGTTAAATGGATTTGGTGAACAATATTGAAAGAAAGCTTGCATTGGAAGAAAAGGCGATGTCACAGGACTAAAAGATTGGTCTCCAATGTGAGGGTCAAATAAATATATCTAGCAACGTGTAAAAACAATGCTCACAAGTTCAAGGGAAATCGGCTGGGAAATTTAAGTCCCTAGTAGAACAAAAGTCAATACTCTTCAAAGAATAACAGAATATAACAGAATCCAGAATCTAAAAACTCTAACATGTATTATTAACAATGGTCAATTATAATAAAAAATAACTAAGCGTGTAAAGACATAGGAGATAGTTCCTAATGTCAAAAGAGAAAGCAGTTAATTGAAACAGACTTGCAAATAATCAAGATGTTGGAATTAGCAGGAAAGTACATTTAAGGAGGCAAATACATACAATAAAATAGGTATACATTCAAATACAAACTATGGTATTAAAATAATAACTGAATAAATGGGAGAACATTATCAGGGCAATGGAAAACATTTTAAAAATCAAATGGAGATTTTAAAACTAAAGAGTCACAATATATGAAATGGGGAAAACAATCACTGGATGAGTTCTCTTCTCCAAGAGAAAATTGGAGACAGCAGAGCTTGAAAACAGATCAATAGAAATTATTCGATCTGAAAAGCAGAGAGAAAAATGATTAGAAACAAAAGCAGAGCTCAGTGACCTGGGAGACAGTATCAAGTGATCAAAAAACATAAAGCAAAGATTCATTTTCATGCCTTTTTCGATCATTAAACAAACAGAGGGGAATTTTTTGTTTTAAAAACATTTCTATCATTCAGTGAAGATTTTTATTGCTTCAAGCATGACCACCAGAATTTTTATTGCTGAGTAAAGGTATCTCTTGCTATTAGATTGGTTAAAGCATTCAAGAGGTCCAATTATTCCACCAACAGTGTAGCAAACACCTCACCAGTATGATCAATCCATTAAATTGTGGATGCCCTGATTAAGCTTCAGCAACAAAACTTGCACTACTGGGCAATGTGTCTCAGCAAAGCCTCTTCTACCTGCTTCACTATCCAACCAAAACATGGCTCACTATTGCTTGACTTAACTTCTCCTTTCAGCAAAAAATTCACCAGAACTTTTGATAAGTAGCTATAAAATATATATAATATGGCTGGGTGATGGACATCAGGGAGGGTATGTGCTATAGTGAGTGCTGTGAATTGTGTAAGGCTGATGAATCACAGACCTGTACCCCTGGAACAAATAATACATTATATGTTAATTTAAAAATACATAAAATAAAATTAAATATATATAATGCATTTATATTTTATATTCCTCTCTCTCTCTCTCTCTCTCTCTCTCTATATATATATATATATATATATATATATATATATCAGCTTTTCCCCCCCAGAGTATTGGGAAGAGTGTTTTATTTATTTTTTATTTTTTAATTTTTAAGGATTTTATTTATTTATTTGACAGACAGAGATCACAAGTAGGCAGAGAGGCAGGCAGAGAGAGAGAGAGAGGGAAGCAGGCTTCCTGCGGAGCAGAGAGCCCGATGCGGGGCTCGATCCCAGGACCCTGAGATCATGACCCGAGCCGAAGGCAGCAGCCCAAACCACTGAGCCACCCAGGCGCCCCGGGAAGAGTGTTTTAAAAGGAAAGCACATCATCTTTATTTACCATCTTCCTTTAGTTGAATCTCATATTTTTTTTAATTAATGAAATTTTTCTTTCACCCGTTTGTCTAGATTTACTTTTTTATCCTGAAATTGTGGCTGAAGATTTCTTTCCAGTACAATGGATATAGCCAGAACTCCCTAAGATTGGTATGTACTTCGGCTAGTTGATATTTTCCAACATGTCTTCAAGAAGGAGAAATAAGTTTCTCATATACACGATCATTTTGGATAGGTTGGTTGTTACGGTAGATACTTCCCAGATACAATGATACCATTGAATGCTTTGTGTAGGATCTGCCATACTTGGTCAGAGAACTCAGTGGCAGTTCTACTCAAAGACTTGTTGATTCGAGGCCTGTTTAACCAACATCTTTCATGCTATTGAGGCTGAAAAATATCCAACAGAAGTCTCCATGCTTAACTTCACAGGGTACTGGGCTGTGTCCTGTTTAAACTTCTGGGCCTTACATCCTGATGCGTGTAGCAGTAGAAAATACTTTTCAGACGTTTTATAGCCAAGCTCCTGGAACCTTCTCTTTTGATAATCACTGTGACTATTTGCAAGGGGTAAAGCCCGAGTCCAAGAAGCACAATACAGGCTCCACTTGATCTTGGTACTCTAGTCATCATCACATATTCTAGTTGGAAAAGAAGATCTGTGGCTGGACTTTGAAACAGCAGCAATGTGAACTTGACAATTCTGTAAAGATATTCTGATTTATCCCAGAGGGTTTAATGATCACATCTTGGAAGATTAATGCTTTTAAAAGGTTAATAAATAGAGAGAGACCTTAAGAAATTGGATGAAGAGGACATGACTGCATCAGGTGAACTTGCAATTTAAAATCATTAATTAGAATTATAAGCATCACAAACTAAACTTACTGCTTGGCCTAGATTCTCTCTGCTCCAGAGCCTTCCACCTTGCTTTGGCCATGAGCCCGGCCTTAAGCGGGGGCTCAGGCTGTGGCCTTGCCATTTGGTTCTTATTTACAGTTTCTATTTGTTCATTTACTACAAGCATATTTTCCTTTATGCCCTTGAACACAGTTACCATAGCTGCTTTAAAATCCTTATCTGCTAATTTCTTTTTTTTTTTTTTAAGATTTTATTTATTTATTTGACAGACAGAGATCACAAGTAGACAGAGAGGCAGGCAGAGAGAGAGAGAGAGAGGGAAGCAGGCTCCCTGCTGAGCAGAGAGCCCAATGCGGGCCTCGATCCCAGGACCCTGAGATCATGACCTGAGCCGAAGGCAGCGGCTTAACCCACTGAGCCACCCAGGCGCCCCAGCTTATCTGCTAATTTCAACATTGGGGTCATCCTAGCGTTGGTATCCCACAGATTATCTTTTGGGTATGGGTCTCATTTTCTTTTTTCTCCATAGTAATGTTGGATGGCACCCATCGTAATGATTCATCATAGAAACTGTGGATTTCCAACTAAGTTTTAGTTGTAACTGTGGCCTCTCTTAAAGAAAAACAACAACAACATAAAGGTCAGAAACTCCTCCCATTCCACTATTTATTACAACTCCCTCATCCAGTGTGAAATATGGCAACTCTTTAGTTGGCAACTCCATTTCCTACCTAGCCTTCTGGAATGTCATCCTATGTACGTGCTTCTTACATTCAGTCAAAAACTTAAGGATAT
Organism: Mustela lutreola; assembly: GCF_030435805.1. Classification (NCBI taxonomy): domain Eukaryota; kingdom Metazoa; phylum Chordata; class Mammalia; order Carnivora; family Mustelidae; genus Mustela; species Mustela lutreola. The sequence continues at coordinate 92,298,415 of NC_081296.1, forward strand.
GTTATGCATACTGCTGGAGCCCTTTTTTGTCATAGATCCTTCCTCTCTAGAACTGTGGCACACATTCCAGCTTCGTTATTGATAAGTCTTCAAACTTTTTTTTTCCCTCCTCAAACTTTGATCTCTGTCTCAGCTTAGCAAAAACAGTACATGCTGCTTGAGATCCCTTCTCCATGTCTTTGTCTAAGTCGTCCTTGCAGACAGAGAGCTGGGGTGATCAGAGGGCTCTCCTCATCTATCTCTTTCTCAGGATCGCAGTTCTGCACTAGTTGTGGTCCAGTGTCTGAAGATTTGTTTCACACGTCTGTTTACTTGCAGTTAGTCATGGCTAGAAGAGGGACCTGTGGTCTATTTTTTTTTAATTCCCCCAAATCTTCAAACCAAGTGCTAGAGTTAGTAGAGTGATATTTGTATGGACAAAGAACATAGAATTAGATTTAGGCTGATAATGTTTTTCCTCCCCGGAAGCAGCTATAGAAAATGGTTATGAAAGCCCCTGTGCCTAAATCTCTCATGGATCAATCCCTGCTTCTGGTTTACCAGGCGAAGAGAACATCATGAGCCCAAAAAGTGAGGGAGTTTCTGTTAAATAAGTGCCCATTCAGGGGCGCCTGGGTGGCTCAGTGGGTTAAGGCCTCTGCCTTTGGCTCCAGTCATGATCTCAGGGTCCTGGGATCAAGCCCCTCATCGGGCTCTCGACTCAGCACAGAGCCTGCTTCCTCATCTCTCTCTCTCTCTGCCTGCCTCTCTGCCTACTTTGATCTCTGACTGCCAAATAAGTAAATAAATCTTTTTTTTTAAATGCACATTCAACTGGAGAAAAGGAAGTTACTGACTGTTGAAGTGCAAGCCCCTTCCTAAGAACCAACAAAATAACCACAAAGCTAAACTGAAGAGACTTTAGGAGAAACCAATGAGGATTTCCAAACTTTGAAGTGAAATAACCGGAATTAACGTGGGTCATGGATCAGACGGGGAGATTTACTGGTCAAGATTCAATTAAAGAAGCAGAATCACTAGGAAATATAGATGGTAGGTAAGTAGGTAGGTAGATAGACAGATGGGATAAGGTAGATAGCTTAAGATAGTTATACTGAGATATGTTTCACACACACACACACACGCACACACACACACACAGTGTTTTGTTATAGGAATTTGACCTCAACTATAGGAGCTAATCCAGAAGTCTTTTAAGGCTGTGGACTTTTTTTTTTTTTTTAAGATTTTATTTATTTATTTGAGAGATAGATCACAAGTAGGCAGAGAAGCAGGCAGAGAGAGAGGAGGAAGCAGGCTCCTTGCTGAACAGAAAGCCCGACGCAGGCTCGATCCCAGGACCCTGGGATTATGATTTGAGCCAAAGGCAGAGGCTTTGGCTCTGAGCCACCCAGGCACCCCAAGGCTGTGGATTTTACCTGACAATAGAGTTTGGAGTTCACAGGGTAGGCATCTGGGAAGGGAAGATGGATCTAAAGCGCAGGGGAGAAAGGACAAACTGGACCCCAAATACATGACCTGAAACCCACAAGGATGAACTGAAAAAAGTGTCAGTTCTCACTGCCTCTGGTCTTGATGGAATGAGCATCCCGCAGGAGAAACTGGCACCTGGCTTAGGAGTTGGAAAAGCTGAAGGAGGATCCAGGGGGGAGATGGAGTTGTTGCAGACCAACAATGTGAGCTAGCAGGTAAGTGCAAATGTATGCAAACTATTTAAAAAAAAAAAAAAAAGGCCATGCTCATTTTTGCCCTTTAAATCTCATACATGAATGTCTCTAGTAGCTCACCCTAGCTGGAAACATACAGGAAAGAGAATTCTGGGAAATGTAGTTCAGCCCAGCCAGTTGATACATTAAAAAAAACACACAGGAGCACTGGGTTCCATTTCACCAGTGCAACTCAGCCATTATTAAGTGAAGTGACAATGGGAAACTACCAAGAGCAGAGCTAGTCAAGTGGCAGGAACTTGTGTCCATGTAGTTGGGTAAACCCTGTAAAATACTTCTACTTAATATGAATATCTGGCCAAATGGAAACAGAGTATTAGTGGTCTGAATACAGAAGTTTAGCTTCCAGTACAACAGCTTCAGTAGACAGAGTGGAGGGACACTAGAGAGAGGAAGTTCTTCTGCTTGGATTTTTCAGCGTTTCAATATTCTTCTCATGGGTCCTAGGATTCTGGTTTACCAAAATTTATATTAACCAGACTACAACTGAAAAGAGAAGGATAACAACAACCTGGGGACAATGAGGGAACCAAGCAGAATACACCTTCCCTGTTTATGGAGGAAAACCAGACCCGAGAGGACCTTTTCTCTTTAAGGACAATAAATAGAAAGAAACTGAACACAAGGCGATAGGAAAGGATTCTAAAAAATGAAAAATGGAGAAAACAGCTTTAAGATGGGTAAGAAGAACATATTTTAAAATAGATTTTCTGCCAGAACAGGACATCTGCTTAGTGTTCTCAAAAAAAAAAAAAAAAAAAACTTAACTCTATGAAATAAGATACAAAAGATGATATAGAATAGCAGACTGAGTTGGAAAGAAAGCTGATTTTGAGGAAGGCAGGAATGTATAAAGGAAGTGGATGGTTTAAGGACAAACATAATTAAACTGTGAAATGATGTGTATTAAATCTGTATTGGGGCGCTTGGGTGGCTCAGTGGGTTAAAGCCTCTGTCTTCAGCTCAGGTCAAGATCCCAGGGTCCTGGGATCCGGCCGTATCGGGCTTTCTGCTCAGCAGGGAGTCTGCTTCCCCCTCTCTCTGCCTACTTGTGATCTCTGTCTGTCAAATAAATAAAAATTTTTTTAAAATCTGTATTAAAAGCAGTAAAGTTCATATTTATTTTTACATTTTTGATACTTTATATTGTGGGATGTTTAAAATAGATGCAAAAGTGGAGACTAGTTGAATTTAAATAAAAAATAAGATAAAATAAATAAATAATATTTAATTTAATTTAAAAATAAATAAAATAAATAATTAAAAAAATAAATAAAATAAAAAATAAAATAAAACAAAAGCTTAAGCAATCCCCCTGCCAACACACCCCCAGCCAGAAAAACAAAAAGCATGATGTATCAATTTTCTTAAGGATTTTTCCTGGCAATTATCTCATTATTGTGAGGAAACAAAATAATTCACAGGATCATTTGAGCTCTAATATTCTTTCATTTTGTAAAAGAGCTTAAGAGTAACTAGAAATCTCATGATGCTTTACAATTTAAAACAATAGTTAACATTGGGAAAAAAGTGGAAGGATTGATATAATAATCACTATTTAATCATCATTCCATTTAGTTGCCAATATTTTATGAATCGTTTTAAACTGAGCCTGGGTGGCTCAACTGATTAAGCAACTGACTTGATTTCAGCTCATGTCGTGAGACTGAGCCCTTCATCAGGCTCTGTTCGGTGCGAAGCCTGCTTGGGATTCTCTCTCTGCCCCTCCCCTGCTCCCTCGTGTGTGTGTGTGTGTGTGTGTGTGTGTGTGCGCGCGCGCGCGCGCGCTCTCTCTCTCTCTAAAAAAAAAAAAAAAAAAGCTAAACAAAACCTCTTTCCCTCTTTTTTTTTACTAAAATATTTTAAATCAAATTCCAAAGCTAATATAATCTCACCTGTAAATACTTCAGTAAGTAACTCTCTCACATGAAGTCATTCTTTATTCTTTTTTTAAAAAAATGTAACCACAAGTCCATCATCACACTGAATAGGACTTATAATACTTAGTACATCTAATACCTGGATGATGTTCAGAATTTCCTCGACTGTCTCAACAATTATTTCTTCAAGTACTTGGTTTATTTAATCAGAAACCAAACCTGACCCACACATTACCTTTAAGTCATATAAAGAATTGAATTGACACCAAAGGAAACCAAAATAGTAATAGGGAGGAAATACCTAAGAAGCTTGCTGAAATTACAAAGGAAAGGATAAAGAGATGAAAATGACAAGCAAGAAGGTAGTGATAATGTAAAAGAGAATAGAGAACCTCCATACGGATGCTTGGTGTTACAAAGATAAATCATGAACACTTGAACAAGCAATAATCAAGGCTATAACAATGAATACTGATTTTAATAAGCTAAAGAAAGAACTGTATCTTTCATTAGATGGAAAGAGTTAACTGAAATTTAATGAAAATACACTAATATGTGAGCTAGCTATTCTCAACTTGAAGTTCTCCGTGGATGAGTTTCAGGGTATTAATAAAATCTTAAAGTCAGACCAAAAAAAAAGAAAAAGTTTGTGGCCATATTTAATCCTCCACATCTTGACATTAATATTTACTTTTTAAACAAATGACACATGGTTTTGTTACAATAGTTAACTACAGCTGTATAATGAAATGTCCAAAATTAAGCAGATTAAAACACAACAATTAATTCTCATGATTTTGTAGGTTGACTGGGAGTTTCCTCTGATGACTTTAAATCAGTAAAAGGGTCATCCCACTTTTATGTCAGACAGTTGGTTCAGACTTTGACAGGGGCATCTTGATTTTCCTCTGTGGGATCTCTTATACTGTAAATCAGGGGGCACAAACTATGGCCCACAGGCTAAAACCAGTCCTTTGCCTATTTCTATAGATCTCTGATTTATTGGAATATGGCCACATTCATTTATTTACATGTTATCTATGGCTGCTTTCACACTACAATTGCAGAAATGAACAGTTACAACAGAGACTACAAAGGGGTGCCTGGCTGGCTCAGTCAGTGGAGCCTGCAAACCTTGATCTTGGGGTTGTGAGTTCAAGCCCCACATTGGGTATAAAAGTTACCTGAGAATAAAATCTTTAAAACAAACAAATCAGAAATTCTACAGCCCAAAAGCCAAAAATATTTACATTAATATATAAATTTTAGATGTATTTTATTAAATAAAAATGGTTTATTTAAATATAATAAATATTATAAATAATAAGCATAATTTATGTCATTATAATTCATAATAATTATAATAAATAAGCTATTAATGAATTATTATAATAAATAATGGTTATAATAAATATAATTTATATTATAATTTATATTAATCATAAAATTATCATTTATAGTATTATAAAATTATAATTTATAATTATAAAACAATAACATGGTTTGTTTAATAAACTTTTATTAATAAAATTTAAATCTATTGATATTAATAAAATTATTGCATTAATATGGGGATTTTCACAGAAAAGAGTTTTGGACTCCTGTTTTAGTTCACTGATCTTTAGATCATCAGCTGGCATATGAGAGGAGTCTTATTCGTATCCAAATCAGATGAGATAATAAAATATTGGATCTCATGCTATAGTTGTATCAAATTTCTAGAGGTCTTGGGAGGGAACTAAGTGTCTAATGCATGATGGAGAAATGTCAGTAATTATGACCAGAGGATGGATGGGAGTAAATACAGCCACAGATTCTTGGAAGAATCTCCCATCTAGAACTGTAGTCTATTTCCCACCCACTCAGTCTGGGTGTGTCTTGTAGAGTGTGATGGAAGTGAACACTGTCACAAAAGGAGTCCAGTCTAACCTAATGGAGGGATGACAGGCTGCATGGAAGGAAACTGAGACACCACAGCTGACAGCTAGGAACAACCTCCAGACCTGTGAGTGAGTTCAATGTGTAACTCTCAGCCCAGCTGATCCTCCAACTGAATGCAGTTGTGCAAGGTGCGCATGAAATAAGCAGGGAGACTGCCTAGCTCACCCACAGAATCATGGCAAATAGTAAATCATTGCATCTTTAAGCCCCTATATTTTAGGGTGTTCTGCTAAATACAAAATATTTGCTGAATATAAAACATAAACAAAAAAATCCTAGAAGCATTTAGATAGAACTAAGTTGTCTCTGAAGAAATAAAAATAATGCTATCCTCAGATATATAATATTATTTATCAGATGATAATAGGGTAATATCTACAGAATTTAGAGGAAAATAGTTATTGGTAAAATGTAAAACATAAGGTTGCCTGGGTGGCTCAGTGGGCTAAGCCTCTGCCTTCAGCTCATGTCATGATCTCAGGATCCTGGGATCAAGTCCCACAACTGGCTCTCTGCTCAGCAGGGAGCCTGCTTCCCCTGCCCCCCAGCCTGCCTCTCTGCCGATTTGTGATCTCTGTCTGTCAAATAAATAAATAAATTTTTTTTTTTAAAAAAAGAATGTATCCTAGAATCAATGAGATACAGTAAGACTGGGAAAAGTAGGATCCAAATAGCTCTTAGAATATCAGAAGTAAACATTAAAGACCTATTCTTTGGGCTCTTACTATTTAATGAAAATATATTCTCATCATTTGAGAGGAACATACCTGCCCCTCTTAACTTAGGGACATATAAAGTAAAAAATAAACATGTATTCTTTAAGGATAATGAATAGCTTCAAAGTAGTATGGTACATGCCAGCAAGCTTGAAAGTTAAAGAAAAAGAGTTCCATTGTGACTATTTTTTCTTACATGCTTATACAGTACATAACATTCTAAAAGCTAATGATATTTTTATTTTTATTTTTTATTTTTTTTGCTAATGATATTTTTAAAAGACAGTAATAAAAACTTAGTTCTAATGGTTTTAATATTTTTCTTTTCTTTTGTGAACATTTAAGAATCTTTGTCTCAATTTACTTTTTTAAAATATTCTAACATAGGTGGATGATAACATAAAGAAATGATTAATATGAAAATTAATAAGATTTAAAACTTGTTTCAGCCAACATTAAAGGTTTATTTGAAAACCCACTGAGATTTTTCTTAAAGGAACATTGTATTAGAGGCATATAAAAATTTAATTAGCCTGATGGTTTTGTGATAAACAATTAATTTGACTAGCTTCCTACTTTGATGGAATTTTATTAAGGTAATTCTAGACAATTTATTTTTAGGCAGTCTCAAACACAGAGCTATATTTTTGTTTTGAACAATTTTATATCATATTACTATATAGCTCAGTGAGGATATTATTCTTAGCCTCTGAAAACATAAAAAACCAGCAAACATTATATACAACTAAAAAGGTATTATATCTGTCAGAACAGATTCTGCAGTGGCAACAACAACAAAAAATCTCAGTGGCTTAAAAGATGTCCATCGTGATTCAGCAGGGGGTTCTGCTCCCTATGACCTCCCCCAGAACTCCAGGTGTCAGAGGAGGCAATGCCTCTAACAGAGCCCAGCTCTGGGCCAGAGGACAAGTACTAGGCCTCAAAGTTCCACATTTCACTTTTGCTCACAATTCACAGAGCAGAACCAGACACATGGCCTCACTTAACCATGAAGGGGCCAGGATGGACATTCCTACATTGTTCCCGGAAGTGTGGAAATATTTGGTGAACAGCGTTACTGACCACAACAGACACTCCTGTCTGTAGGCTTTGGGACAGAACTTCAATTCAACAGAGCTGTTGTCCTTTCCTTCAAGATCAGTTCTACACCAGCTGGGGCCTGGAAATGAGACTATGGTAGTAACTACAAGACTGGCAGAACCCCAAGGGAGTATCTGGAAGATCGTAGTGAAAAAGCAACTTAGACATATACATTAAACACAGAGTCACAAACCTGAACATCAATTTTGGCTCCTACTTTTCTCCTGGAATGAGAAACTGGGATAATATTTCAGTCCATTGGGGATGAGCTTTTAAGACTCTGGCCTAACTGGGTGTGGTGCATAAACAATGAATCTTGGAACATGGTGGGGGAAAAAAAAAAAAAAAAGACTCTGGCCTGGTTGTTAATTCACCAGATTGCTTAATCTGAGAGCTCGTTTCTCTAGGGTAAGCAAACTTTGAAAACGTACATAATGATTGCACAAGACAAAGCAATTAGAGAGTCTCCTGGTGGCTCACTGTTCTATTCCATTGCCCTCACCCTTCTACTTCCTTAGGATTTTTTTTTTATCCTCTGCTTCTGCCCTCCTGACCTACCCATCATGCCTCCCCAGGCCCCGGAGAATTTCTCCCTCCCCCAGATATGGCAGCCCAAACTCGCATCCACGAAGCTGGAGGAAAGTGGGTTATAGTGGATAGGAGTGGCCTGTAGAGACAGGCACTGTGGTCACTTACGAGCAGCTGGGGAAGGGGCAGTCAGGGCCAGTGAAAGACTCAGGGTCCACTATTTGCCCGCGTAGCACTTGTGTGCAAATTAGACAAAGATGCTCCCTTCCTCCTCCAAAATAGATGTAGTTCCATTTTCTCCGTATAGAAAATTCTTGTGACTCTGCAGTGGGAAAGAAGGGTTACGACCATGTGTAAACAGTCCAGTGTCTCTGCTCAAAGAAGGTGAAATCCGATTAAGCATAGAGGTGCCTGAGTTCACTCTCAGAGGATGGATTAATCACTTCGAGCCTCCGTTTCCTTATGTGTAAAATGGGAATGATACGCTGTTGCAGTGATAAAATATGTGTAAGGCTTCTTCGCAGCTCCTTCAGGCCCCATAGTGGGAATTCCATAAAATAGTTTTCCTTTACTTCCTTTCTGTGACAGCAGCTGGAGCCCATTGTCTTCGGGAGAGCTGCAGGGAGGAGACCCCCTCCCCCCCAATGACTTCCCAGTCACTTCCTCCAGGCACTCTTCACCTTCCAAAGAGGTTATCTTTCAGGGTCATTCCTGTGGAAGCCATGACAGTCTCGTCATCCCCCCAAATTCCCTTCTGCAGTCAACCGTTCTCATCCTGAGCCCTGGGCCACCATAGATGGGGTTTCGGGCCCTATAATTTTACCTTTTCTAGAATTTCATATACATGGAATCACATAATCTTTAGCCTTCAGAGTGTGGCTTCTTTTACTTTCACTTTTCTTTCCTTTTTCATCATAGGTTTGAGATTTATCAATTTTGTTACATGTATCAGTAGGTCATTCCTTTTTACTGCTGAGGAGTAGTCTGCGGTGTGGACGTACCATAGCTTGTTTACTCATTCATTCGCCAGTTGAAGACCACATGGGTTGTTTCCAGGATTTTTGGGGTGTGTACGTGTGTGCCATTAGGAATAAAGCTCCCATGTAAATACCAGTTTATGTGTGTGTGTGGTTGGTCATTAGTGTTCATTTCTCTGAGGTACATCTCTAGGCATGGGATTGCATGCCGGGTCATATTATAGGTTTATGTCTGAGTTTATAAGAAACTGCCATGCTCTTTGCCATAGCAGCATACCACCACCTTGGATTCCCACGAGCAGGAAATGAGAATTTCATTTGCTCTGCAACCTCGCCAGCAACTCTTCAAACTCAATTCTTAATCTCCGCAACAGAAAGAATAAATAAAGGAATGTAGTGACATAAAAGTGAAGAATAGTGGTAAAATGCTTGGAAAATTATAAAAGCACTATACAACTACATATAGATGTATGGCAATGTCCTTAAGGTAAAACATTGGGTGAAACAGGTTTAAGGGATACTTAAATTCACAGAAAATATAATTCGGCCAAAAAAGCCTATAGCTTTTCTGAGGGGTTTGGTTTCCTATAATCATAACTATGTATGTATATTAATGAATCAAGATAGAGATTATAATTGCATCACTCAGACTCAACTATTGATGGCATTTGGGAGTAATCTTTTAAGTCTTTTATTCTTTTTTTTTTTTTTTAAAGATTTTATTTGACAGAGAGGGAGAGCACAAGCAGGAGGAGGAGCTGAGGGAGAGGGAGAAGCAGGGTCCCCGCTCAACAGAGAGCCAGGTGGGGCTCCATCCCCGGACCCTGGAATCATGACCTGAGTCGAAAGTAGACACTTAACCAACTGAGCCAAGCAGGTGTCCCTTAAATCTTTCATTCTTATAAATATTTTTACTTATTAATAGCTAATTTACAAAGAATTTTATATCTTTATCTTTTCACTTTACATTAAATCATAAGCACTTCACAATGTTATTCCATCATCTTAAAAGATGACTATAATATTCTATAAAGTAGATGAAACTGTTTATTTAATCATTCCTTTCTGGATATTATTTTATCATTCCCCTCAATTTTTTACTCTTATAAATAATATTGTAATAATCATAACCATGGGTTGCCTGGGTGGCTCAGTCATTAAGCATCTGCCTTCAGCTTAGGTCAGGATCCCCGGGTCCTGGGATGGAGCCCCGCATTGGGCTCCCTGCTCAGTGGGGAGCCTGCTTCTCCCTCTCCTGGTCCCCTCACTTGTGTTCCCTCTCTTGCTGTCTCTCTCTCTCTCTCTGTATCAAATAAATAAAATCTTCTAAAAAATTATTATATCCAGGCCTATAGTCTTTTTTGTTGGTTTTGGTTTTTTAATAATTATTTCCTTAGGATAGATTCTTTTTTTTTTTCAAGATTTTATTTATTTATTTGTCAGAGAGAAAGGGAGAGAGAGCGAGCACAGACAGACAAAGTGGCAGGCAGAGGCAGACGGAAAAGCAGGCTCCCTGCCGAGCAATGAGCCTGATGTGGGACTCAATCTCAGGACGCTGGGATCATGACCTGAGCAGAAGGCAGCTGCTTAACCAACTGAGCCACCCAGGCCTCCTTAGGATAGATTTTAAGCATGGGATTAAAAGGTTAAAAGGATTTGAATATTTTATTGGCTCTTAATGCATATTTAAAGATTGCTTTCCAAAACACTGTATCAGCTTATGTTTACTCCCAACAAGGCATGTCTCATCATTCCTTGGCAATTGCTTGATATTACCATTTTAAAATTCTGATAAGTAATTAAAATTGTACTTTTGAATTTTATTTTATTTTTCTGAGAGAGAGAGAAAGAGAGAGAGAGCACATGTTGGGCAGGTGGGCAGAGAGAGAATCTTAAGCAGGGGCTCTATCTCACGACCCTGAAGTCACAACCTGAGCCAAAGTTGGATGCTGAACCGACTGAGCCACCCAGGCACCCCAGTACTTTTAAATGGTAATTTGTGTTTTGCTGGTTATTAGTGAGGTTGGATATTGTGGGAGGCAGTCTATAAGATGGTCTCCAGGGATTTCTGCCTTGTATTATCCCCCCGTGTAAGTGCTGACTGGGCAAATCTAACTGGAGAAGCCAAGTCCTTTAAACTTTCAGCCACACCAGCACACGACGTTCTACCACACAGAGAGGTAATTTTGTGACATCATCCATGCCTACAACCCAGGTTCTGGACGTTGAAGCTCTTTCTGTCATAACACTGGCAAAAATCCCCCTATCAACACTACATCAGGTCCTACCTCCATCAGGTCCATGGAGCAAGTCTGGCTCTGGGGTACCCCACTCTCCCTGTCCCACTTTGTCTGTTTCCCCCAACTGACAGAGGGCACCTTAACGTGATCATAAATCAAGTCTTTTTCTGGACTCTCCGGGGGTATCTGTACATATATCAAAGTGCTTTTTAACTGAAAAATATTCAGCAAGCATGTAGTTTTGTGTTATACATACTTATTTTGATTCATTCCAGTTCTTGCTACTGATTTGAATAAATCTCTTCTTTGTACCTCAGTCCTTCTAGAAGGACTGGGAAAATCCTACTAGATTTTAATAAATATTATATGTACTTCTTAAAGAACCTTAAATCAACTAGATAATAAAGTGAAACTGGGCTATGAACATTACTCATTTTGAACTTAAAGTTTTGAATTTCTTGTACCGAAGGGTTTACTGCAATTGTTTCCTGTATAATCCCATCCAATGGCCCAGATTCTAATGACGTCATCACATCCCAGATTCAGCAGAATTAAGTGTTACTGAGTTTATTTTTGCAGCTACAAACCCTGCTAGTTTGAGTGAATGAGTCTTTCCTCAAATCATATCCCTAAGTTCAGAAGCTCATCTCATTCACTGATCTTTTTATTTTTTGTAACATTATTTAAATTTAACAAATTGCCGCGTGTGATTTATTTTGAATCTAATTACAGAGCCAAAATGCCACATATAATTATGGATGTAAGTAGCAGTCAATTCTTTACCCTGATGGCTTGAGAAAGGCTATAAAGTGTAGCATAGTCTTTCTACATAATCTCCTATGAGCCTCCTCTCCCTGCCATTGAATCAGTGCTGACAAAGTATCAGAATAGCAACTAATAAGAGGTCATGCTTTTGTGCAGAGCCGCCCCTGCCCCTCCCCGCGCTCCTCATTCATGCGGATGCTAATGGGATGCCGTTTAACACAGCTCAGGAAGATTCATAATATCAGCCTGCTTGGGAAGAACCTTTGATCAAAGATAGACAAATCACAGCTCTCCAGGGGTGGCTTTAAAATAAGTAGTAATATGATATATTTTCCTTTGTTGAGTTAAAGTTCTAAAGTACATTTTTATTCTCTGGGGGAAGAGACTCAGCAATCAGACCCAAAACAGGCCAGTGTGAAGAAAACAACGACTTCATCGAGTGATAACTCCAGCTATAATTCTATGCCCTACAACTAGTGGGTTCTCAAATGGAATTTTGGGTCCCCCCTATTTTCTGGGATTTAGGCTGTATGAGTAATTTTCTGGGGTCTTTCACTGAATGAGAGGTCTGATTACATATACAGAGATTAGCTGACCAGCTGTGAGGTCCCGGGTAGGTTATTTAACTTCTCTGAGTCTCCATTTTTCTATATGTATTTTAGAGATAATAATAGCCCATAGGAGCAATTGTTGCATGGAGTAACTGAATGTCTGTGAGGCACTCAGCACAGCGTCTGTGCATGACAATGGCCGTTGTTAGTAGTTGGCAGTTGTGGGTATGAACTTACATTTAGCTCTCCTCTACTGCTCATTCCCACTTCAGGTCCTGCAGCCACACAAATAGTATCTAGTTACAGGCTATTTAAGCAGCCAAAGGTTTTTTTTTTTTTAATTTTTTTAATTTTTAATTTTTAATAAACATATAATATATTTTTAACCACCGGGGTACAGGTATGTGAATTGCCAGGTTTACACACTTCACAGCACTCACCATAGCACATACCCTCCCTGAAGTCCATAACCCTACCCCCCTTCTCCTAACACCCCTACCCCCAGCAACCCTCAGTTTGTTTTGTGAGATTAAGAGTCACTTATGGATTGTCTCCCTCCCAATCCCATCTTGTTTCATTTATTCTTCTCCTACCCCCTTAACCCTCCATGTTGCATCTCCACTTCCTCATATCAGGGAGATCCGCTTGACTTATTTCGTTAAGCATGATACCCTCTAGTTCCATCCATGTTGTCGCAAATGGCAAGATTTCATTTCTTTTGATGGCTGCATAGTATTCCATTGTGTATATATACCACATCTTCTTGATCCATTCATCTGTTGATGGGCATCTAGGTTCTTTCCATAGTTTGGCTATTGTGGACATTGCTGCTATAAACATTTGGGTGCACGTGCCCCTTCGGATCACTACGTTTGTATCTTTAGGGTAAATATCCAGTAGTGCGATTGCTGGGTCATAGGGTAATTCTATTTTCAACATTTTGAGGAACCTCCATGCTGTTTTCCAGAGTGGTTGCACCAGCTTGCATTCCCACCAACAGTGTAGGAGAGTTCCCATTTCTCCACATCCTCGCCAGTATGTCATTTCCTGACTTGTTAATTTTAGCCATTCTGACTGGTGTGACGTGGTATCTCATTGTGGTTTTGATTTGTATTTCCCTGATGCTGAGTGATATGGAGCACTTTTTCATGTGTCTGTTGGCCATCTGGATGTCTTCTTTGCAGAAATGTCTGTTCATGTTCTCTGCCCATTTCTTGATTGGATTAATTTTGCTTTGGGTGTTGAGTTTGCTAAGTTCTTTATAGATTTTTGGACACTAGCCCTTTATCTGATATGTCGTTTGCAAATATCTTCTCCCATTCTGTCAGTTGTCTTTTGGTTTTGTTAACTGTTTCCTTTGCTGTGCAAAAGCTTTTGATCTTGATAAAATCCCAATAGTTCATTTTTGCCCTTGCTTCCCTTGCTTTTGGCGATGTTCCTAGGAAGATGTTGCTGCGGCTGAGGTCAAAGAGGTTGAAGCAGCCGAAGTTTTGATATTGGCAGCAACTTTACCTCAGTGCTGAGAACTCTGGGAGATTCAGAACCTGTCTTCTTCAAGCTACTCTAACAAACAGACCATAGACAGAGTGGCTTAAACAACAAACATTTCTCACCATTCTGGAGGCTAGGGAGTCCAAGATCAAGGTGCCCGCAGATCCGGTGCCTAGTGAGACCTGCTTCCTGGGTCACAGATGGCCATTTTCTCCGTGTATCCTAACATGTCAGAGAACAGAGAGAGAGAGGAAACAGGGACTCTTCCAAAGGGGCACAAATCCCACTCATGGGAACTCCACCCTCCTGACCTAATTACCTCTCAAAGCCCCCCTACCCTGCCCCTTTCCCTGCCAAATACCATCATGTTAAGGATTAGGCTTCAACATATAGATCTGGGGGGGATCACAAACATTCACTCCATAGAAGCAGCCCTATTTGGGGCCAACTCCCTTTTCCACCCCTGCCTGGATGTTTTTTCATAAAACGAGCAAATGTTCGTAAAAGCCTAAATAAACCTTTCACAGATACAGGTATATTTAAAATATATTTAGGCAAATTTTCCAACTTTTGGAAACTAGGAAAGATATCATAAGACAAATCATAATTTCATACTTTTGTGATTGTCTATATTCAGATTTTTCATGTATTTAATACACTTTTAAAAAGAAAACTTTGGATGTTCTTGGTTCAAAAGTGACAGGATGAGTTTTGGAAGGCTATTCTAGAAGGAACAAAAACAGAAAGTGACAAAAAGGAAAACAAAAGGAGAGGTGAAGAAGAGAAGGATCTGGAATTAGATGTTTAAGTCCAACAGAAGCTCATAGCTATTGATTTTATATTTTTATTTATCTATCTTTAAATATTTTATTTGTTTATTTGAGAGAGAGAGACTGAGTAGAGAAAAAGAGCATGAGGGCGCCTGGGTGGCTCAGTCAGTTAAGCATCTGCCTTCATCTCAGGTCATGGTCCCAGAGTCCTAGGCTCAAGCCCTGCATCAGACTCCCTGCTCAGTGGGGAATCTATTTCTCCCTCTCCCTCTGCCCTCGACTCGTGCTTTCTCTCTCAATTGCTCTCTTTCTCTCTCAATTAAATAAATTAAATCTTAAAAAAAGAGAGAGAGAGAGCATGAGTTGGGGGAAAAGGCATAGGTAAAGGGAGAAGCAGGTTCCCCACTGATCTGGAAACCGCATGCAGGGCTCGATCCCAGGACCCTTGAATCATGTCCTGAGCCAAAGGCAGACGCTTAACCCACTGAGACACCCAGGCACCTCCCATTGATTTTATTTTGTAAACACTTTATTGAGATATAATTTCTACACCATAAAAATTTCCATTGTGAATGCACAATTCAATGGTTTTAGTATATTTGCAGAGTTGTGTAGCTATTGATTTTCTTTTTCTTTATTTATTTTTATTATTTTAAAGATTTTATTTATTTGACAGACAGAGATCACAAGTAGGCAGAGAGGCAGGCAGAGAGAGAAGGAGGGGAAGCAGGCTCCCTGCTGAGCAGAAAGCCTGATGTGGGGCTCAATCCCAGAACCCCAGGATCATGACCTGAGCTGAAGGCAGAGGCTTTAACCCACTGAGCCACCCAGGCACCCTTTCTTAAAAAAAAAATTTTTAAGATTTTATTTATTTATTTGATAGAAAGAAACACAGTGAGAGAGGGAACACAAGCAGGGGGAGTGGGAGAGGGAGAAGCAGGCTTCCCCTTGAGCAGGGATCCTGATGTGAAGCTCCATCCCAGGACCCTGGGATCATGACCTGAGCTGAAGGCAGACGAGATGCTTAACCAACTGAGCCACCCAGGCGCCCCAGTACTAAAAATTCTTTAAGCCGATAATGATTTTCCACATTCAAAGCCTCCTCAAAGGTATGGCTCAATAGTTTCACCCTTTTCCCCCATCCCTGTTGTTATTATGGTTTGTCTTAGGTTATAAAAGAGAAGATATTCTGAAGGAAGATCAACTGTTAAGTTGCTCAGGACTGCGGGTTTTCTGGCGCTCAAGACTTAGGGTACTAAAACCAGAGCAGGAGGAAAATTTAAAACAGTAAGGGGCTGCATAATGGAGTACTGGAATTTTTAAAATCTGGGTCTCTAATGTCATTTTTTGTCTCTAATTATTTATGTTATTTAGAATAAGGCAATTTAATGTTTCCTCTAAAAAGTGAGACTATTAGCATCTATCTCACATCTATTTTTAAAATTTGGGTATAGTTGATACACGATGTTACATTAGTTTCAGGTACTTCTGTCTTTTTTAAAAAGATAAGATATAAGACATATATTATATGTTTTAAGGGAAATAGAAATTTCAATTAAAAATCATATACAAAAAATTTCCCTACCTATGACCTCTCTTAATTGATACACATTTTATAGTAAAAAGTGAAACACTGAAATTGGGGATCCCTAGTGATTTATTGAGAATTAATAAAAATAACCCTAAGCAGATTTTTAAAAATTTTTGTGGGGTACATAATGGAGATCTAACTGCATTTTCTTCTTTATGAGAGATGATTTTTGCTAGAACCATTTATTAAACTACTCTTTTCTTAGTGAATTGAAATGATCCATTTATCACATGAACTTGGATCTAAGGCTGAACTTTCTAAAGGGTTCAACTATCCTAGTTACGTGTCATTATCATAGTTTTGATCACAGTAGCTTTATAGAAGGTTTTATACCCGCTACACATTTTACTTTCTTCAAAAATCTTCCATTTTAATTACGATGCATTATTATTCCACATGTATATATGTTTGTATGTATATATATATACACATATATATGTGTGTGTGTGTGTACATCTATATCTATCTATATATATATATTTAGCTCTAAGAAAAGCCTACTGTTATCTTCCCATTCAGGACACAGTGTGCTTTTATATTTATTCCCGTCTTGTTCATGTCCTTTAATACAATGTTACAATTTTTCTCTATACATTCTTTCTATGTTTTAACTCACTGTCCTGTTCACTGACTTTATCTGAATGTAACTCTCCTGGGGCATATGCTAAATCTGTGCTGTCCAGTATAACGGCCACCAGCCAGCCACATGTGGCTATCTAAATTTAAATTAGTTAAGAGTAAATAAAATTTAAAATTCAGTTCCAGTTTTAGTTATTATTATGTTTTCTTTTTCTTTTCTTTTCTTTTTTTTTTTTTTTTAGGATTTATTTATTTGACAGAGAGAGAGAGAGCACAAGCAGGGGGGGTAGCAGCAGGGAGAGGGAGAAACAGGCTCCCCAGTGAGTGGGGACCCTGCTATGGGGCTTCATCCCAGGACCCTGAGATCATGACCTGAGCTGAAGGCAGAGGCTTAACTGACTGAACCACCCAGGTGCCCCTATTACTATGTTTTCTTTAAAAAATGTATATCTAGCCACTTTCCCAATTTAATTATTCTTATTATTTATGATATGATATGATATGATATTTATGACTTTCTAGGTATATTATCAAATTATCTGTAGGTATTTAAGAAGGTATTTGGACAACTTTGGGGGAGAACTGCTTATATAAATTAGAAAACATCAAAAGCCATAAGCAATGGGCCTGGATACATAGGATTTTAAAATTTCTACATATTCATAGCAGCTGGCATACACTGAGCACTGTTTGTAAGAAGTTTACATGGAGATGGGGGGCCTGGTTGGCTTAGTCCATTAAGCGTCCAACACTTGGTTTCCGCTCAGCTCATGATCTCAGGGTGGTGAGATGGAGCCCCCCATTGGATTCTACACTCACTGAGGAGCACTGCTTGAAGTTCTTTGCCTCTCCTCTATCTCTGCCCCTCCCCCCACTCTCTCTCAAACATATAAATAAAATCTTTACAAGAAGCTTATACATAGAAAATGCTCAGAATATGCTAGCTAAAACTTGGTTCTATTATTTTTAGCAACTATTAGGGTCAGCTAGCGGTCTTTGTCATAGGTACTTGGCAGTGTTTAGTTAAGAAAGCAGGAATCTTAGGATGGAAGCCAAGCAAAGATGGAATGTGAGAAGAGCTAACCCTGGCCAGGGGAAGGAAATGGAGCCCTCCATCCCCTGATGGTGACCATATAAAGACCATGGTTTGGGTGATTATGCATTTTGGTGGCTAAAGAGAAAAACAAACAGTATAGAAAGCAGTGGGATCAGAAATTAACCAAACAAAAAAAAATAAATAATAAAAATAAAAATAAAAGAAATTAACCAAACATATCAGTTAACTCCATTTTAAGGAGCACAGTTTAAGAGAGATAAAAGGCCAAAATCTCCCCTTTGTTAACCTGATACAAAGACACCAGGTTACTTTAACTTTATGGGGCAACTATGCGTGGCTGTGTGTCAGTAAGGAGGTAGAAAGAACATTGTCATTTCTTTTCCAGTTGAGTGATCAAAGAGCCATTATCTTGAATTTAGTGCAGACTTTGGCCAAGCTGTATCATCTCTTAATTGATATAATACAACTTGAGACTACCATCCATCCTGACGAATGCTTCTTGGCCTTCCTGGGGGCTTAGGACATTCCATTATTCACGACAGACACCCAAATGCAGTGTTTTAAACCAGTTTTCAGAAGGCACCTGGGTGGCTCTCCTGGTTAAACATCTACCTTCAGCTCAGGTCATGATCCCAGGGTTTAGGAATCGAGCTCCACATCAGGCTCCCTGGTCAGTAAGGAGTCTGCTTCTCCCTCTCCCTCTGCCCCTCCCCCTGCTCGTTCTCTCGCTCTTGCTCTCTCTCTCAAAAATTAAGAAAAATAAAATCTTAAAACAAACAAACACCCAAAAAACAGTTTCCACTATCTGCCAAGTGTCCTGCTAAAGCTAGTAACAGGAACTCGATATGACCATGGTGAAAATCAACCTATTTAATAATTGGCCCCTGAATTCCTCATTATTCCATCCTGTAATGCCTAGAGGATTTGGTACCTAGCATCAAAATATGTGAACAATCCCGAAATATCTGCATCTTAGGAAAAGAAAAAAAAAATCAACGACCTTCCTAGTAAGTTGTGTTGATGTCCTGCAGATAACAGTCCCCTCCACCAGAGGTCTCTAGCTCCCTGACATTATGTGAATTCAACTCTCCCAGGATAGACTAAATCAGTGCTAACACAATAAAAAAGCCACCAACCACAGGTGGCTACTTAATTTTGAATTAGTTCAGATTATATAAAATTTAAAATTCACTTCTTCAGTTGCACCAACCGAATTTTAAGTGCTCAATAGCCACGTGTGGCTAATGGTTCTCACAGCAGACAGTTCAAGTATCTAACATAGCAGAAAATTCTAGTGGACAGTGCTTGACTAAATCCTGTTAGTTTCAATCATCAAGGTAGAAATACTAGCTCAGATCACACTGCTAAAGGGCAAAGAGGCAGCACTTCTCTTGCTGGTCCCACCTAGGTCTTGAGTAGTGTGTTTGAGTCCTTTCTTTTGTCTAGGTGGTATCCCTGATAGGTGATGAAAACATTCTTTGTGATCACATTCAATCAACTGTCCTCTCAAAGACAGCATGCTATATCATTTTAATAATTCATAGCTGTCATTTCACCTTTTCTATTATTGAGAAAATCAGGGCCAGAAAATTTTAAGAAAGAGATGAGGCTTTAAAAAAAAAAAATCAAAAGAGCTTAAATTTATCCCCAATTCTACCCCTAACAAGTTGAGAGACCTAGACAGAATGGCTGAACTTCTCTGGGCCTGCACTTGCTCCCAGATAAAATGAATGAGGCCACCAGATGGATGTTGCGTAAGGCCAAGTGCAACAGGCCTATAATGTGTACTCCTGATAGGTAAAATGAATCTCTGACCCAGACAAGAGATTCCAATATGCCTAGAATGTGTGCGCAGCTTCTGCCTCATGTCACAGGTAAGCTCTCAAGTTGCAGAAGGGTGTGATTTCTGAACAGTTTTGGTAAATAGGAGTAATAATCATTCCGACTATATTAGAACATAATTGCTATTTTTAGTATAAATATCATTTTCCCTTTAAAGATGAGATTAGGACTTTAAGAGATGAAACTAAGTCCAATCTTTATTGCTAATGTGTTGCAACTAGTCTCATTTAAGAATATTCTCACTTGAGAATATTTCAAAATAATACTGTGGCTGTATTACAAGGATCTAGATGATAGACTTAATCTTATTTTGTGATCATTAAAACAAAAACAAAACCTCCCGAGGAGGCTCCCAGAATCATTCCTCTCTGTAAGATACAATTCCTTGACATGGTGATCACTCTTCTAACGGAAGCATAGACATGGGCTATATTCTCTGTTCCACACACTCACCTTCTGAATAAGTGGTTTAGAAAAAGGTGAACTTTTTTTCAGGGTTAATGTTCCCCACTTCTCTCAAACTCTAAATGAAAATACTGTTTGTACCTGGGATTTCACCCACAGGTAGCAATTGACCCTTCAGTGAGGGGCCAAATCCAGGCCCATTGGCAAGTAGTTCATTGTTTATCGTGTCTATAATCCCTAGTGGGCTGAATATGGGGAAAATAAATGAGAAGAAAAACCGGGTTTTAAGGAGAGAAAATTACAAGCAGGAGGAAGCAAATGATTAAAATGGAAATGGTGGTCAGGAGCCTCTGTTGTTTCCCCCAGGTGCTTTGTTGACAGGGAAAAAAAAAAAAAACTTTTCTATCAAACTCCACCTGAATTCTTTCAACTACAATGATGCAAAGAAAATGCACGCTAATTATGAGCAGGAACATTATCTATTAATATGTTAATGAAGCAGGTTTGCTAATGGTGAAAGACTTGAATTTTAATAAAATTTTAAGAGCTTCTTGATTACGTGTTTGTTAGTCGATATGATCATTTAAAATTATCTCTAGGTGGCTTTACATGGAATAAAACCTACATTAGATCTGTATTCTAAACAGGCCTTAATGAAGCAGGTGAGGATACCATCTGTGACATAAACACTGTCAGCCAGAAATTCACTTCAAAAGAAATGTAAACTAGTTAACAGGAAACATGTTATCATATCTGCCAGTAACAGCTTTCAATGTAGGTAATTTATTTATGCATTTACTTGCTAATTTTTTCAAACACATTTGCTTATGAAAATAATGTTCGATTGAATTAATGGATACTGCCTTTCAATATTGGGGGGATTTTTTTCATTTAAAGAAAAACAAAACCCCTCTGGTGTCCTGTTTTGACAACATCGCATGCATAGATGAAAACTGTTTTATCTGCCAAAGCCCACCCATTGTTTGACAAAAGATGGAAGAGTCATCCAAAACCCCAAAGTCAAAGCAGAATTAGCAGAGACGCTTCACTGGGAAGTTCCCATGAAAGGGAGAAATTGTGTTACCTGTTCTCCAAGATGATGTTGGCATCAAAGGAACTGGTAATCCTTATCTGCCTCTCTTGAAGGTGTGTGAAGGCGCTTGACTTCATCCTTCATTTTGTGTATTAGAAGCACAAGATCTTGATTAGTGTTTGAACCTGGATTACAAACTAGGGCTTCTGAAGACATGGCACCTGCCCAGGCGGCTGAGTGGAGCCCCAGGTGTAGAACAGGGTGGATTTGGTCTGGAGTCTCTGAGGGGTGTGTGCTTTGTTGTATCACTAGGGGCTTGTGGTCCGGGTGCGGTGGGGCCTGTGTCTTCTCCACCACGAGTGAAGCAGTGACAAAGGGGAGAGCAAAAGTGAATCCTAGAAACCAGGGAAGGGTGACTAAGAACCCAATGTCAAGTGTGCGAAGTGCCCTTATGTTTAATGGGTTGAGAAGGAAGGAAAGTGAAGGAGGCAGGTGGGTGGGATGAGGAAGAGCAGGGACGGCTGATTCTCGCCACGTCACTCTGAGCTTTGAAGAGAGGCTGTGGGAAGAGGCTGTGACAGGAAATCACTTGAGGAGAAACAACCCCATCTGAGAAAACAGGGGTGCTTCTTTTGCGCCGGATTCCCTCAGTAAAGGTGAGGATGATTCACGAGGTCTCTTAACTTCCCAGGAACTGAAATACTATTTATGTGCCAGTGTCAATAAAACATCCTTCTGTGGCAGTCATTAAAAATTGCTAATACTCTCTTTCATTCTTTAGTGTTTCTAATGAGATTTTTTAAGGTCTTTTTTAAAGGTTGTTAAGAAACAGTTCCAGAAGGTAATTGCCATTTAAATGGCTTCTAATTGGGCCCTGGGCGAGTTTCTTTGAGGGCATGCTGCCCTCTAGGGGTGGAAGCACATGCGGAGGGGAGGATTTCTGAGGGGCGAGGGCCCTGTGGGAGGGAAGGAAGAGCTTTCCTAGATGAGTTTGATTTTTCATAAAAATGATGCAGTGTTCTTGCATTTCAGTTGTAGAAAAAAATTTATTTCATAGAAAGCATCATCTATTCTAAAGGCCTTAAATAAAGCAGCATCAGATTCAATATATTCCTGGGGTTTTTCCTTTATATCTTTTTCTTTTTTTAAGATTCAGTATGATATTTTTAAGATTTAGTATTTGGGAGGGTTTTGGTGGGGACAAAGAGAAAATGTGTAGGCATTTTTATTTATTTATTTATTTATTTTTAAAGATTTTATTTATTTATTTGTTTGACACAGAGAGAGAGATCACAAGTAGGTGGAGAGGCAGGTGGAGAGAGAGAGAAGGAAGCAGGCTCCTCACTGAGCAGAAAGCCCGATGCGGGGCTCGATCCCAGGACCCTGGGCTCATGACCTGAGCTGAAGGCAGAGGCTTTAACCCACTGAGCCACCCAGGTGCCCCTGTGTAAGCATTTTTATACCGTAATCATTCCCCTACCCCTGATTATCCAGTGCAGAAGTCTTCTACCCTATATTGGTGACGACTTCCTGTGGGCCTTTCCACAGGTGAACACAGGTAACTCTCAATGTTACTGATCTGTTAGGACTCACAGTCAACAAACAGCAGAACCTCTCTTTGAACCCAACTTTTCTCATTCCAAGATCAGTGTGCTTTCTTTTTTGCCACCAGAAAAATACAACTGGCTATCACTTTGCATATATATATATATATATATATATATACACACACACATATATATATGTATATATATATATATATGATTTTATTTATTTATTTGAGAGAGAGAGAAAGCATGAGAGAGAGAAAGATAGAAAGCACGAGCAGGGGGAGGGCAAGAGGGAGAAGCAGGCTCCTCACTGAGCAGGGAGCGCAATGTGGGGCTTGATCCCAGGACACTGGGATCATGACCTGAGCCAAAGGCAGAGGATTAATCAACTGAACTCCCACATCACTTTGTTTTTAAACAACTTGCTAACTCTTTTCTTTTCACAAAAGGGTCATGGCTTTACTGTTGTTGTTGTTTAAATAAATGAAAGGACTGACATAAATATACCACAACCAAGCATTTTATCATTTGGTGACACATTTATCCCAAACCTCAATTTTCCCTAGAAAGAAAAACCTGTTATAAGAAATGAGTATCATAGTAGAGGCCAAGGGCCAGAGAGAGAAATTCAGGTCCTAAAGATTCAGGGAATGGCCAGAAAAACTTATAATAACAATAGAAAATAAAACTGCAGGGACCTAAGTGGCTCAGTGGGTTAAGCAGTTAAGCGTCTACCTTTAGCTCCGGTCATGATCTCAGGATCCTGGATTGAGTCCCGCCTCAAGCTCCCTGCTCATCAGGGAGCCTGCTTCTCCTTCTCCCTCTGCCGCTCCCCCTACTCGTGCTCTCTCGCTCTCTCTGTCAAATAAATGAATAACATCTTAAAAAAGAAAAGAAAACTGCATGTACAGGTAAACTACACCAAAAGGGCACAAAAGAGTTAAATGATAAAATTCTGGCATTCTGCATCTGGAGTGCTTCCTACATTACAGAAGCACAAATCAGAGAACTGTGGCCCCTTCTAGGTGGGATAAGTAAGAGCCCCCTCCATGAAGGTGCCCCCAGCTGGGACACTTCTCTTCTTTCTCCCCTGCTGCCTTGCCTCCCTCCTACTCTAAACAACATCAGCAACAAAAAGGTCAGGGCAGGCTATGAAACCCTTCTCCCAGGGGCAGATGCCGTGCTGGCGGAGTGAGGAGCTTGTGGAGTGGAAAGCCGAGGGCGGAGGCAGGGGTATTCTCCCAGGAGTGAACAGCCACCGGCGGCATTGTATACACAGTGTGCCCCACAGACACGCACAGAAATCATAGCATCACAGAATCTCAGGTTTGAAAAGGACATTTCCAATCGGTGTCCTAAACCAGCTGTCTAAAACGCACAAGTTCTCCTCTGAGCTTCCCTGGTCGAAAGCTCTAAGTTTTAGCAATTCCTTGCCTAAAGTACATTCACTTAAATCTGCCTTTATCTTGAAATCCATTAGTCTTCGCTCTGGCTGGTGCTGGTAGATTGAATAGCAAACATTTACAGTAAAATACATCTTTCTTAAAGCCTGGATCCCAATACATAATAGCAAGGAGAAACCCTGGGTCCTCCCCGCCCCTCTGGTCCTCTTGTCCGCCCCTCTTGTCCCAGCATCTCTGACAGGACAGAGGGCACAACATACCGGCCTGGGTACCAATGATGGTGATGATGTTATCAGTGATTGTCACCCTTTCTTCACAGTTTCTTAAAACATCTCTTAAAGTGCAAAACACACGGTTGACAAATCTCTAAACTAGAGCAATCCAGCTGTGTCTGGTCACCGTCTTTCTGCAAAAAGAACCACTAGAGGAAGAAGAAAAAGTCTCAGTTATTTAATGTTCGAAGTTGCCTTGGAAAGTGGTCTGACATACCCTCTTTTCTTTTTAAATCCGAGCTGCTTTTAAACAAAGTAGGTACAAATCGATCTGCGTGTGTGTGTATGTGTGTGTGTGTGTGTGTGTGTGTAAACAGAGAGTTGGGTCACTCACTTGTTCACTTTCCCTTCTGCTTAACCTTAATACATCCTGGTGCAATTTCAGGCTAGTTGCAGTCCAGACCACAGTCAAAATGGAAGACAGACATTGAACAGCTTCACACCCAGACACCGCCTTCATACCCTCCTCCCCTTCTCTTCTTCCTTTGTAGGAGTTTGAGGAACTTTCTTTTCCTATGGGAAGTTTCCCTTAGCCTTTGGAGATTTCATTCTCAAATCTTTTATAAACTGAACTATCTTTTTCTGGGAAATACGGTTTCAGGAAAATGGAGATGTAGTATTCATCGCCTTTATCTAATGATGAAATTAAAGAGGGAGATCCTGAAGTTTATATAGTGTTTGAATTTGTATTGTTTCTTTTTTTTTTTTTTGAAGATTTTATTTATTTGAGAGAGAGAGAATGAGAGAGAGAGAGAAAGAGCATGAGAAGGGGGAGGGTCAGAGGGAGAAGCAGACCCCTCTGCTGAGCAGGGAGCTTGATAGGAAACTTGATGTGGGGACTCCAGGATCATGACCTGAGCCAAAGGCAGACACTTAACCAACTGAGCCACCCAGGCATCGTAGAATTGTTATTGTTATCTTAACACTGGATTTCTCATGACTCATCGTCTTCCATCAGGTGTAATCCCTGTCCTGATCTGAAACCAGTATAAGATCAGAGCACTCACTCTTACTGATGAACACATTAACCTGTCTGGGCATAAAGAACTAAATGACCCAGAGTAAACTTACTGAGAAGAAATTTCCCAAGAACGTGCTAGATTTCCTCTTGCCTCTTCCCTGAAGATGGGTTTGGTTTTAATTCAGGGCCAGGAATGAAGGTTTATGAACTCCCCAAAACCAGGCCCAATCCCCGTCATCCCAGTGGAAAGAGTGTTAGACGTCTGACACTCAACTTTTCAAACCTGTGTCTCTGCTCAGGCCCCACTGGGAATGTTCAAACCCAGTGCACCCAGGCCTGGTCTTAGAGCACTGTTGCTTCACGCGTGCATACACGTTTCGCATAAATCTCCTGAGAGACTCATGTGTCGACCGCTGTACTAGGTACTGATAAGACAGAGGTGACCAATTTATATAGTCCCAGTCCTCACGACAGGTGAGAGAAGTAAATAGGTCACTGTGGAAATGCAGTTAGGTTACACTGCGGTGGGGAAGCAGAGCGTGCTATGCAAACGTTGAGCTGATCCTCTGAAGCTGAATTAGGTTGGGAGGACAGTCAGGAAAAATGTCTCTGAGGAGGGCATGTCTGAATCAAGGTCTGAAAGATCCTTGGAAGAGGGGAAATGTGGGAAGAACTAGAAAGAGTTCGATGTCTTTAAAGAACTGGGGGAGGCTCAGTGTCACTGACTATCCCCATGTGGAGGGGAGGGGCCGTGTGCTGAGCACAGGGCATTGAGAGGAAAGGGTGGTTCCAATCAAGAAATGAGTCAGGATAGTTTTATCCCACGTAAGGATAAGGGCACGGCTCCGTGAGCAGTGGGTAGCCACTGCTGGGTGTTAAGCAAATGAGCGATGTGATCAGACATGTATCATATAAACAGCACCGTGAGCGCTACCTGGAGAAGAAAAGTAAACACAGAAGCAAGGAGGAGACTGCAGTGACCCAGCCGCGAGAGGGCAGTAGCCTATGACTGGACCAGAATCTCTGGGAATCATTATGTCTTCCCTCTTTCATTCCCTGATGGACATAAATCTCTGGGGGGGCGGGTCAATTTGTTATCCGTGTATATTAATGTTTGCTGTTTTATGTATTTTATGATGCTTTGACATCTGGGGGCCTTGTGGACAGGGGAGGGGCTGCCCTTCCCAGGTTTTGCTAATTCCTAGTAATAGCAACTTGCCTCCATGCATACCTTTCAGAGGCAAACTAACCAATCCAGCCTCTGTTGTCCAAAACCACCTCCTTTATCTCACTTTGGACCCCTGGAGGCAATATTCCTTTGCCCTCATCACCCTAGGGCCAAGTACTGGACAACCAGGGACCACTCCTACTGCCCAGAGCCTACTGAAATTGGTCACGCTATCCAACCCCCGACCCCAACGGTTGATTTTCCTGCCTTATTCATTCGTGGTTTTTGCCCACATTTTTCCTTGCTACTCTTGCTCCTGCCTGACCCTGGCACTTCCCCCCATGGTCCTCTTCTCTTCAGACGAGGAAGTAACGAGCCACCTTTTCAATGGCAATTGCCTCCTGATTTTGTTGTCTTCATCTTTCCTGCATAAAAACAGGGCATGTTTTAAAACAAGTTGTATCTCACCTAGGTGAGCCTTGGGATAAGAAAGTCTTGAGAATGCATGACTGCTTTTCTTTAGACCTAAAGAAGGTCTTCGTTTACTGCTCTTATATGCTGTCCTACTGTGTTATGGACCATAGTTTTATCATTTCTGAAAGAAAGTTCACAGTCTTCTGTGAATCTTAAATACACGTAGTATAACAATTTGGAGGTCACTGGTGGCCTTGATGCAAAGAGTTTCAGTAGAATGCTAGAGCAAATGATGATTAGAGTAAGTTTAAAGGAGATGGGGGGTGCAGGGTGGGTAGCTCAGTTGGTGAAGCATTTGCCTTTGTCTCAGGTCATGATCCCAGGGTCCTGGGATGGAGCCCGGCATTGGGACCCCTGCTCAGTGGGGAGTCTGCTTCTCCCTCTGCCCTTCCCCCTCTTTGTGCACATGCACGCGTGCTCTCTCTCTCTCTCTCTGAAATAAATAAATCTTGGGGTGGCTGGGTGGCTCAGATGATTGAGTGTCTACCTTCAGCTCAGGTCATGGTCTCCAGTTCCTGGGATCAAGCGCATGGCCGGCTTCCAGCTCAGCAGGGAGCCTGCTTCTCCCTCTCTCTCTGCCTCTCTCCCTGCTCCTGCTCTTTCTGTCTCTCTCTCAAATGAACAAATAAAATCTTTAAAAATAAATAAATAAATCTTAAAAAAAAAAAAAAAGAAAAGAAAAGAAAAGAAAAAGGAGACTGGGAGAAGGGTATCTCCTTTGACCATGAAAGAATTAGCAGCTACAGGAATTACCCTTCAACTACAAACAACTATGTGCTTGATAAAATAGATGAAACAATGATTTTCAGACATCAGCCAAAAGGCAGCATGCGACTGTGATCACTTAGAGAAGGGAGACAAATGGGATGAGCTTTATGATCCCCCAGCTTACTGTTTAAAGCCAGTTTTCAGGGGCGCCTGGGTGGCTCAGTGGGTTAAGCCACTGCCTTCAGCTCAGGTCATGATCTCAGGGTCCTGGGATCGAGTCCCACATAGGGCTCTCTGCTCAGCAGGGAGCCTGCTTCTCTCTCTCTCTCTCTCTCTCTCTCTCTCTGCCAGCCTCTCTACCTACCTGTGATCTCTCTGTGTCAAATAAATAAATAAAATCTTAAAAAAAAAAAAGCCAGTTTTAAGACCATACTGTCAGGAAGAAGAACCCAAAGTAACGCACAATCCTACTGAATTGAAGAGATTAAGAGCAAAGTTTGAAGAGATCAGGATAGCTAGAATTTAGCTCTCGCCATGTGCACATGCGCGTGTTCACGTGGGCTCTGTCTCACTAATGAATTAATTTAAAAAAATTGAAGACAACTCTTAAGTGGTGCTCGCCACAATGACCCCACCATTGTTTCAAGTCCGGCCGACTGCCCTTCAGCAGAGTTTTCTCAAAAGACTTCTAGGATCAAGCAATTTCTGATAAAAAAACAAAAGCAGAATCATCCCAGCCCCTAATGGATATGGATGAAAACTGGTAATAAAATCAGGTACAACTCCAAGAGGAAACACTGGAGAAGAGCCAATCTGGGTCTCTGAGGAACAATACATGAGATGGCACACATATTTATGCTGTATTAAGATCACTCGTATCTTATCATACAAGCTAAAAACATTACCACTACCTGAACAGTTGGATATCTTTGTTTGTTTTTTTTAAAACAACTTTTTAAAAAGATTTTATTTATTTATTTGACAGAGATCACGAGTAGGCAGAGAGGCAGGCAGAGAGAGGAAGAAGCAGGCTCCCTGCTGAGCAGAGAGCCCGATGCGGGGCTCCATCCCAGGACCCTGGGATCATGACCTGAGCTGAAGGCAGAGGCTTTAACCTACTGAGCCACCCAGGCACCCCAGTTGGACATGTTTTATTCAGAAAATAATTTTTCTCTTTGTTCCTATGCTTCCCTACTAGTAGACTGGTTCAGTAATAATGATGTGAGACATTCTGTTTGAAAAAAAAAAAAAAAAGTTTTTTTAAGACTTATTTATTTATTTATTTGACAGAGAGAGAGAGAGAGAGCATAAACAGGGGAGCAGCAGAGGGGGAGGGAGAAGCAGGATTACCGAGCAGGGAGCCCAGTGCAGGATCCTGGGATCATGACCTGAGCTGAAGACAACCGCTTAACTGACTGAGCCACCCACGCGCCCCTGAAAAAAAATTTTAAGACCAACAAAAGTTGAGAAAGTTTATGGCAGGAGCCCTATGCAAAACGAAATA
Organism: Mustela lutreola; assembly: GCF_030435805.1. Taxonomy (NCBI): domain Eukaryota; kingdom Metazoa; phylum Chordata; class Mammalia; order Carnivora; family Mustelidae; genus Mustela; species Mustela lutreola. Next base: position 92,327,649 of record NC_081296.1, read on the forward strand.
ATAAAGGTTTCTTGGATCTACACAATGAAGAATGCCAGAAATGGTAAATATGTGCACAAATATAAACGTTTTTCTTATTTAGAAAAATCTTTTTTTAAGATTTCTTTATTTATTTTGAGAGAGAGAGAGAGAGAGAGGGAGAGAGCGAGCATGGATGGGGGTAGCAGCAGAGGGAAAGGGAGAAGCAGACTCCCTGATGAGCAGGGAGCCCCGTGCAGGGCTCGATCCTAGGAGTAGAGCTGAAGGCAGTTGCTTAACTGACTGAGCCACCCAGGTGCCCCTAAAGAACTCTTTAAAACATAATTCATCACTTAGAGCAAAACTAACAACAATGCATTACAGGATTTATGGCATACATAGAAGCAAAACATGAAAAAAACAGCACCAAAGAAGAAAAATTTGGAAATATATCACCGTAAGGTTCTTATATTATATGTGATATGGTATCATATTTTTCAAAAGTAAATTGTGATAAATTAAAGATATAGACTGCAATCCCTAGAATAGCAATTAATTTAAAAAAACTCACAAACCAATAGTGGAGATAAATTGGAATCATTTAAAAAGAAAAAAACCAGGGCGCCTGGTTGGCTCAGTGGGTTAAAGCCGCCTTCAGCTCAGGTCACGATCCCAGGGTCCTGGATTGAGCCCTGCATCGGGCTCACTGCTCAGCGGGGAACCTGCTTCCCCCTCTCTCTGCCTACCTCTCTGTCTACTTGTGATCTCTCTCTGTCAAATAAATAAGTAAAATCTTTGAAAAAAAAAAAAAAAACACCTTCATTTAACCCAAAGACAGCAGGATTAAAGGTATACGTGAACATTTGGGGGATGAGAGAAATGTTCTATGTTATAATTGTGATGATTGTTATATGACTATTTACATTTTTCAAAACTCAACAAATTGATTAATTTAATTGTAGATGAATTCTACCTCAATGAAGATGATAACAAGAGAGAATGGGAGGAGGAAATTGAAAACCGTGAGTATGGGCAAGTATTTAAAGAGTTTTGCCGAAAGGGGATGATTGTTGGCAAGGGAAAAGGGTCAAGAGAAAAAATATATATATATATTTTGTTATGTTCAGTTAGTCACTGTGTTGTACATTAGTTTTTGATATAGTGTTCAATGATTCATTAGTTGTACATAACATCCAGCGATTATCACAGCATATGCCCTCCTCAATACCCATCACCCTATTACCCCCTCCCCCCACGTTGCTCCCCTCTGAAACCCGCCCCCCCCCATTGTATCTCAGCATCCACAGTCTCTCACGGTTCATCTCCCTCTCTGATTTCTCCCCCTTTGGATTTCCCTCCCTTCCCCTGTGGTGCTCGGAGCTATTCCTTATGCTCCACATATGAGTGAAACCATATGATAATTGTCTTTCTCTGCTTGACTTACTTCACTTAACATAATCCCCTCCAGTTCCATCCATGTGGATGCAAATGGTGGGTATTCATTGTTTCTGATGGCCGAGTAATATTGCATTGTGTATTCTATTTTTAAAATGGGGAGGCAGCAGCATGTTTATGTGCTGGTGGAAACGATGCAGTTGAGAGAAAAAAATTGATAATGAGAAGCAAAAGAACAAAGTTGCTGGAGTGATGATGTCCTTCAAGTAGATTGGAGCAGAGACCATTCATCTCTGGTAACAGTTGGGAAGACAGAATATAAGAAAACACCTGCTGTTAAGGCAGTGTTGTAGAAATCTACGGGTTCTCTCTTTTCTGGCTATTTCAGTTTTCACAGTGAAATAGGAACCTGAGTGTAAGAATCAGGGTCGACGGAGAGATGGGAAGTTGACGAGAAACAACATGGTATGATACAGTCAAGGAGGATAATGGGAGACTGAATGGTCTAGAGTTATCTGGCATGATGGCCTAGAAACATCAAGGACTCATTTCAAGTCAGTGGCCATAAAGTGAGTTCGATCAATGTGGTTCTGTGTTTTTCTCCAGCCATATTTTGATGACTACAGATGCTGAGTAGGTGGAGAGTTGGGTTCGACAGGTGGTACAGTTTCTCCTTGAGTATAATGACATGAGAGGGGCCAGGAGGCTGAGGATTGTTCATATGAGTGATGATAATGCTTGTGGAGGAATTTAAGCTGGGTAAGGAAGAAAGTGAGGGCATCAAAGGACTGGAGGATAACGAAGGGTGGAAGGACCAATGGATTAGAATCAGAAGCCATAAAGATGCACATACCACTTCAGTCAACAATCTATATTTAGGAATTTATCCATTGGTCAATGCAATGGGCACCTGGGTGGCTCAGTGGGTTAAGCCCCTGCCTTCAGCTCAGGTCATGATCTCGGGATCCTGGGATCCAACCCTGCATTGGGTTCTCTGCTTGGCAGGAAGCCTGTCCCCACCACCCCCCCGCCCACCTCTCTGCCTACTTGTGATCTTCGTCTGTCAAATAAATAAATTAAATCTTAAAAAAAAAAAGAAATGTTGATGCAGATGTACAACAGCTGTTAAGAATGTTCATTTCAGTATTTTATCATACAGTAAAATTTATATTACATAGTACAATCATATAAATATTTATCAATTGAGAGTTGGTTAAATAAATCATGGGGCTAAATTAAAGATAGGTTTTGTGTGGTTGTGTGATTATCTGTCAGGCAATATACAAGGCTGTGCTGTGGCTGTAGCTGGAAGCTGGATTGATGAATTTATTCTCTGGCATTCCAAATTACTGTTTTTTGTCCTTCCATTGCTCTAACACCCCCATGATTATATAACTAGACTCCCTAGAATAATAAATAATAAAGTAAATGAGAATTCAATTAGTCCTTGCGGTCGTTTTTAATCACCTATAGATCAGCCACAGAAGAGAAGACTCCACAGAAATTGCGCTCAAATTTAGCAGGTAAACACAGTGCCCTTTCTCATTCCCGATGATCACTGCTCACTGGGGTGTTCTGGTGCCTTCCTGCCTGCCTGTGAAGGTGGTTGTTGACCACTCTCCCAAATTACATTCTAGAAATGTAAAGGAATAATATCTGTAAGCATGCATAATAATTGGTCATAAATTAGACATTTAAGAACACAAATGTGATAGATTGTATCATTATTCAAAATATCTGCTGCCCCTCGCTCCCTGTTGATAGGAAGCTTGAACGGGAGCCTGCTTTAGAGATTTAAATGTGAGAAGTGATATATGCCCATTGCAATCAGAAGCTTTAACAGCCATTGTATGATTCTGCCATGTTCTCTTTCTCCTCTAAAAGGTATCATATGAGGGAGTGTTCTTCTGCCCAGGTCTCAGAAGGAAAAGCCTTAAGTGCGTTCCGTAGAATGGAGCACGGACTGCATTTATTCAGTGCTAACTATCACATGCTACTCATGCATTTAATACTCATATTAACCATATGTGATACATGGTATTATCTGTAGATGAAGGTCGAAGGAACCAGGGCTAACAGTAATATCCACAATTAGCACGACAGCCAACATTCCCTTGATTCTTCCCAAATCAAAGACCAATCAATTTCCCAAGTCCACATTTGTTCCACTCTCTCACAGCGCCTTCCGAGTGAAGGAATCCTGAGTTTAGTTGCAGGTTTGGATAGGATAGTCCTGGGTGAATTCTTTATTTGTATCCCAACCAGTAAGTGAAAACTTTGTAGACAAGGTAAGGGTTCTACAACTGGAACCATCTGTAGAAAGAAAAAGAACTAACGACTTGTAGAGAAGGGCATTTCCTAGCAAAACGTAATCTAAAACCAAGTTCCAAGGCAGAAATGTGATGGGTGGATGTGAAGCCTAACAGATCGCTCTGAGGGGCTCTGAGGAGTCCAAGTTAGGGTCATGGGGAGGGAGGCAGTCTTGCTGAAGACCCTCTAGAAACAGATGAAGGAAAGTCCTGAACAAGAGTCATGAGGTTACGGGAAAATAGGACCTTGCTAACGCGACCATAGATAGCTATGTTCACAGAATTAAGGCTCAATTTAAAGAGAATTAATATAGTATTTTTTGGTAAATATTTTGGCCTTTGTCTTTCTTACATGCAATGATAACCTATTATCTTGTCTGTGCAGAACTATGGAGTCATCAGTTGCGAAGAAGTTAAAGTTCTCACCTTCTTTGGAACCGGAATCCCTATACTTAAGTTCCTCAGCCTCCCTCTCTTGTCTACAAATTAGCTGGCTGAGGCTTCACATAGTGACAACAACAGGAGAAAGTTCATGTTAAACGGTCTGCAGAGGTGTCTTTCCAGAGGGACTGAAAGCAATGAAACATTCTAAAATCAGTTTAGAATAAATCATTCCTCTGCCTTCTCAGGCTTCCCAAACATGGGTTTTAGTGGGTGAGATTTCACAAGTCCATGATTTACCACAAGCTGGTGAATGACCGCTTCCCTGGAAACATTACTGCCCTGTTTGAACTCATGCCAACTTTGAAACAAACAGTCAGCTTCTTCTATGTCCTTTTGTCCCGCTTCATAGTCTGGTCTTTACCTTGCTAACAGCAGAAGCGGTTGTGGGTCCCAATGCCTGACCCTCCTGACAAAAACTGAGGCTGCAAGGAGGAAACCGAGGGATAAATGGGACTTGTTCTTTCCAAATATAGATGATCTCTGTCATTTCTCTTTGTGGTTATAATTTGCCACAAACTATACAAATGGTACAAATGCGATTTACGCCCTGCACTTTTAATCATTTACTTGAGTTTCCTGCTCATTATACCACTGTATTAACAAGAGGTCAAGTGTCATATGAAAATAACTATATTTAAAAGCACAGCTTGTTTATATATTTCTGCATTTTCCCTATTATCTTATAAGGACAATACGTTGATTTTAGAATGAGAAAGCCAATATCCTTTCTACACGGGTCTGGCAAGTGAGATTATAAATTAGGTGTTTTCTTTCTCATAAAGAGAAAAGAACCAAACATTTCCCAAATGGGCTTCAAGCCCACTTATATATATGCATCACATGCATGTATAGAATATTTACCTATTTAAAATTTAAAGGTTAATAGGACAGTTGTGGAGTCGGGTTGATCAGTTGTTGGGCATACCTCAAGTATTAGAGTACACATTCGTGTTCCTCAATCAGTGACAAGTTAGGTGAAGAAAAGAGAACATTCTTATAATATTTCCAGGACGACACAATTCTGGGAGCTCTACTTTATTCATTTAGTCCCATCTGGTGCCCTCCACACCCAAACTGATAAAATGATTACCTTAAGGTAAAGTTTCCTCTATGAATACAGAAAATAAGGAAACCCTATGTTATCTCTATATCTTGACTTTATATGTAACATTCCTGCTGTGAATTAGGAGCACTGCTGGACAGCTGGTCGGACAAATGACTGAATCTGTCAGTATGATGAGGCAGTAAAAACAGCTTCCCAGGAAAAGCAGTTACTTCTTTACTAACCATACCAGATTTCTTTTGTCTTTTCCTGGCATGTTGTGTTTCTTGCTCTGTATTTCAATTTTATGGTAAAAACAAAACAAACAACCAACCAAAAAAACACCTTTCTTGTCATTATACTAATGCTTCTTTGACAATTTCAGACCCTGACATAGGATGATTCAGGTTGCCTCTAGATGAGAATTTACCTCCCAAGTTTAATGTCAGTGTAAGCTGATAACTTCTTTAACAGGAAGAGTTGCCTGCTCAGCACATATACTTCAATAAAGCTGGAGGAGGAAGGTGTAACAACATTTCAGGTGAGAGAGTCAAGGGCCATTTTAATGGACTGGTACTTTTTTCTCTAGTTTAATTTGCAAACAGCCTCCATTCCCCCTCTGAGTGAATTCTGCCAAGGATGCTATCCAGCCCCTAGGAAAGGGGGCGGGGGCAATTGGTATTGGAAGGAGAGAAAAGAGACAGTCCAATTCAGAGCTCTTAGCTAGGAAATCCATTTGAAAACCTGTTGACTCATAAAGGACCACCCAGTCAGAATGCAGAAGGAAATTAAGCATGACCAAGGTCCCCTCAAATGCTCTTCCTATAACATTCAACTCACAGAAGCTAGAGTGAAGCTAATAGCAGCTTCTGAAATCACATGATCTCAATAAGACCTCAAGACTTTTATTGGCCCGTAGGACAGGGCATTGAAGAGAAAATGTTCTTTTACCTGTATATGATGATGTTACTTTTCTGGATAAAGAATAAAAATTTTCTGTTGAACATGGTTGGAAAAAATTAAAAACCCCATGTTTTTTAAATTTGGGGGTATGTATGTGACTGTTTTAATAGTCTCCTCAATTATTCCTGGTTAAATCACCACTCTGTGGGGCAGCATTGAAGGGAATACTGTTTGTTTCTTTGGTGAGAACTGAGTAGCACAAACACTGGGTAAAAAGGAGAAAGAGGAATATCATATACCTTCAGTCATGAGTCTGGAGTTGGGGGTCGGAGATGAGTTAAAAGATACAAATTGGAATTCTAAAAGTAATTAAGAAACCATTTAGTAAGTCTCCTCCCACATATGGCTTGGAAAAATGACGAGTGAGCTTGGAAAAATGACGAGTGACCTGGAGCAATAAAACCTCTCCTGCAGGTCTTGAAGAGTAAGTGATGCAATCCCTTCCATACAAATGGTCATGCCTGGGGGCAGGAGACTACTTTCTGAGCATTCCAAAAGCTCCTCTGACTCTATTGTTCATGTCTACATATTACCTGCACAGAACAGATAAACTTGGTTAACAAACTATTTAACTATGCTAAGCCCCAAAGTATCCTGCCTGAACATTTTATTCCTAAGTCTAAAATGGTTTAAGGTTGTAAAGTGTGTGTGTGTGTGTGTGTGTGTGTGTGTGTGTGTGTGTGTGTAAGAGGCAAGTTAATTGTGTGTGTAAGAAGCAAGGGAACAAGAAACACCTAAACTCCACTGTTAGAAGGGAAGGTATAGGTTAACCTGGGCTCAAATAACTTCCCTCTAACCCATCAGTAACACATTATCTAAGATTCTAAAGTGCTAAATTGGTCAGATAAGAGACTTGCTAAGATGTACGATCCTCTGAACAATGAGGAAAGAAAATTGAAGTGAAAATTGCAATCTCCACCCACAAGAGACTTAAGTGAGATGAAGTGAAAAGTGTTTACAATGGAAGGAAAGAGGGAAAATGTGAAGAGGATGATATTTAATAATAAAGATAACACTGGAGACCCAGGAAGGAGGAAGATGGCTGGGGAAAGGGCCAGCAAAGCCAAAGTCATAAAGCTCCACGGGGGTCTGGGCCTGGGGGTTGGGAAAGCTTAGAGGAGCTTATCGGAGTCAGCAGCGACTCTGCCAAAAGCCCCGTGGACAATTGGTGTCAAGGCAGCCGCAGCAGATGTTTTTCTGGAAGAAGAATGGTGGAATGATAGTCACGGGAAAATACTGTGGCCTGCAACAAGAGCTGTGTTTCACTGACAGCTGGACAGGAAGGCACACAGAGCGGCAACACAGAGGCTGTGTGAGCAAGCTAGAAGTTCGGCAGACGAGGGGAGAAGGGAAAGGGAAGGAAAGAGAGGAGGGAGGAAGGGGAAAACGGAGAACATAGTCTCAGACCGGCATTTGTAAGGTAACCAGGACTACCAACTGGGAGAAATAAAACGTAAAGAATGGGAAATCGTTCCCACCATGTGGTGAAACATGTGGGATCCGGAGCTGTAACGCCTGTGTTCCTTGCTGGCTCTGTCAGCTCCTAGCTGTGTGACCCTGGACAGGTTACTCATAACCCCTTGGCCTTTAGTTTCCTCATCCGTGAAGTGGGACTAGCAGTACCACCTCATGGGGTCGTTGTGAAAACTGAACAAGTTTAATGAGTAAAAGAACTTAGAATATTGCCTGGTATCCAAGAAACATAAGTAAGTTTTAGAAACTGCTGTGATATCATGTGATCAGTTTCTGAGAGTGGCCCTGAAGTATCTGTAAGACTAGTTTATGGGGGCACCTGGGTGGATCAGTGGGTTAAGTGTCTGCCTTCAGCTCAGGTCATGATCTCAGATGGGGGGGGGCATTGCTGGGATGGAGCCCTACATGGGCTCTCTGCTCAGTGGGGAGTCTGCTTCTCCCTTTTCCTCTCTCTTTGGGCTCTCTCTCCCTCTCTTGCTCTCTCTCAAATAAATAAATAAAATCTTTAAATTAAAAAAGGACTATTTTATGATGGTTGGGTAGTATATACATTGTCACATCAAAATTACAATTGTCTTCCTTAAGGGCAGTTTGCAGGATGCCCAAATGTGGGTTAAACAAAGGATGATGATGACATTTTATGAGGTTTACAACTGCTATCGACAAGTCACTTACTCCCACTCATTGAGCCTCTGCTTCTATCTGTAAAATGGGCATATTACATATACAATATGTAAGGTTTCTGTGAGATGAACTGTGAAAGTGTCTAGAACAATACCTGGAACACAGAAAGTTTCAACACTGAGTGTGAATCCCATTTGTGATATGGGTGATGGGCAGCAGATTTAAAATACTCTCATCTAGGGAGCAAGATCCTAACTGTTCTCCCAGCTGCCTGGAAAGAAGCCTTGGGTTTAGCTTCTCTTGTCGGCACCTAGAAGAACTGCTCTTTTAGGTCACACAGAAAAACTGACATTTATCTTTCACAGCTGATCTCAGGTAAGAACAGAAGAAAAATGACAGCCTGAGTCTCTAAAATGGGTCAGTGGTGATGGGAATATATTTTTAACTCTTCCCTGTGGTTTTTCCTCTCTAAAAGGCCAGGCCTAAAGAAAAGGAGCAAGAGGAAGCAAGTAACAGTTTCTATACAATGGCTCTTAATGCTAATGTCATAGGAGAGTTCTGACCCCTTCCTGCCCAGGACATCAGCTGGCTTGCTGGTGGGCGTCCTGCTACGGCTTTGACCACTTCACTGGGAAGCTCGACTTTCAGATCAGAGTGGACCTCTAGATGAATTTCGCTGAGGATATGATTTCCCAAAGAACCTCCTGGGAAAAAGGTCTGTCTCTTCATGATTCAGACCCCTCAGTATGGACCTCATATTCAATAGGCTCTCACCACTTTGCACACCCACTTCCTCTGTAACTCCAGGAAAAGAAGAGGCAAGACACAATGAGTTTGCACTTTCTCCCAAATGTGCGGGTCTTTGCCACTGCCAAGAGCAGAAAGCAAAGTTACGGATCTTTACCTCCAGTCTTGGAGAAAACACTCCTTCTGGAGGAAGAGCACGGAAGAGCCAAGCACCCAGCCAGCTAAACACAGGGGCAAGTCCCAGCCAGGGCCTTCTTCAGGAATCTTTGCCCCCTTCTCTTTCTCATCTGCTCTGCCAGGGCTAACTGGGAGCCCCCATAGTGGTTTTCAATATATGTCTTAAAATGTCCAGGCTCCCTCCCCGGCAATCATTTATTAGAAAGAGGTTTTATGATACAAATTTGATAATCTCCCATGCACACTGGCACTGTTCTAATTGAAGTTGTAAGCCCATAAAATTCAAGTCCTTTGTCTTCCTGAAGGCCACAAGGTTTAAAAAGGTTTAAAAAGATACTATTGTCCTCTCTAACACCCACGACATTGTCACCAGGGACTGATTAAACAGAGTCCTGAATTGAAACAGTGCGGATTTTGTCTAGGTCCTTTTCAGGCCTGACAATGCCCTTTTCAGTTTCCAAGACAAAAGGAGGTTTAAGGATAGAGATTCTTCTGAGATAACCGCATCCATATGGAAGGCAAGGTGGCCAGCAGCTGAGACCAAAACACCCCACTCCCTTCCCCCTCTGTCTTCTATCTCCCCACCCCACAAAATTTCAGGTGATAACCCTGCCTCAGCTACCCTACCTCCTGGGGAGGGGGGAGAAAAAGGGGGTCTGGAACTGGCCCAGTGTCTGCCTCACAGACCTCACTGAGCCTTTGCTCCCTTCTCTGGATGGGATGCCTGAACCTACTCTCCTCAAGCACATGTCCTCGCAGTGGGCACCGAGGAGGCAGGCCCTAACTTCTCCCAGGGGTAAACACTTGCATAGGGACCTCTGCGGATCCGCATACTGAGCCCAAGGCGAGTTCCAAATTCCAAGGGTGGAACCCCAGATTCCGGAGCTTAGAGTGCATCGGGACCTCCGGTGAAATGAGACCCACCAGGAGATCCCACACAGATGTTGTCCCATCCGGGGTCTCCAAAGCCGTCTTCCCTCAGCTGGCAGCCCTGAGGAGGGTCATTTCCCCACCACTCTTTGATTTCTTCATCAAGCTACCCCATGCCACCTCAGCCAGGTGTAGAACTAAGGCGGGGGGGGGGTATCACAGATGCCAAGCGAGGCACTCGCAGGCTTAATTGGGATTTACGAATTCTCTGGGTGCTCGGGTGGGTGCTCCTTGGGTCCAGAAAAGGACAGCTTGCCACCAGGCCTGAGCTGCTCCAAAGCAGTACGCTCTACCCCCAGCTCACCTGGCACGTCTCCAGAGAGTCCTTGTGGGGAAGCTTATCATGTCCTACCCTGGCCAACTCGGTTGACTTTTGGTGTCTGAAACACCAGCAGATTCGGGAGTCCAGAGGGGCCTCCAACTGATCTCCCCGCCACCTCCCCGTTGTCAGGGATCTCAGGGTTCCCTTGGCTTCTTCCCCGCACCTGCCTCCCTCCACCCCTTCCCCCACTATCTTCCTAAAGCTGCATCGGGCCTGGGACCTGCCCTTCCATCCAACCCGGGGTGGGAAGAGTGGACTAGAGTCCTGGACTCGGGTCCGGAAAGCACAGCGCCGGCAGGCGCTCGGGGGACCCAACCCTCCACATTTTATTCTCGTACCACAAAGAGGAAAAATATTCTATTTCTTTAAAAATACGTTGCTTCCCATACAAATAGCTATTTTAAAATATACAAATAAGGTTTTAAGCAATAAAATCTAGCTCTGGGGTTGGCGTCGAAGAAAGAGGAAAGGGGGGGAATGCTGGCTGAAATTCCCTGCTCAGCGGCTGGGGAGGGCGGGGTTAGGGACCCCAGCGCCGAAGGAGGTGGGGCCCGCAGAGAGGTGGGGCCGGGAAAACTGTCCGGATCTCCGCTTCCAGCCGTGCTTCGGCCGCAGAGCTACTCCAAAGTCCGGGGTAGCCCCAGGTGCCCGCGCCCCGCAATGGCCTCACCAGTTCCAGGAGACCAGGGCTGGGGGCACTAAGTGCTGATAGGCCGGGAAGAGGCCGAGAGCCGAGCAAGGCCCGAAGGCGGCGTAGCCTGGCGACGGGCAGGCGGTTGGGGACGCGCCGCTCTTGTCCTGGGCGGAGGCCGTGCTCAGATCGCCGGTGCCGCAAGGCTGCCCGTCGCGCACCAGCACAGGGACCACCACGCGGCGCAGCAGGCCCGGTGCGGCGCGCAGCTCGGCGGCGGCTGCCAGGTCCGGCGACTCCGCCGCCCCTGGCCCTCCAGGGGCGCGCGCGCGCTTCAGCTTGTAGCGATGGTTCTGGAACCAGATTTTGACCTGTGTGGGCGTGAGGCGAAGCAGGCGCGCCAGCTGCTCGCGCTCGGGCGCAGACAGGTAGCGCTGCTGCCGAAAGCGTCGCTCCAACTCCAGCGTTTGCGCCTTGGAGAACAGCACCCGACGTTTCTTCCTCTTTTCAGCATCTGAGCCGGGAGACACCGGCCCAGTAGACGGCCGCTGCGACGAGTCGGGCGGGCTGGTCTCAGGGCTGCTCTCGTCCGAGACTGGGGACGGCAAGGGAGACACGGCCTGATGAGACGCTGGCCCCTCCGCGCGCCGGCTGCTTCGCGCGCGCGCGCGCGCGCGTGGAGCCACCGGCGGGAGGGCGCCGCCACTCGCCCGCGGCTTTAGGGCTGCGACCATTTCCTTCCCTGGGCCCACCACATCCGGACACCCACCTCTCCAAATTCAGGGACCTCATTTATACCATAACCGGAGACCGCGCCTCCTAAGAAGCTCACCAGGACCCTCTTAAAACAAGTCCACACTGGTCGCTTGCTAGCAGACGAATTTACCGCAAGCTGGGTCACCAACGCAGGCCACCTCCAGGTCTATTGCAATAGTTTGCCGAGGTTTGCAAAGGCTTGGAGAGCTAGGTTCGCCACTGCTGCCCATCCCTGACCGAGGCCTGGGAACGTAGCCGCATTTTCAGACATTTAAAGGCCATTTCTTTAATATTTAAATATTGTGACCTCTAGAAACAGAAACCCAGATCCCGGGCGTCAGTACCAGGCGCAAGGATCTGCTCTCAGGATGTGCTGAGTAGGTCACGAATGGCACAGGGGTTTTTGGTAGTCAGGGGCAAAGACTGTTTTCGACTTCCCAGTCCCGCATGGGTCGGGCGCGTGGTTCTGCTCCCCTCTCCCCGCTCCCGCAGTGGTCCTCGGCTTACTCACAGGGGTAGTGGCTGCGCTCGGATTCCAACCAGGTGGCGCAGGGGCCGGGCCCGGGAGCGCGTAGCTCCGGCTCCCGCCTTCTCAGGTGTTGTGCGTCCTGCTCGGGTAAATCCAGGAGGCTGCGCACGGTGAAGCTGAGGCGTCCAGAGGTGGCCATGGCCAAGGAGGGGATGGAGGCGGGGGCGGGGCAGGCTGGGAACTGAGGGGCGGCCGGGGACGCCGCTGCTACGGGTGGGAGCCAGAGGCGCACGCCATGCGCTGGCTGCCGGGATATTAGCGCGCTTACAGCGGAATCTCTGTTTATATAAACAACTCTTCCCACCCGGGATGCTTTGAAAGCCGAGGTCCGGGTATGCAGGGTGTTAAGTACCTGAATGAGTGCTGGACCAAAGACTGAGCGAGCCCGGAAGGTGCAACCTCCGCCTCCGCCCCCGCCCCGTCCCGTCCCCCGCCCCTCGGCGCCCCGTTACCTCCCAGAGGCGGCAGGAAGCAGCTCTACGGCATTAGCGATTCTGTCTGATTAGCCCAAAGTGGGGACAGATAATGGGGATTGTTACCAATGAATAACATCTTGGGTGGCGAGCGGTGGTCACCACCCGCCTGTCTCAGCCCCAGCTTCCTCCTCCTCCTGGGCTGACACGGGGCCTGGCCCCGCAGGAGCGCCGGCCAGGGTGGGGGCGGCATGGGTGGGTTTATGAGCACCCAGGAATTTATTCCCTGTTTGCTTTATTTCTCGAGCTTGTTTGCTAGAGTGTTCGTTTCCCGCAATTATCCGTAAAGTGATTTACAAGGCGGCGTTAAACTCCGGCGCGCTCTTTCTCTTTTTGGTTTGGGCCCCTCTAAGGATTCAGAGGCGAGAAATTGCAGGCGGGCACAGAGGAGTGGCCTGGTCCCGCCGGCCTCTGGGCCGAGGGTTATTGAAAGCCTGTAGGAACCACATCCCAAACGCCCCCCTCCCCCCACTTCAAGGGGTACTGGGGAAGGGCTGGCAGTAGCACAGGAGCCCCAGCTCTGCGCCCCTTTCCTCAGACTGGCAAAACGGAGGCAGAATCGGGCCAAGCTGTTCACGTCCTTCGTTCCACCCTCCTTAGCCCAGCCCCGCCCGGCTGCTGCGGGTCGTGGGCTCAGCCCCAGAGGCGGCGCTCCTCAGAGCCCAGCCCAGGCCGGTTCTGGGGCCCACGGGCGGCGGCGTCTCACCCGGAGCCCGTGAGGGCCTTGCGGCCTCCTTGGCGTCGCCAGACCCTCTGGCGCCACTTGTGAGCTTCAGCTATGTGGCCTCAACGTCAGGCCCAGTACCCGGGGATACGGCCTCTGCCCCAGGGCAGGCCTCTGGCCTGGGCTTCCCGCTCCAGGCAGCCGCTGGGACTGGTCCGGTACTGGACCGATTTGGAGAATTAGGACTGGCCCGCCCGGCAGAAAAGACAGCCTAGCCTGCCCGGGGTTTCTTTGCGATCTCGGATCTGGTTCCCACAGCCCCAGCCGGAGAGAATGATCAAGGTAGAAGGCGCAGGGAGCCAGACGGCGCGGATACATTTTGTTGGCCCATGGCTCCCCTCGTGGTCCCGCTTCGGTCTAGGACTCATTGGGGGCACTTTCAGAGGCCTCTCCTCTGAAGCCGTGGTTTGGGTATTTGCTTGCTAAATTCTAGTGAGGGACGCGGCTCTTGGGTGGCCGAACCCGAAATCCTAGCTCCACCTGAGCTTAATTGGGACCTGGCTCCTGTGCAAGGGGCCCGGGCCTCGCTGGTCCGGTGCACCCTCCCCATCAGCCTCCCTGTCAAGCGTGCCCAAGGCGCCCTGGGCTGCGCAGCGCGCTGGGTGGTCGGGCGGAGGCAACCCCAATACGGGCCAACTGCTAGGCCGCGGACAAAGGGGAAATGGAGCTCGACGCCCCGGACCTGTTGGAAGCATTTGTTCCAGTCAAGATTTTGCATTTGTTCAGTCCGAAATAATGGGTGATTGACGCCTGCTCACAAAGCTCTTTAGCACGCCGGGATAAATCCGAGCTTGTCCCGTGTTGTCATGGTTTTCAATGGGGTTCAATGGGATTGGGAGCACGATCGACTCTGCTGGCCGTCTCTCTGCCGCCCCGGCAATAGATTTATTAGTTATGTCTTTTTAAATAAGATTAAATTGAAATGACCTGGCTGTCCTCTCCGAGATGGGCGGCAGGGGGAGCCAGGAGTAGACAGGGCGTGGCAGGAACCCAAACTCCGTGCCCACTGCGCCCCAGCACCTAAACTCCAGAGTCCCAGAGATGGGGCAGGTCACAGACTAGCCCAGGGCTTTTTGGACTTCTCTCCAGATAGTCGGATGGCTGGCAACCCCTTGCTAGCCCATTTTCTCAGACAGGTGGAAGGAGGGCATGGCAAAGACCATCCTAAGGAAGCATTAGTATAGACTCTCACTTGGGGTCTGAGCTTCATGGCTGTGTCAGGGAGCAGGAGCTCTGGCCTGGGAGTCAGTTGGTATCCCAGCCCAGCTCTTAACTAGCTCTAATGGCCTCATCACTCTGAACACTACCCCCCCACACACACACCATATGAAACAGAAGACAATAGATATGGTAACTTCTAAGGACCCTGACAGTTTTATGATTGCATACCTCTGGAATTTTTCTAAAACTATCTTTGTTGAATTAACCAGCAACTTTGGTCCCCATCCACCCACACAAGTCCCCTTCCCCCCAACTTTCTGGCACTCATCCCCAGGACTCTTGACTCAGCATTCTCCAGAATGTTCTAGGAGAGGACATGCCATCTTCTGAGTTTCCAAAGGACCCGTCACAAGAGTAGGAGTGAGCTTGATAACAGTTTTGGAAAGAGAACCAGAGAACCAAGTCGGGAGATGCAGAAGAAGAGTCTTTCCCGGAGTGACTGACCTCTCTTAGCCTTTTAATCTATTTAACATCCTAAGCCCACACTGACATGTAGAAATAAGTAAATGGCACTCTTCAATTCTTAAGAGCTCTTCAGCATCAAATATTTGCTTTTACTCTTAGTATTTGGCTCCCAAAGAAGAGATATCCACCCCACCTCCCCCACACACACATCTAGCAGTGGTGCTCTGAGAAGGAGCTAGCACTGGGATTAGCTCCAAATATTACTTCTAGCCTTAGATTTCTTGGTCTGGCAACAGTGTTCCCGGGTCCCAGTCTGTGTTCTAAATATCCCAGGAGAACTCTGTACCTCCTGGTTCTAGAAAGCATTGCAAATTCCCTGTGTCATTGGTTCCTCAATGCCTCTGCAGGCTAGTCCAATCTTCCTCTCAACTGGGCTCTGGGACTTTATCTAAATTACCTCTAAGAACCAGAGCCTGGGGACTCCAGGAGTTTGTTCCATGCAAACTGTGCCTTCTGAAGTAATGGAGGAAAGGAGGTAAACAGCCAGAATTATTAGTGAAAGATGCTTTCTTTATCACCTCATCATATCAGACTCAAAGACGTGGAAGGAGAAAATTATTTTGAAATGGGGTCAATTGGAAAAACTAGGCAAAATGAGTTTTACACATATTGGAAATTTTTATATAAATTGCCTCCAATTCATAAGAGATTCTTAGTATCACAAGTAAACAATCTAACTGAATATCCTTTCTAGATTTTAAAATATTGTTTGGTATTCTGGACATTTGAACTAATTTTGCAACTCAACATGGCTTATGAATAGTATTATTTAATTAGGTAAGTATTTGTTTCCCTGTAATTAGATGTAGTGCATCTTAATCCTAATAAGAGTTTTTAATCGTTAGGCATCTGCGCTATAGTGAATGTATTTAAGCAGTCTGCATTAATCGCCTTTTCAAAAGTATTATCCAAGATGATCACCACTGCTGCGTGCTTAAGAATTTAAGACTAGAAAATTCTGAAATAAAACTAAAGTATCTTGATTTTTAAAAGAAATGATTGCATCTATATCTTGCATTCCGTTTTTAAATCCTTCCATTTTGGTTAAGTGTTTCACAAAATCCTGCAAATCTATACAGTATTGAAGAGAGGCAACATTGCAAATTCCCCTTGATAGATGGAGGGCCCTCAACTGCCAGGACATTTTTCTTTGCCTCACAGCAACTGCTCTCCCCTTTTTATCAGTATTCTGGTTAAAATAGCAAAAGGAAAAATAAAAATGGGCTTTTGATACCTCCAAGAAGTGAATGATCCTGATCAGACTTAGGATAGAAAGAAAAAGCAGCATTTAAAATCAGACCTCTCTGCCTTTCCTCCTGCAACCAAGTTGCCATGAATAAGTAAACATTTCCTTTTTAATGGCTAATAATCAATTGCTTGGCGGTGGTCCAGGCCTTGCTGCAACTCATTCTTGGCTGTACTGATGATATATACATACAGGACAAGGAAGGGCAATTACTTTCAGACTGAGGACTTAGGGCATCTTTGGAATGGGCTTCAGATTTTATTGCCCAATGTCAAACGACAAGATTTGAAAGATCCCATCTTCAGTTCCTTGAAATACTGACTTTCCAGGGACTTTTTGTTGTCATTGTTGATCTCCAGGAGAAAAGTTTTTCCTTCCGACTACGCTTATCTAGTTGTTGAAAAAAAAATATAGGGAGTAATAGAGTTCAATGAATTATAAAGATATTTAATGAAATATGTATAGTCTCCATTTCCTAAAGAGCCAACAAATAACTTAATAAAATTTTAAACTAGTTTGTTAAGTATTTCTGGTCTTTCCCATACTTTGCGATGCTCTCATATAATGCTAGCATGGAATGTAAGCTGTCAGAATAGACATAATAACACACACACCTTGGAGAGGGTGACGAATCTTAATTTGTTCAGAGCTGAACGTCTTCGTTTTTGTCTAATCCTTTTTGAAAGATGGTACTTTATACTCCTGTGCTTGACTGATACGGATATAATTTATATAAGACAGTATCCTAGTTGATGTTTACGCAATAAAGGTCCAGGCCCTACGTCACATGTAATGTCACATACAGACACCGGCAGAGTAGACTGACCCCAGGAACACATTTTGTGATTTTGCCCTAGTACCTCCCACAGGCCTCCCTTCAGTGCATGCTCTTACCACCATCACTGCATTTCAAATTAGGTACTTTTTCTCACCCAAGCGTTATAACAGGGTCTCTTTTTTATGTACCTTTACTTTGAGGTAACTTTGGCATTTTAAAAGGATTGCATTATTAAAATGAGATATTATTTCTGCCTTATTTGGCAGCAGTTTCAGCACTAAACCAACCATTAGGCTAGAGGAGTATTTGGTAATCTCTGTTGAAGACAGGGGCCATCGTCTGTCAGAGGTCTAAGGAATCAGATATTCCATTTTTTTACAGTGATGATGACAGCAGTAGTAATAAAATTTTACTTTACATTTTATACATTTGAGAATGTTACAATGTACACTCGCATTTGTTACTGCATCCTGAGTCAGGATAGATGACCCAGGAGAAGCAAAGCTTAAGGAGAGGCTTGAAGGCAGATAGACTGTGAGAGCCCTAGAATTGAAGAAATTGTGTGGAGGGGAGGGGGATGAAGAGGATGTAAAGAGGAGAAAGAAAGTCCATTGTAATAGAAGGTATTAGAAAAGAATGATTAAGAGGTGAAAGAAAAAGTGAGTGTGGGCTGGCTTAGAGCAATGGGTTCAATTTGATCTCATCGACTCAGACGAAAACAAAAATGTATGAATGAGAAATTTCCAGTCGACAGTGGCTTCTATGTGCTTTCCACAAGTATTTATATTTCTAAAAATGAATTACAATAGCTTCCAGTTATGAGATAAGTAAGTCCTGGGGATGTAATGCACAGCGTGGTGACTATTATTAACAACCCTGTATGATGTACTTAACATTTGCTAAGAGGGAAGACCTTAAAAGTTCTCATCACAAGAAAAAAAAATTGTACCTAAGTGTGGTGATGGATAATTACTAAACTTAAGCTGTAATCATTTTGCAGCATATACAATTATCTAATCATTATGTTGTACCCCTTAAATTAATACAATGTTATATATCCATCATATCTCAGTAAGAAAATTTAAAAAATACATACAATTCACCCTCTAAAGCATTCAAGTTTTTCTAGATTCTATTGAGTTTATTTTTAAAGATTTCTTTGGGAAAAAATCTTTTTGCCAAGAGAAGGCAAAAATGTATAACAAGAGCATGAAATGACAAGCTCCGGGAATTTCCTCACAGACACACACACAAAAGTAAAAGAGCTCTATGTTTACTGCAGTCTCTGGAAATCCCTTGCCAGCAAAGGTGGCTGTCTTTGTGTTCTTGATTAAATGGGTATTTGCACTGAAGTCACATACCACACAAAGGAAACAAAACAAAATAAAAATGTCCTTCGTGTTCTGTTTTTCAATTGTTTGTGTGAGGGAGGTTCTTGGCCTTTATCACTGTCAGTGAAAAGTTCTTCATTGGAAGGAGACATTCCACTCACCCTGCTTCTTGTGCACAGGGAACTTACCATGGAAACTACCTCTGGAGCCATCAGACAAATATATAAACGACAAAACTCAACACTGGGCATTTTGGGTTTAACTTTAACTCAACAACAGGGTATGAAGAAGGGTGTTTAGGATTTCTTGAGAAATTTATTGTTGTATTTGCCTTGCGCTGAATCCTAAAACCCCAAAATCGGACTTATTCAAGTTGGGAAACAACTAAGAAATGACTTTAAATAAATTCTGATGCTAGCACATATATGCTATGTATTTAACACCACGATGTACGATGAAGCTGTACTTTTTTAGGTGGCTTTTTAAATAATAGCTTGAGTATCTTCAAGATGAGAGGTTCACCTTTAATACATGTGTGTATTTTTTAACTGGTTAGGAACTTCAATTAAGTGACAGAAAAAAAAAATTCTCCTACTGAATGTTTCTTTTTTTAACAAGATCTATCCTAAACTGGTTTTTTTTCTTAGCCTTAAAATAGTTTGCTTTGTAATATGAGCCTGAAGAAATTTAAGACAGTGCTTCATAAAACCTGTATTGTCTTTTTCTTTATTTCACCTGCTTGTCAAGTTCTCATTTAACTTACAAACAACCCCAGGTCATTCCCCTCCATTTCCACCAACTCTGTTTGCAGCCTTCTGTCCATGGTCCACATGAACTAACTGTAAAGACTGTGTCTGACACGGCATGTGTCTATTGCTCATTTTCATTACCAGCTCCTCAAATCAAGACAATTTATAAAAAATTAGATTGATATATTTCTGGATGGTTATGACATCAGGATACATAGTCGAAACTTAGTTCTTAGGCACTGGAGGTCTGCGTATATTTGGATGGTGGGTAGCATGAAAAAAGAAATGGATGACTACACATAGGATTTTAGTTGCTTCTTTGTTTTTGACTACTAACCAAGAGAAAGAAAAAAAAAAAAACAACAAACCAACAACAATCCTTTCTCCTTAAGCAAAAGGATTGGGCCGTAAAACAAATTTCGAAGGGGGAGATCTGAGAAATAATATGTGTGCTTAAGGTTAGACATTTTATTTCTTACATATTATTGAAATGATTATCAAAGGATGAACTTTGTGTAAGCTCAAGATGTCAGAATGCCAGGGGTTAGACCATATAATTAGCAGGTCATCTGTAGTAAATTTAGCCTTCTGGTTTCTTCTATACTAAAAATAAAAACCACCCAGTTTTCATGAATTATCATCTTAATGATTTCTTTTATGGAACAATTAGGAAAAGTATATGAGTACCTCCTTCCATGATGCACACTTGTTTATCCATTGTTGAGATTTTCTATTATTCACTTCCTGGTGGGATAATGATTCTCCATAGCTGATGGGTCAGAGGAGCTTCCCAAGGGGTAAGCAGAATAGGGGAGAAAACCTGATAATGTCTCTAAGCGAATCCAAGGTGTCCACACGGAATGGAGGTGAAATGGACTAGGTAAAGGGACTGGGTAAAGGAAGGTAAGAGAAAGTGGAAGAGTGGTGCCCATTTCGCCTTGGTGATCACCCAACTCCATCCAGTTAAGGCTTACCAGCTGGAAGTCGGTAAAAGGAAGGCAGGGAGTTGATTTGATCAGCCCTGGAGCAATACATGGAGAAGTACAGAGGAGAACGGATGGTTTTGTTCAGATACCAATTAAGACCTAAAGGCCTACAGCATTTTAAAAGTCCTTGTTGGGAACTAAGGCTAATTTCTAGGAATCCTGTTGTGATTTGCTTTTTAGCAGCATCTCAGTGACTAGCAGAGTGTGATTTCATCTGCTCTAAGTTGTATTTGTTTCCAAACAGCTTAACAATACTAATTGGACAGCATAGAAACCCATTGCAAGTTGTGTTTTTTAAAAAAGATAACTCACCCTAGCAATGAACATAGATTGAAAACCAGTTAAAAGCCAGTGAGAACAAATGTGTCTTAAATGGAGGATGAAACAAAGGGAAGGTGGGGGCACATCCCCTAATGTCAATAGGCAGAGAGCTGCACGTGCATAATGGCCATGGGAGCGACCACCCAAGGTGATCTGAGTCAATTCTGGAGACAGACAGAGACCTGGAGCCAGAGAAGGGGCGGGGACAGGCCAGCCACCCAGGGTCCTGCTCAGGAGGGATGCAAGGTGGTGAGGAATTGTCATATTGCTGTTCCACGCCACACTTTTATCAGATGCCAATTTTTTGCCTCCAAACGTACCCCACAAGGCAGGAGGTCTGCGCTCTGGCTTCTGTGGCCAGTAGTCACACTCCTGGTAGATTTAGAAGGCTGTCAAGGATAATGACCTAATACTAACTAGTGTCAACTGAATTACACAAATATAACCCTCCCTCCACCCTCTACCACAAGGCTGCCCACCCACCCAGCCTTATAATCAGTAGCATGCAAGTCCCTCTGGGGGCACCATTTTTGAGAAAATTGCAATCCACAAATATATGAGGAACTCTGCAGGCACAGAGGCTGATTGACTCAAGCAAAGCCAGAGTCTGGAAGGAACACCTGGTTTTTCTTTCCAACACGCACCACCTTTGGGGATCAGACCGACAGCAACAGATCCGGATTCGAAGTCTGAGTCTCTGAATAACCTAGGTAACCTGGATCCACTTTTGTCATTTCTTGGAGTCACAGTTTCCTCACCTATAAGACAGAAACAGTCATTTCTTCTAGAAATCGCCATTCATACCTGAGGATTCCTGAGATATGTCATGTAAAGTGCTTGGCACGGTACTTGCCCATGGTTAGTAGGCGTCCATCACGGCAATTGTTGCTATGCTAATAATGTAGGATGGGGCCGGAGAGTTTAATATATTCACCCAGCAGCTGGAAGCTGTGCTATCCTAAGTTTCGGATCGGCGGTCACAGAGCGGAGTTGAATTTCATCCAATTCACAGAAGAAGAAACTGAGGCACAGAGAGTTTGGGTGACCTGCCTAGCATCTCCCAGTTTGGCTTCAAGACCTGATTTTCCTAATCTAGGCATCTTTCTACTTCACCGTGCTCTGTGCTACTAGTCCCTGAAGTAGCTTTTCTTCTGACAGAGTTAGGAAAAAGTTGCCTGTAGAAGAGATTTCCTTAAACGCAGCAGCATTACTCAGACCCTCTTGCTTCAGAGCTCTGGCCTCAGCCCACTTGCTGCTATGGCTAAATCTCTGCTCGCAATGCAAAGGCTCTCACTGCACTTAATGGAAGGATAGAGGCTCAGCCTCCCAAGCCCTAATGTTTTCATTTCTTGGTGCCTCTACAGCTGTCTCAAGGTGTTCTCCCTGCTAGTGTCTGAGCTTCAGGATTCATTCTTCCCCGTGTGTGAATCCCTGAAGTAGCATTTGAATCCTCTCAATTCAGCCAGAGCATCTTGTAAAACTTCTCTCTCTCTAGCCCATATAAGACACCAGGTAAGAACAGAGTCAGGTGAATTAGAAACAAATGCATTTGCCTAGAGGGAAGCAGAACAAGGCAAATATTGACTGCTTTAAGAAAGCAAAGGGAAATGCATTAAGATTATTTATTTATTTATTCATTTTTTAAGGCCAGGGTCAAGGGGAGGATTCTTTGCCTACTGGGAAAAATGGAGAACAGGGAATGGTCAGGGAATGGCAAATCTGTGGTACTCAACACCCAGCTCTTGGATTTCCAGGGGAGGGCGTGGGGGCGGGGCACGTGTGCAGGGAAGAGGGTTGTGTATTTGATTCCACAGGCCCTGTGGTCCTCATCCAGGCTGCCTTACAGCAGTCCCCCCCCCCCCCCCCCCCAGTCCTTACTCTATAGGGAGAAGTGAGCTAGCTCACAGAGTCCTCGAAACTCAGGCCGCTTTGTCCGAGATCGTGCATCCTACCCCTTCTTTTGTTTTCTAAGTTCCCTTAGCTCTGGGAGACTGGACCATCTGCTTTTCCTTTTAATTGCTTTCTGAACATTTCAGACGTGCTCATGCCAGGTGCTTTTCCAGGACAGGCGCCGGTGCTCTATATTTTCTTCTGTGTTTTCAAAAGAAATACTTGTTGAAATTTTTTGATCGACACAGAGTACATTGTTAAATATAAGACAATTGGACTTTTAAGATATAAAAACATTCCATTAGAAGGAACCTGTTTCCTTCATCACCGGTGCACCTAATCAGATAAGAATATGAATTAGAGTTAATTCCCCACCCAGCTAAAGTGATATAAAATCATTTCCTGCTTGAAGTAGTGTGCAATGCCCACAGGCAAAGGGTATGCTGAGTGAGGTCACCCCTTCATTGACAAGACGAGACGGACTCCGCCGTCTTACCAAATCCTTCCATCTTGGAGCAAGTAAAAAGGGATTTTGCTGTTTTTAGTGAAAAGTTCTCTTCCCTTGGTCTGCATAAGGCACAATAGATGCTAACAGCTGATTCAGAACAGTTACAGCCTAGTGTATAAATATGTAAACATGGGAGTATGTATTTAGACAATTTAAAAGTGTGTCTCATTTACCCAATTATAAACAGCTGTCTGAGAGCAATTACGATTTATCATGTAAATGCTTATTTGCATAATTCAAAATATGAATATTATTTGCTTGATAAAGACTGTAAATAAAAGGCAACCTGAACTTTCCTAGGCTGAGAGTTTTATGCTAAGTTTTTAATCTAACAGGGAAAAACAGCATTTTGTTCAAAATGGTACTTAATTTTGTTAATTTTAGCAGGTCCAGGTAATTACTAATTTAATAAGAAAAGAGCAAGAGTTTTAAAGTAAACAGGGCTGGCTTAGAGGTAATGAAAGAAGTCACACTACTCTGCTACTATTACTCCTGAAAATTTGCTCTGTAGGGATGGTGAATTGCCTTACCAGTGTTTTCCCTGCACATGAATGTTTAATGGTGAAAGCTTCCGGGGTACTTAGCATATTATTTCAGGTGCTACAATTTGATATACACATAATTTTTCAGTAATGTATCATTATTTTTTAAAGTATAGGCTTATTAAATGAGATGCTTCCAAATATACTAAGGAATATTTCTCATATTAAAATCTAACTTCTGCTTCTATGAGGACTACTAATAAAATGTGGGCATCGAAACGTCCAGTCAGGTATATCCTGGTGTGTTTGTTTTCCAGGGCTGCCACAAAAAGTCACCATAGCCTCAGTGGCCTCCAACAACCAGAGACGGATTCTCTCAAAGATCTGGAGGTGAAATCTAGACGTGAAATCAACATTTGGCAGGGCCACACTGCCTCTGAGGGCCCTGAGGAAGGGTCCTTCCCCGTCTCTTCCCAGCATCTGATGGTGTTCCCTGGCTTGCAGCGTAACACTCCAGGCTCTGCCTCTGTAGTCTTCTTCCCTGTCTGTCTGTGCGCCTTCTTTCCTTCTTAGAAGGACACCAGTCATTGGATTTAGGCCCCATCTTACTTCCATATGACTTCCTCTTAAGAAAGTTTGCAAAGACTCTATTTCCAAACAATGTCACATTCACAGGTACCCAAGGTTGAAACCTATCTTTCGGGAGGACAGAATTCAGCCTACTACACTCAGTGAGAGCCACTATGCAAAGTAACGTGTCTGAGCACTAAAATAGCCTGGAATATCTGAATTATGCGTCTCCCTAGAGTAACCTGTATTTTGCATGGTTTTGACATTATCACCAGTGTATGATGTTATTTGAAAAATTGAGAATTTACATCTGATATAGAATATATCATATTATTATATAGTATATTCAAGAAACATTTATTCAGTTCTCTTTATGTGAAAAACTATGTGATGGGAACTCTCTCTTAACCAAACTAGCCAGTTAATGGTGCATCCACTATTTTTGACAAGCAGGAGTTCATGACCTTTTCTGGGTATTAATAATTAATACTTTGGATTCCTTGGTATTAATTAATTAATTGGCATTAATGAAT
The DNA here is from genome assembly GCF_030435805.1 of Mustela lutreola. NCBI lineage: Eukaryota > Metazoa > Chordata > Mammalia > Carnivora > Mustelidae > Mustela > Mustela lutreola. The sequence goes on from NC_081296.1 coordinate 92,352,226, forward strand.
TACTATGCTACTAAGTACAGATGAGTCTCCCCAGGGGAGTTAAATCTCTCTCAGCAGCTCCCCACTGGGTTGAGGGGCCTGTGCGTCCTTTATGCGAGTCTTTTCTGGAAGAAGCTTCCAGAAAAGAAGCTGCATATACCAAATATAATTTATAAAATTATAAAATGTAGCTCCATCAGACCTCATCAACCTGGGAGTTGTGTTTTATGACACTCCCCTTTTACTACATGGCAGAACCAGGATATGGATCCAAATCTTCCCACCTCTGAAACTTGTGTCATTGGCACGTATCTTCGGAAGGTACCCCAGTGTGGTTGGCCACATGCCATCACTTGCTTGGCTATGTCTCCTTATCAACGCTGCTAGTTTTGCCTTGTTGCTACTCTTCTGAGTGGCTTCTGGTTCCTAGGAAGATGTCCACGCAACTGGGGAAGGAACCTGGAAACCTGAACTGATCAGGAGGGGGAAGTAGAGATCATCTCTTAAAAGACCTGATCTATGGACCTCCTGAGGAAATCAAAGCAGGATAAATCAGTGATTAGCCACTGCAGTGATTTGGAGATGAGAAAACCGGCCCTAGGTTCCTAGCACAGGCACAGGAGTTGGTCATATAATTCCGTGAGCAGGGTGAAAAATATGAATGAGGTCACCGGAACTGAGATGAAGTGGCAGGTAAGGAGTCTATCCCACAACAGGGGGTGTCTAATGGTATTGACCAAGCAGGAAAGAACTACAGAAAACTCATGCCTAAATTTCTAACTGTCATGGTCCCAAAGTACCACACTTTCTCTTGGCTTGTTTGGGTAGGGCTTCATTCCTCTATCTTCTAGCTTGTCATTTCTCTGCTTCTCACTAGGGTTTCCAGAGCATTGGAATGGTTGTTGTTTCTGCCTCATGTCACTACTTATTTCTCATGTACCTGTCCTGTCAGCCCAATTAGACAGCAAGCTTGTTGAGGAAAGGGTCTTCCTCTCTTGCTATCCTTGTGGGACCAGTGGCACCCATGGGTGCTCTAAGTACTCATCCAATCTCCAGTCATTGACATTCAGAGAGGATCACATATGATAAGCATAAAGAAATGGGAAATGCACTCATTGATGAGCTGAGTTTTAATTTTTCCAAGTTAAACATTTTGCTTCTAAAGGAAAAGTCAGAGTGTCTATGTGGCTCAAGTCGTTAAGCATCTGCCTTTGGCTCAGGTCATGATCCCAGTGTCCTGGGATTGAGCCCTGTATTGGGCTCCTTGCTCTGGGAACCTCTCCCACTCCCCCTGCTTGTGTTCCCTCTCTGGCTGTGTCTCTTTCTGTCAAATCAATAAATAAAATCTTAAAAAAAATAAAAGAAAAGGCATGTTTTGCACACATCCACATCCTATCACTCCATACAAGATTCCATAGCCTTTATAATTTATGTGGGGCCCAAATGCCACAAAATGCCAAATGACGGGGTCAGGGCCAGTTCCAGGGTTAAGAGAAATATGCAGAATCAGTATGGAGTGCTATGTAGTTGAGCTTCCTGCCTTTGTCAGCATCTCTTTTTTGTCAGTGCTATCAAAAAGCCATCTGACGTGAATGTCAGACTTCTATGATCCCACAATCATACATTCTAACCCCCAGGCCGAAAACAAATTCACGTCAGTGCTTTGTTTTCTAATTGAACTTTCCCTTTCCAATCAGAAGAGAAGATGAATTAGCATTTTATGGTGCTTTTTAGTGAGGGACCCGTCAGGTCATAAAAGCGCAGTGGGGAGTGGAATTTCCACCCTGGCATAAGCAAGGCACTTCCCTTATTAAGCTCCCAAGTTAAACAAGAATCAAGAGATTCAGCTCAGATCTCCATCCTGGCTCCTCACAGTCTAGGGGTGACGGGCTTTACCAGAGCATCAGGTAGGGTAGGTCTTGCCCCTGCCAGTCCCGAGGTACAGTAAGAGCCAGCTTGTAGGGACCCTCCTCCTGTGTCATCGTTAGCTGCTCTGTGGCTTCATCTGCCCCTTGCCCTAGTATTTCTCGATTACTTATTTCCTCTCTTACATCTTCTCGTGTTCACGGCAAGCCGGTGGGAGAGGTTTGTTTTGCTCTCTTATCTATAAATTAGCTTTAGGATAAGATTCTAAGTCCATTTTTATTGCTAAGTTTAGCATTCCAGTTTTAGGAGAATCAATCATTTCCCCACTGAAGGCCGTTAATTCACCATTACTAGTGTACTCATGTAGTCATCGAACTGACAAGCAATTATGGAATGCTTAGCGTGGGACAGTTGTTGGGTTAAGTTTGGGAACAGGGCATTTCCATAGGGCCTTTCAATTTCCAGACGGTCAGGTCAGTAGTCACTTTGCTTTGTTTGTTGTTACAGAAGGTGAGTGCTACCAGCTCCTTTATGGGTGTGAAAACTGATCTTTGGACCCCAGAGACTTTATGGGGGCAGGACTATTAGCCCTGGTTAAACTACCGAGTCCAGGAGACTATCAGATGGCTTTTTGTGGCTCCGTGCTGGTGGTTTGATAATAAGAGATGACCCAGTCCCTGGCCTTGATAGGATAAACGTTTAATATAGGTGTGACCATAGAGTTTGCACATAATGTCTTATCCAAACAGGACACTTTAGAGAGGGAAAAGAGGCACTTGGATGTTTATGCCATGACAATGTGCAAACTAAGGGGGGATAGTTAGTCCCTTTCTCCCAGCCTGTCTGTCCCAGGAGAAAACAATGCATCTCTAGGGACATAATTGCTTTCTTAGAAGCTAGGAGTAGCTGAGGAGTATGAAGCTGGGGATGGGCAGAGTAAGGCAGAAAGGCAGGAGGGAGGGGGTAGGGAGCAGCACGGGTCAGGGGGTACTTCATGTACCAATCAGGTAGGCAGAAATGAAGCCAGGGGCACCTGGGTGGCTCAGTGGGTTAAGTCTCTGCCTTCAGCTCAGGTCATGATCTCAGCGTCCTGGGATCAAGCCCCACATGGGGCTCTTTGCTCAGCTGGAAGCCTGCTTCTCCCTCTATCTCTGCCTGCTGCCCTGCCTACTTGTGGTCCCTCTCTCTCTCTGTCAAATAAATAAATAAAATCTTTAAAAAAGAAAGAAAGAAAGAAAGAAAGAAAGGAAGGAAGAAAGAAAGAAAGAAAGAAAGAAAGAAAGAAAGAAAGAAAGAAAGAAAGAAAGAAAAGAAATGAAGCCAGACTGGTGGGTGGGCAGAGGCTACAGTGGTCCAGCCGCCCTCCTGCGGCAGTGTTTTAAGCTACAAGAGAGAAGGAAAGGGAACAGGGAGTCTATTCATTGGACAAAATCAGTCCATCTTATTTCACATTCCCATCCAGGAAAATCAAGCCCCACAGGAGGTGAAAATCCCCAAGATCTTTTGCTTTTGGTTGGGAGCCCTTTTATAGACTCCCTCCCCGCCTCCTCCCCGCCCCCAAATTTATTCTCTAACTAAATGGTTTGATATTAATAAAAGAATCACTTGAACTGGGTAAGTATTTGCCATTACAAACCCCAGAGTGTGGGGGATGATCCCTCCCTTTGGTTATTGGCTCAAAGCTAAATGGAAGGAGCTGTGTTCTGTAAGACTGTGTTCCCGAGATCGAAACTGAGTTTGTTTGCTCGCAGGTGGGAATCACATCTCAGGGCTGGAAGGAGTCTGAGGAGAGTATCGGTTCAGCCTCTTGCCTCTGGACAATTAACTCCAAAACTGCAAACACCCCAAAGGGAATGATGGCTATCAGGGCAAAGCATATCACTCTCACGATGCGGCAGAGGGCCTCCGGGCACTGACTCGTCTCCTGCCGAGCCCACATCTCCCACCACCTCCTTCAAGGAATTCAGTGCTTCAGCAGTGATGGCGACGACAACCACAACGATGATGACAACTTTGGTATCGGACATCTTTGGAGCTCCCGTGAGGTACTAAGGTGTTTTCTAAGTACTTTGCCCGAGTAGTCTCTGTTATTCCTCACAGCCCTCTGAAGTGGTTTATTTTAGTAGTATTGCTATAGATGAGGAATCGAAAGTGGAGAAGTTAAGCAACTGTCTCAAGATCGCAAGTCTCCAAAGGGGCTAGAGCCCGAGGCTGCCGTCTACAGTGTGCAAGTACGTCCCTCCTGTGTAGACAGTTGTCATCTCAGGTCTTCTATCTGGCACACTCCTTGCCCTTGAAAATGCAGCTTGAGGGCTGTTTCTCCTTAAAAGCTGCCAGCGTCTCCAGGGGCTGAGCTCTGAGGGCCTGGTCCGGGCACCCTCATACTCTGTGCAGACATCTGTTACAGCCGCCGCAATTCGGCATTCCTGCTGGCTTTTGTGACTGTCTCCCAGTCTATATCGAGGACAGCTTGAGGCTAGAAACTCTTGTGTCTCTGGTTTCTAGCACAGGATCCACAGTCTGTGGCTTTCAAATACATTTAACACAGTTAAATACGCATAGTCAGAAAGCTGATGAAGAAGAGTGGCCACCTTCCCTTCACAGTGTCCCCGTGGGGACAGGGCTACCCCACATGGAGCACTAACAAGCGAAGGACACAGTTTCACAGAGGGGCCGGTGAATCTGGTTTGGAACTGGCGTTTGGAAACACCCATCTTAAACCATGAGCCAGTCAAACCTGAATCAATGACAAAAATGAGACAGTATTTTTGAAAAACTACTTGCAAGGTTACTATGAAGCATGTTGGTAGGTGTGTCAGTTGGCATTGCCTATCCAGCAGTTTTTACTAGTAAAATGTCTCAAAACTTTAAAAAGATGAACAGCTTTTGCCTCATTTACTCCCAGGACTTTTTTCTAAGAAAAGATCAGAAATATATAGAAATATGTATGCATAAGTATTATTGCCGCATTGCCTTAAGAAATGGAAAGTTGTAAGTGACCTAAGTGCCCAGAGTTAGGGGTGGGTTAGGAGGACGGTGTTACCATCAGATGATGGATTATAATACCCAGCTATTTATATCATGTGTACAAAGAATTTATCATGACATAGTAAAGGCTCATGGTATGTTAAGTAACCAAACAAACACTCTAGAATATAAAATTCTATAAATAGCCTGATTTCAACAGTCTAAAAAGTATATGAAAACTAGGGGGAATTATACTAAAACATTAAGAATGATCATGTCTGACTGGTGAATTGGGTCATCATTATTTTTTTCTTTATAGATTCCATTTCTTCCCAGCTTTTATACCTTAAGCATGTATGACTTTAATTTTTAGGAAAAAATTTTGAGTTTTTAAAATACTGCGTGGGATGTGACACATTATTATCAACAATGAATAAAGTTGAGAGTTAATATGCAAATTCTTCATTAAATGAAAAATACAGCATTATCTCTGAAATAACAAAAATGAATGGAATCAGACAAACAAAGAATAAGAATTATAATAAGTAGACGCTGGATGGTTTCACAGGGGGAAAAAAGCAGTTTGGGGGTCAGAAGTTCTGGTTAATAGTATTCATGTCAGTAATAGTATAACCCAAGAGAGTCACTTAACTGCTTTTTAAGTTTCTTCATTTATAAAAATTAATTGGTTGAAACGATGAACTTCAACTTTCCTCTAACGAAGCCTCTGGTGTTTAGCTATTGATTCATCCACTAGTTCTCTCCTATGCACAAACCCCAGCATTTATGGGTGATTTGATCGCTCTAATGAGGTGCCGAGTGCAGATTCACAGAAACCTCTCCCAGTCAGCAGAGTGTGGTGACTAATTCCTGAGGTTAGAGTCAATACAGCTGTGAGGACCAAGATGTTGAAAGGAGAAAGATAAGATAGGCAGAGAATGGTGGAGAAGACGAGGCGGTGATGGGAGAGGCCGGCTGGGCTGGGAAGGAAGATGCCTGTGTGACAGAATCCCTGATAGCTGCATGGAAGGCTGTGGTCAGGGTTGATTGATCAATGGTTGAGAGGCTGCTTGACAACTCGCCAAAGGAAGAACAGGGGTGGTGAGGGGAATGACCTTTCACCCTTGGGCTCCCAGCGCAAATTCCCTGAAGACCCAGTGTCTTACTGCCCTGCGGAGTTAGAACTGAATGCCTGAAAACAAAGTTCCACCCAGGAGATGGCCAAAGGGCCAAGTGAAAGAAGTGATTTTAACCAGAGATCAAGCATGCAAACATTTGGTCCAAAATGTAAAGGAGTGGTAAAGAGGAAGGAGGAATACTCTGGAGTTCAAAAGTCCTGTGTCTTAAGGATTCTGTGCCGCAGCCTTGCTGGGTGGCCAATAGGCCACTCGCCTTTTCCTGCCTCACTTTCTCTCAGTTAGATGGAAACATCAATTCCTGTTCCCAGCATCATGGAAGGTGTTAAGAAATCACAGATGCCACAAATGACAGATGGTGCTGTGTAAGTCCAGAGTCCTTATTTTCTTACTACTTGGACCGGATGAGTCTGGCAAGGATTAGGGGGGAAGGGGGAGAGAGAGAGAGAGATACAAAGGAGGAGAGAGAGATGAGCTTCATCTCAGGTATGGAACCATCCTTTTAATCACACTCCCAAAGATAGCAGATGTTAAATGATGAAAACTGTAGTGCCTAAATAGAACCCCAAATTACCCAAGTTTTTCTGAGTCAAAGGGCATTGTCATTCTAGAAGAAACACTGAAGCCTTGGAATATCCACATTACTTTTGTGGAGTGATGCTATTCATTTCCTTCTCAATGGTGTTTTAAATCTGCAACTGCCATGAGTCACGGTTGCATTTTATTTTGCCTGTAAAGCCTTTAAGTTTAGTGCTTTCAGTGTTGCTGGTAGTATAGTAGTATTTGATTAACATGTCCTCAAGGATAAAGGCTATGTCTTCTGCTCCCCTTGTAGAGGGAGCAGAGAGATAGTCAAATTCATGTGTCACTTAAAACCCAGCACATCCTTCCCATGGCGGTTACTCCTGGCATTTGCATTTAGCTGTGCCCCGTCAGTTGCAGCGAGTCTGTTTGTAACTCCTGCATGACACAGGCGTGGGCCAGGTGAACATGTTGGGGATCAATTTTAGGGATAATAATGGCAGCTCATTTCTATTTATGGGTTTAATTGATCCTAATCCAGCAGCAGGCTCGGAAATCACGATTCTACACCAAGTACCTCCCATGAAGGATGATGGCTTGAAGACCTCTGTCAATCACCTAGCAGAGCAGATGAGTGCCCAAGTATTTCTGATTTTAAGGAGCGCTTTAATCCAATCAATTTCAGAGAGTCTAACTTCCTCTGAGCCATGCATGGATTAATTCTATAAGAGTGCCTTTTCCATTAAAGAAACTGATTGCAAACTTCCCTTCTAATTGTGAAAATGCTCACCTGCTCAAAGTAAACAGTTCTGGAAAGATACCTTCGTTTTGCTTCAGTTATTTGGCTGAGAGGAGTGGAGTTTCAATGGAAGTTTAAGAAGTAAGAATGCAACACCCATTCTCGCTCATAGAGCGATTTGTGCTTAAGGTAAATGCAGATACTACAAATCGACCTCAATTCCATCACCCACTTTTCAAGGACCTTAATTACTTGGTTATAATATATATATATATATTCCCTAAGTAAGAGAGCCATGGGAATGGGGAATGGGGAGTGTAAGGAGGTGTTAATTATTTAATAGGAACAATAATCAAAAATTGAAAGCAACCTAAATATCCAGCAGTCAGAGAATTACTAAATAAATTATTAAACCTATTTTAGTATATTTGTATGCTGGAAAATGATAAAATAATTAAAATCACGTTTTCTGAAGAATGTGTAATGAGACAGGAAAATATTCACATATGTGAAATGAAAAAACAGGGTGTAAAACTGTATGTACAATTTGTTGAGAATCTGTAGTCTTACAGAAAAGACTGTGTCTGTCCTACAGCAGTTCAAAACAATGAAATAGATTTAAATGCACTAATATGGAAAGATTCCTAAAATGTGACATCACATCATCAAAGCATGTTTCATCTGTATCATTTGAGTTTCTGTAATAAGAACGTATTTGTAGGGATGCCTGGGTGACTCAGTTAGTTAAATATCTTTCTTGATCTCAGATCAGGTCTTGATCTCGGAGTCATGAGTTCAAGTCCCAGGTTGAAGAGAATATACTCATATGTCATATAATTTAAAATCATTGTTTTAAAATTTTTAAGTAGGGGAAGAAGAGATATAATAATAATAGACTATCTCTTAATAGTGTGATTGTAGTTATTTGATGAAACTGAAGCCCTTGTGGGCTAAATCACTTGACAAGATTTGATTGTGGTTTTTCTGTGACTCCAAAGTTCAGGTTCTTTCCATTCCATATCACCTTTCCAGTCCTGTGTCCTTAGGGGTTCTGGGGACAGGTCAGAGTTAGGGGGAAAAGAGGAACAAGCAGGCACTGGGAAATGGGTGGTTGTCTTTCTTCATGAGCTTTAAGGCTCTGAGTTCAGCGATGGAAATCAGACACTGGGCCAGTAAACCAGACTCTGGGAGGGAGATGAAAATAGCACCAGCAGCTTATTTAAAAAAAAAAAAAATGCAGCTTCTTTCCAGCTGTGGTTAACCTCATAGTCTTTTTAGGAGCTTAGCAGAGAGATTCTGGGACCCAACCCCAGAGACTATGCCCCGTAGGTCTCAAGTGTGGCTCAAGAATCCTGCATTTTCACAAATATCCTACATAGTTTTTATTTTATTTTTTAAAGATTTTATTTATTTATTTTACAGAGAGAGATCACAAGTAGGCAGAGAGGCAGGCAGAGAGAGGCGGCGGGGGGGGGGGTGGGAAGCAGGCTCCCCGCTGAGCAGAGAGCCCGATGTGGGGCTCGATCCCAGGACCCTGGGATCATGACCTGAGCCGAAGGCAGAGGCTTAACCCACTGAGCCACCCAGGTGCCCCCCTACATAGTTTTTAGACCATTTCTTGAGAAACCCTGCCCTAGAGATACTATGGCAGAGAGATACAGAAAACAAAAGCATGAAGTGTCATCCTTTCCCTTCCCAACTTACCAGAGCATCCTCTGAATCCTTTTTTTTTTCTTTCAGGTGGTCCTTTATCCCCATTTAAAGCTGATTCCACTGCGTGCCTGGGTGGCTCAGTGGGTTAAGCCGCTGCCTTCTGCTCAGGTCATGATCTCAGGGTCCTGGGATCGAGTCCCGCATCGGGCTCTCTGCTCAGCAGGGAGTCTGCTTCCTCCTCTCTCTCTCTCTGCTGCCTCTCTGCCTACTTGTGATCTCTCTCTGTCAAATAAATAAATAAAATCTTAAAAAAAAAATAAAAAAAAATAAAGCTGATTCCACTGAATTAGAATATTGGTGGGCGGGTGAGTGGCACAAGGATAAAGTTAGGGGTAGGGAGAATTGTACACCGTGAGTGGGCTGGGGAGAGTTGGGGGAGGCAGGGGTGGCTCAATGAAGAAGAGAGGCAGCAGCTGCATAAACGCTATGAAGTTTAAAAATCAATAAAAATGCTCTTCTCTCTAGACATGACCCTGCCAAACATATGACATAAAAGTGTCTGACTTGTCAAGTAACAGTTGTTGTCAGAGGATTATAGTAAAAATAATTACAGCGTCTAAGAAGTGAGCACCCAGGTTCTAGTCGTTAGCTTAGCTAAGAGAAAGGGCTATTCGTCCACTGGGGTCAAGAAGAACCGCAATAAACTGGTTTCCTCCTGAAAGATTTGTCCAGATTGCAGCAGCTTCCAGAAAGCAAACCAAAGGTCCTATGTTGCCACCTAGAGTCCAAAGCCTGGAAGTATTGGCTGAGGAAATTTAAATCGATCTGATTCTGGAAAATTCTCTGTGTCCCAGTTTAATTACAGCACTTAAAAACCACCAGCTTCGGCCTTAAGAATGTCAATCATTCCTTTTCCCCCCATAGGGCATGAGTTAAGTGTGTGAATTCAATCCTTCGTAATGCCCAAATAATTTCAGGATAGAAAGAATTTCTAGAACCTCAATTAAATGTGAGAGAGTCTATCTGTGTGTGAGTGTAAGGGAGTTAGGTGAGGTTTTAACAGCCACCATCTAACCAGATGGTCTTAGTAAGATCACTAATCCCTTAGGGCCATTCCTTTTACTTAAATGAGAGGACTCAACTGACTTGACAACACTACAAGACTTCTAAGCCCTGAAACTCTGCATTTCTTAATCACTAGATTCTGTTTTAACCCAGACCTCAGTCAAAAAAAAAAAAAAAAAATTGGTACCATTATATAAAAAAGTTGGTACCCTGCATTCCTTAAAAGAACCTCCTTCAACAAGGAAACTATGTCTTTGCTGCCCTCTAGAGCTCTGCCTGAAATCTGCATGAGTTTAATATAAAGATCTTCCAACAGAGAAATTGGCTTACTTGATTTTTTTAAAAAATTTATTCATGAGGGACGGGGAGAGAGAGAAAGGCAGAGGGAAAAGCAGTCTCCTCACTGAGCCGTGAGTCCAATGTGGGACTCTATCTCAGGACCCTGGGATCATACCCCCGCCCCCAAAGGTAGAGGCTTAACCATCTGAGGAATCCAGGTGCCCTCCTTGATTAAGTCTTAGAGCATAGCAGGGGCCTGCAGTCTCAGGCACATTTTTTCTGCAATATATTACTCCTTCTTTCCATTCTTGCTCATACACATCTTCTGATACAATTCAGTGCAATTCAACCATTTATTCTAGAATTCTCTCTCAACTCTTCCTGTTTATGGCTTTTGGCTGTTGGATATTAAGCTACATCATTTACTTGGAAGAAGGGGCCAGTTTTTCCAAAGGATTCTGTGCTCTATAAATACGACTCCTCTGAGTAAGTTGTACAGTGGCACCAGAGAGGATTATCTGTTCTAATTTATGGACTCAACGATCATAAAAAGAATCCCAGGCTCTTTTCTTGTATCACGTCCAAGAAATGGGTGCACCAAAACCCCCACGACACTGACAACGTAAGAACTGCTCTGAAACCACCAGAGAAACACGGGACCACTGGGTGGAGGTTCATTGGCTGAGTCAGCACAGGAGGCTTACTTTCCACCTTGATCTGAAATTATAATTCCGTTCTGAATTTTCTCAGCACTATAGCCAGTCTTGGATCCATCCGGTCTGCTAATTGATGGGGTATGCGTGAAGGACAGTGTAGAGAACAGTGGAAACAAGGCCTCTCTCTAATTGCATCTTTCTGAACATTGGGAACATCTCCATGTAAGGCAAGAGCATTCCAGTTCAGTTGGGATTTTTTACTCGGAGCAGGACTGCTGCTGTTAGTAGAACAGCAGTGATATAGATCAAAATTTATGCCAGAAATTAAAGTGTTGATAGTGACCTATTATGAACTCAAACGCTTCCTAAGACCCGTTCTAGAATACCTAGAGGATATGCAATGGCCTTCAGGGTTACTGCTAAAGGGACACCCAAGACCCCTCCTCACTTGATCTATAGCCTCATTCAAAGTCTAGTGCACTCCCGGGTCCAGCCTCCTGCAGGGTGTGAAGTCAGACGCAGTGGGGACTACGCAAAGCTTTTGAGACACTAGTTTATCAGGGAGTGGATGAAGCATCAGAGAGAGATTTGCAGAGTTTCAAATATTCTTCACTGTTCCTACTTATAAAAGGATCTTCCAGTAGTCAAAGGGTCATTAGTGCTTATGATAACTCTAAAGGGTCTGCCCAGAAATTGGGTTTTTCTGCTTCTCCAACAAGCAGCTACTGGGAAACCCAGCAACATAACAGTTTCCATGGCTTAGCCCCAGGTGTGACACCCTTAAGCCCCAGGAAGCAGACAACAGTAAATAATCTCGCCTGTTTGCAAGAAGCTGCTGTCTGTTGCTGGCCATGTGTTCTGCTTTTTAAGCTTCCAGAATCTATTTCCTGGCCGGGAGTCCTTCTGCCTTCACCCTGGCGTGCTCTAGGGGGCATCCTTCGTTCTACCCACCTCGGCCAGATGACTAGGGAGGACTGAGTGGAGGAGTCATCAAACCACAGAGGCTCCAGAATAGTTTCTGCCACTCAAAATGAAGGGATGAATTAGAGCCCTTTGTTTCCTGTACCTCTTTCTGTATGTGACCTGAGAAAGTATTCCAAAATGGAGAAAGGAGGCAGGGCTAGCTTATGCTGGGTGTGACTGCTGCTCACAGCTGTTTCCAAGCCCTCTCTTTCAGTGGGCTCACGAAGGCCGCCCCTTCCACTCCCTACAAGCAAGTGACTCTGTAACTTCCTTTGCCCAGTGAAATGTGAAAGGAAGTGAAGTTTACCACTTCTGAAGGGAAACATTTAAGAGTGTATGAAATTCTCCATGGCCTTCATCCCTTGCATGGAAATAGGTGTCAATGTCATAGTGCCACCAGACCAAAGTAACCTGGAATGTTGAGCCAGTATATGAAGGACAGCTACCTGGAAAATTGATTGAACCTGTAAAGAACTTTACATGAGTGAGAACCAAACCTTTGTCATTTAAGCCACTGGTTTTTTTGTTTGTTTGTTTAGAGTTGTTTGTTACTGCATCATATCCATGCTTACCTACTACTGTAAATTGCCTCTTTTCAATGTTGTTTACCTTGCTAAGAGAGAAGAATCAGAAACTCATATTTCTCTCTGATTATTAAATCCTCAGAACGACATTGCATTATGACAAAAGCCAAAATATTTGGCCTGCTCCTGCTTTGATCTTTCTTACTCTAAAAGCAGTTTCCTTATTTTAAAATTTAAATCCCTTTTAGCTCTCTTTAATGCTTTTTGCCAGATTTGCCTCACTTGGGTCATCAGCTTTTCCAGCCCTGCCATTCCATATCTGTACTACCCTCTTGTGTTTGTATTTAACATTATGTCTCCTTCCCTGTGCCATGCCACCCCCTCACCCTGACATTTCCATCATCTATACATACTATTTTTAAGTCTGGGCTTATTAGCATTTTGCAGAGTTCTCAACATTCTTCTTCTTCTTTTTTTTTTTTTTAGGTCACTTATGTTTTTAGTAATCTCTACACCTAATGTTGGGTTCAAACTCATGACCCCAAGATCAAGAGTCACACGTTCCTCCAACTGAGCTTCCTCAGATGCTTCCTCGGCATTCTTAAGTGGCCTTCCCTTCTGGAGTTTCCTGTAGTGGTACTATGTCTCTTTTGCTTTGTGCTTTAAAATCAATTTCCCACAACTCTAGGTTCTCAAACTGTGTCCTGGGATTCCCTGAACACGACAGCAAACACACAGGCTCATTGCAGAGTATTTTAAACTCCTGAGGAAAATACAAGAATATCCAACCTTTACCAGCTACTAGCTCAAGACAGTTGATAATTTCAGTGTTAGAACGTATTACATTCTTTCTGTTGCCATCATATCACTTGTTATTAGGAAAAGTCACATCAAAACCCAAGGAAACACTACCTCATACCCACAAGTTTTGGCCACAATAAAAATAGAAAATAACAAGAATTGGTGGAGACATGGAGAAACTGGAAAACGTTCATTGCTGGTAGGATGTAAAATGGTGCAGCAACTGTGAAAAAAAAAAAAAAACAGTTTAGTGATTCCTCAGAAAGGTAAGCATAGAATTAGTAAACAATCTAGCAATTCTACTCCTAGATAGATACCCCAAAGGAATTCATACAGGTATTCAAACAAATCCTGGACATAAATGTTTATAGCTTTACTATTCACAGTAGCCAAAAGGTGGAAACCCAAACGTCCATCAACTGACAAATGGATAAACAAATGTGGTATATCCATACAATGGAATATTATTCAGACAAAAAAAAAGGAATAAAATACTGATACATGATACAGCATAGATGAACCTCAAAAACATTGTGCTATGTGAAAAAAGCTAGACACATAAGGTCACATGTTGTATGATTTCCCCTTATAGGAAATATCCAGCATAGGTGTATCTATAAAGATAGAGAGCAGACTAGTGGTTGCCAAGGGCTGAGAAAGAAGGAATAGGGAATGACTGCTTAATGGATACAGAATTTATTTTTGGCATAATGAAAATTTTTTGTACCTAGATAGAGGTGATGCTTGCACAATATCATGACCACCTGTCACTGAATCGCACATACTTTAAAATGACTTATGGTTAATTTCATGTTATATAATTTATGTTATGTTAATCTCAATTAGTTATATATATATATGATATGTATGATATGACATATCATTGAGATAAAATTCATATATATATATATATATGAATTTAATTAGCCATTCAAAATATTTATCTTCTCTGAATGTTTCCATAACTTCTACTCTGCCAGTAATTCCCACTTGCTGGTAGAACTAGTAAGGGCCATTGTATCAGGGGACTTAATCATCCTTCCCCTCTGTGGGACAGAAGTTCCAAACCTTTAGTTCACCTTGAGGGGGTCAAGAGACCCTTCATGATTCTATGTCACATTTTGGGCCCACGAGCAGAGGAAGCGGGTAAACTGCACTGGTGGCCCCAGAGGTCTCGGCAATGCCACAGGGAGTTCTGAAGCTGGGATGGTCTTCAGGTATGCCACAGGGTCCAAGCAAGAGGACATCATCTTCTTCCAAGAGCAATTCCTGGGAGAGGACTTGACTGTGAGCTGGGGAATGACTGTCTTGGTCCTAAAAGGAGGATCAGAGCAGTGTTCAACAGCATCATTCAATTGGCACACTTGTGATGCAGCACTAGTACCTTCTGTGTGTGGTAGGTTCCAAATGCTAATTGTTCCTCTCGCACGGAGCCTCTTGACTCATTGGAAACCAATCAACACCGGACATGTTGACTTGGGTGCTGTCTCCTCTGGCTGAAGTGGCCTGACAACTTTCCTTTCAGTTCTCAGTTTCCCAGTCTGTGTCTCTGTTGGGGTCTTCTCACCCCTCCAGGGAGCCCTCTGAGACTGAGCTGCTTTCAAGATGACTCAGACCAGCTCCTTCCAGGACTTATCTAGCCTATAATAGAAGTGGTCTCAAAAAAATTCTGTGGACCCTGTTATCTAAATGTTACCAGAAAGAAAGATCAACTTCTCTGAACCGAATTCATGATCCTTGGCAGATGTGCTCTGTGTTTCGTGTGGCTTATATCCAACAATTCTGTACCACTGGTCAAATCATTTCACTATCTGAGAATATGATTTGCAACTAATTCATCTTGAAGTGTTTGACCAGAACCTACAGTGCTTAAAATTAGAAATGCTATGTGTATTTTATTGAGATTTTTTTCAGTGCCCATGGTCGGTGATTGCTAACATCTGCTTTGAAAAATGTCCAGGCTAAAATCATTATGGCCTTATGCTATAGCTTAGAACTTTGGATCTCAATTGCCTGTTCCTCAGTGTGTCAGAGCAGGCCCCAGGACTGTTTCTTAGGAGTATTTCCGACCCTGCTCATAGTTTGTTTCTATTCCCACTGCCATGCAGAGGTGGGTTTTGGTTAGACTCCTTCATTTTCAAAGGATCTTAAATCTACTCTTAGCCAGTGACTGTCTTTTCCTTTAATTAGCCATTCAAAATATTCACCCTTCAGATTCTTGCCAGACATTACAATTTTGAACTCCCTGCTCTGCAACTGTTATCAAAAGTTTCAAGATGTATTTATAGGAGCTGGCTAAAAAGACAGGCAGACAATCCTCTAAATATTTTGTAAATTTACCTTAGCATTATCTTAGACCATATGATCTCATGCTTTTTGTAGAACTGTGGATGGGTACTTTGGCCTACACTGAAGGATTTTATAAAAGACTCACTTTTGAATTTATTGGGGGAAGGGCCTGTGGTTGAGAAACCCTCCTGTCCAGGACTATGCTTCCTCTCTATGACATCTGTTGGGTGTAAGGAAAATAGGTACTTTTCCTCATGAGCTAGCTTATTGGTAGCTGGTGGGAAGTGTGAATCTTGAAGCTCAGGGTTATCTTTCTCTTTATACTGAATTATGAAAACAGGTCAATGACAAATTTGTGACTCATCCATAGCAACTGTTAAGATCTTCAGCCATCCATTTCTTGGTATTAATATTACTATTTTTTTTGCTCATTTCTTTGTCATAGTCCCCTTAAATTATATGTGTGTGTGTGTGTACATATATATATTTAAAGATTTTATTTATTTGACAGAGAGAGACACAGTAAGAGAGGGAGGGAACACAAGCAGGGGGACTAGGAGAGGGAAAGCAGGCTTCCTGTCGAGCAGGGAGCCCGATGCAGGGCTTGATTCCAGGACACTGGGATCATGACCTGAGCCAAAGGCAGACGCTTCATGACTGAGCCACCCAGGCACCCTAAATTACATATTTCTAATGTTTTTATTTGTATGTGTTTTATAATTTACCTTAAAATTTTCATAGAACAGGGCTTGGTTGTAAATAAAACAAAAGAGCCATCTCAAGTCCAGTTCCACTCCTTCCTTGCCTGACCATATGTTTCATTTGAATTCTTGAACATTCTTTTTTCAAGGCTGATTAAATCATTAATCATGATGATGACAATAACAACAACAAAATAACTGTTGGTTGAGAGATTCTATGTATGAGATTCTTGACATATTAACATGGGTCTCATTTAATCTTTAAGCCCCCTCTCAAGGCAAGTATTAGTTCCTTGTTTTATAGAAAAGAAAAACAAGGCTCAGAATGTTTAAAGTATTGCTTAAAAGCAACATCAGTAAATGACAGACCCAAAACTGGAATTCTCCAAAACTCCTTTTCTTTTCGTTATGCCAATTAGCCCACTCTGTGAAATTATGCTCTTTCACTATTTTATTTTATTTTACCTTATTTTATTTTATTTTATCTTCTCTTTCACTCTTTAGAAGAGTCATCATTCTATGGCTTTGAACTGATACAATGACATGTACCAGTAAAACCCCAAGCCTTCCTTTCTCTAATAGAGATGGGACATGGGGGTGGGTGGGATCTCTTAGCCATTTAACAGGACATTGTCCTGCTTTGCTAAATGAGTGAGCAGAACTCCACCATCATTCCTTCTCCTTTTTGAAAGAGGCATAAGCTACAGTTTAGACCAGAGGTGGAGAGGGAACTAGAAGAAGAAAGCAGACAAGATCTAAAAAGAAGCATTTCACTGCATTCCCAACCCAGGGCTGAAGTAAGTGAAAGGAACTGAGGGTTGTGTTTTCATTAACTTGTAAGACAAGCCAGTTTGACTAGATTTTAGGTGAGTAACAACCAGATATTTGTACTCTACTATTTTTTTTTAAAGTTAGGTTTATTGAGGAGTAATTTATATGTAATAAAATTTACCCCCTTTAAAATATGAAGTTGGATGAGTTTTGATCGATGTGTACATTTCCATAGCCACCATCATGCAAGATGCAGAATATTACTATCACCCCAGAAAATTGTTCTCCTGTTCTTTTGCAGTGAATCTCTTCCTCTTGACCCACTAATCCCTGGCAAATACACAGTATTGCCTTTTCTAGACTGTCATATGAATGGACTCATACAGTATGTAATCTTTTGTGTCTGTCTTGTTTGACTTAGCACAATGCTTTTAGAATTCATCTATAGTGTTGCAAATATCAAGAGTTCATTCCTTTTTATTGCTGAGTAAAATGCCATTATGGATGGAATTCACATTTGTAGATATACCAAAGCTTGTTTACCTGCTCACCAGCTGATGAACATTTGATTTGTGGTTTTATGAATAAAGCTGTTATGAATGTGTGCCTGCAGGTATTTATAGGAAAATACCCAGGAAGGGTTTTGCTGGGTTTGTATGGTGAGTGGATGTTAACTGTACAAAAAGCTACTGAATTGTTTTTTAAGTGGTTAAACCCTTCTGTGTTCACACCAGCAATGGTCAGGATTTCTAATTGTACCACATTCTTGTATATGCTTGCTATTGTCTGTCTTATTGTAATTTTAATTTGCACGTCCCTAAACACTAATGATGTTGAGTACTTTTTCATAAACTTATTTGCATTCATGTTTTCTTTTGGTGAAATGTATTTTTAAATCTTTTCCTTTTTTTTTTTTTTTTTGGACGGTTTGCCTTCTTATTATTGACTTACAAGTGCTCTTATATTTAGGATACAAGTCCTTCATCAGACTTATGTTTTGAAAACATTTTCTCCTAGTTTGTGGTTTTCCTTTTCTTTCCCTTGATAGTGTCTTTTTTTTTAAAGATTTTATTTATTTATTTGACAGAGATCACAGGTAGGCAGAGAGGCAAGCAGAGAGAGAGAGAGAGAGAGAGAGAGAGAGGGAAGCAGGCTCCCTGCTGAGCAGAGAGCCTGATATGGGACTTGATCCCAGGACCCTGAGATCATGACCTGAGCCAAAGGCAGCGGCTTAACCCACTGAGCCACCCAGGCACCCAGTAGTGTCCTTTAAAGGGGAGTTGTTAGGTTTTTTGGTGTGCGTGTGTGTGTTTTTAAGATTTTTTTCATTTATCTATTTGACAGGCAGAGATCACAAGTAGGCAGAGAGGCAGGCAGAGAGAGAGGAAGGGAAGCAGGCTCCCCGCTGAGCAGAGAGCCCGATTCGGGGCTTGATCCCAGAACCCCAGGACCATGACCTGAGCCGAAGGCAGAGGCCCCAACCCACTGAGCCACACAGGCACCCCATGGGAGTTGTTAGTTTTGATGAAGTCGTTTAGAGTTTTCGCTCCTAAGTTCGGGGCTATGATCCACTTCAAATTAGTTTTTGTGTATAAGGCAAGGTAAGGATTGAGGTTCTTTTTTTTTCCCTGCACATGGATATCTAATTATTGCAATTGTTCTTTTAAGAAGCACCACTTTTTACAATGCCTATACTTTCTTTCCTTCAATTACCTTAGCACCTTTTCAAAAATCAGTTGACCGCATATATGTGGATCTATTTCGGAGCTCTCTGTGGATGTGTATGTCTATTCTTACACGAATAGCATACTGTCTTTATTACTGTAACTTTCCATTAAATGTTGAAATCAGGTATTAATGAATCCCATGTCTTTGTACTCCTTTTCAAAACTGTTTTGGAGACCTAGATGTTTTGCATTCCATATAAATTTTAGGATCTGCTTTTCAATTCCTAAAAAAGAATAGCCTCTGGGATTTTTATTGGGATTTGTTGAAACTATTGATCAATCTGGGGAAGAACCGATATCTTAACAATATTGAGGCTTCCAATTCATAAACACAGTGTATAACTCTATTTAGGTCTTCTCTGTTCTTTTTTTTTCAGCAATATATAGCTTGCAGGTTATGCATGTAGTTTATTAAATTAATCTTTGAGAACTTCATTTTGACACTATTATAAATGATATTTTTATATCAAATGCCAGTTGTTCACTGATAGTACATAAAAATATAATCCATTTTTTATTTTGACTTTGTATCCTTTGATTTTGCTAAACTCACATAGCAGTTCAGTAATTGCTGTAGTTGCTTAGGATTTTCCATGTAGATGATCATGTCTTCTACTAAACAAGACAGTTTGACTTCTTCCTTTCCAAGATATATGACTCTAAGGGGTCCCTGACTGGTTCAATTAATAGGACATGTGCCTCCTGATCTAGGAGTCATGAGTTCAAGCCCCATGTTGGGTGTAGAGATTACTTTAAAAAAGGGGAAAAAAAAGAGGAGGAGGAGTCAAGATGGCGGAGAAGTAGCAGGCTGAGACTACTTCAGCTAGCAGGAGATCAGCTAGATAGCCTATCTAAAAATTCTCACCAAAATACTAGCCAATAGGATTCAACAGTACATTAAAAGGATTATTCACCACGACCAAGTGGGATTTATTCCAGGGCTGCAAGGTTGGTTCAACATCCGCAAATCAGTCAATGTGATACAACACATCAATAAAAGAAAGAACAAGAACCATATGATACTCTTAATAGATGCTGAAAAAGCATTTGACAAAGTACAGCATCCCTTCCTGATCAAAACTCTTCAAAGTGTAGGGATAGAGTGCACATACCTCAATATCATCAAAGCCATCTATGAAAAACCCACCGCAAATATCATTCTCAATGGAGAAAAACTGAAAGCTTTTCCGCTAAGGTCAGGAACACGGCAGGGATGTCCATTATCACCACTGCTATTCAACATAGTACTAGAAGTCCTAGCCTCAGCAATCAGACAACAAAAGGAAATTAAAGGCATCCAAATTGGCAAAGAAGAAGTCAAATTATCACTCTTCGCAGATGATATGATACTATATGTGGAAAACCCAAAAGACTGCTAGAACTTGTACAGGAATTCAGTAAAGTGTCAGGATATAAAATCAATGCACAGAAATCAGTTGCATTTCTCTACACCAACAACAAGACAGAAGAAAGAGAAATTAAGGAGTCAATCCCATTTACAATTGCACCCCAAACCATAAGATACCTAGGAATAAACCTAACCAAAGAGGCACAGAATCTATACTCAGAAAACTATAAAGTGCTCATGAAAGAAATTGAGGAAGACACAAAGAAATGGAAAAATGTTCCATGCTCATGGATTGGAAGAATAAATATTGTGAAAATGTCTATGCTACCTAAAGCAATCTACACATTTAATGCAATTCCTATCAAAGTACCATCCATCTTTTTCAAAGAAATGGAGCAAATAATTCTAAAATTTATATGGAACCAGAAAAGACCTCGAATAGCCAAAGGGATATTGAAAAAGAAAGCCAACGTTGGTGGCATCACAATTCCGGACTTCAAGCTCTATTACAAAGCTGTCATCATCAAGACAGCATGGTACTGGCACAAAAACAGACACATAGATCAATGGAACAGAATAGAGAGCCCAGAAATAGACCCTCAACTCTATGGTCAACTAATCTTCGATAAAGCAGGAAAGAATGTCCAATGGAAAAAAGACAGCCTCTTCAATAAATGGTGTTGGGAAAATTGGACAGCCACATGCAGAAAAATGAAATTGGACCATTTCCTTACATCACACACGAAAATAGACTCAAAATGGATGAAGGACCTCAATGTGCGAAAGGAATCCATCAAAATCCTTGAGGAGAACACAGGCAGCAACCTCTTCGACCTCAGCCGCAGCAACATCTTCCTAGGAACAACGCCAAAGGCAAGGGAAGCAAGGGCAAAAATGAACTATTGGGATTTCATCAAGATCAAAAGCTTTTGCACAGCAAAGGAAACAGTTAACAAAATCAAAAGACAACTGACAGAATGGGAGAAGATACTTGCAAACGACATATCAGATAAAGGACTAGTGTCCAAAATCTATAAAGAACTTAGCAAACTCAACACCCAAAGAACAAATAATCCAATCAAGAAATGGGCAGAGGACATGAACAGACATTTCTGCAAAGAAGACATCCAGATGGCCAACAGACACATGAAAAAGTGCTCCATATCACTCGGCATCAGGGAAATACAAATCAAAACCACCTCACACCAGTCAGAATGGCTAAAATCAACAAGTCAGGAAATGACAGATGCTGGCGAGGATGCGAAGAAAGGGGAACCCTCCTACACTGTTGGTGGGAATGCAAGCTGGTGCAACCACTCTGGAAAACAGCATGGAGGTTCCTCAAAATGTTGAAAATAGAACTGCCCTATGACCCAGCAATTGCACTACTGGGTATTTACCCTAAAGATACTAACGTAGTGATCCAAAGGGGCACGTGCAGCAATGTCCACAATAGCCAAACTATGGAAAGAACCTAGATGTCCATCAACAGATGAATGGATCAAGAAGATGTGGTATATATACACAATGGAATACTATGCAGCCATCAAAAGAAATGAAATCTTGCCATTTGCGACAACATGGATGGAACTAGAACATATCATGCTTAGCGAAATAAGTCAAGCAGAGAAAGACAACTATCATATGATCTCCCTGATATGAGGAAGTGGTGATGCAACATGGGGGCTTAAGTGGGTAGGAGAAGAATCAATAAAAGAAGATGGGATTGGGAGGGAGACAAACCATAAGTGACTCTTAATCTCACAAAACAAACTGAGGGTTGCTGGGGGGGATGGGAGAAGGGGGTGGGGTTATGGACATTGGGGAGGGTATGTGCTTTGGTGAGTGCTGTGAAGTGTGTAAACCTGGCAATTCACAGACCTGTACCCCTGGGGATAAAAATATATATGTCTATAAAAAATAAAAAATTAAAAAAATATTTTTAAAAAAAGGGAAAAAAAGAAAAAATGGGGCACATGCCTGGCTCAGTCTGGAGAGCAGGCGACTTGATCTTGGGATCATGAGTTTAAGCCCCATGTTAAGTGTACAGATTACTTAAAGAAAAAAACAAACAAACAAAATATATGACTCTTCTTTAATTTTATTGTCTTACTGCAGTGTCTAAGATGGCCAGTATAACTTTAGACAACCCTGCCCTATTCACAACTTTAGTGATAAAGCATTCATCATTTCACTATTAAGTATGGTTTTAAATTTTTTAAAGATTTTATTTATTTATTTGAGAGAAAGAGTCAGAGAGCGAGAGAGATTGAGAGAATGGGGGTGGGGTGGGGAGACAGGGCAGAGGGAGAAGCAGATTCTCCGTGGAAGGGAGTCTGATGTGGGACTTGATCCCAGGACCCTGAGATCATGACCTGAGCTGAAGGCAGATGCCTAACCAAGTGAGTCACTCAGGCACCCAAATATGATGTTAATAGTACAGTTCTGCGGGTGGCCTTTTTCAAGTTTGAATATGTCCTTCTATTGCTAGTTTATTTAAAGTTTCTATTATGAATGAATTTTGGACTTTATAAAAAAATTTTTTCCTGCATCTTTTCAGATGATGGTATGATTTTTCTTTTTCTTTTTTTAATTAGAGAGGGAGGCAGGCAGGTCAGAGGAAGAGGGAGAGAGAGAATCACATGTCAGTGTGAAGCCTGACGAGGCTTTATCTCACAGCCCTGAGATCATGACCTGAGGTGAAATCAGGAGTCATATGTTTAACTAGCTGAGCCACCCAGGGTCCCCCTGATTTTTCTTTTTGATGTTGTTGATGTGGTAAATGTGGTGATTGATTTTCAAATATGAAACCAATTTTGCATACCTTTGATGAATCTTTTTTTTTTTTTTAAGATTTTATTTGTCAGAGAGGGAAAGAGCGCACAAGCAGGGGGAGCGGAAGGCAGAGGGAGAAGCAGACTCCCCGCTAAGCAGGGAGCCCTACCGAGGGCTCCATCCCAGGACCCTGGGATCATGACCTGAGCCGAAGGCAGACACTTAACTGACTGAGCCACCCAGGTGTCCCACCTGTAACGAAACTTATTTTATTGAAGGCCCTGATATATTATCACTTTTATGTATTACTGGATTCCATTTAATAATATATTTTGAGGATTTGACATATATATTTATGAGGATTTTGTTCAGTAGTGTTCTTACAATATCCATGTCTAGTTTGGGTATCAGGGTAATACTGGCCTCACAAAATTAGTTGGAGAGTATTTCTTTTCTCTCCTATTTTCTGGAAGAGTTTGCAAAACCTGCATTTTTAAATTCATCTATTTCTACTCATTTTGCCCTTGAACTTCCAACCTCACCTCAGGACCTCTGTACATGATTCTTTGAAATACCTTAAAGTTCTCTTTGTTGAACCAAGAAGACAAGGATTTCCTATACAGATGAGAAATACAAATACCTTGAAAAGGCTGTGTTGTCTGTGTCCCTGCGTGTGTTGCGTGTCCGTGTGTGTTCCTGTGCTTCTCTCTAAGAATTATTGTATAACAGGAGAGAAACAGGGAAGAGCGTTTTAAACCTTGGAGGAAACTAACGTAAGTCACCATGTGTCACAGCCTCACAAGGCCAATGCCTCCTTCTTATCAGAGGAGAAGGACATTATATCAAAATCCGCTCCTTTAAGCAAGATGAGGGCATGTAATGCCGAAGCAAACCCTTTCTCTCTGCTTTCTAAGTGTGGTTTTGTCAACTCATATTTCCCTCCAGAGCCTGCTCCATTGAAATCAAAAACTCTACAGTGAGCCCAGATCCTTCAGGCCTGAAACAAACCTACATTTGAACATGGGTTAAACACACAGGTGAGTTCTTAGAGAATCCATACGTTTTGCTATTGCCTCCTAAGCTGCTAGAGACTAACAAGTGACAGGCAGCCATTCAAGAGGAGGGAGGGAGAAAGGGCTTTGGGTGAGTCTGGGACTTCACCCTCTTTCATCTTCCAACTTTTCTCTCCATTGCAGAGAGGAAAGTGCTGGAGAAAGGCTACATACAGTGACATTTGCTTTTTGGAGATTTATTGGGGAGCACATGGGAGCCCAGCTGAGATTCCTGTAGGAAGAAAATTACTACATAAATGTACATATTCACCCCTGCTTAATGAAGACAGAAGAGCAGGGAGAAGACTCAGTAAGGACATGTGACTTCGGCTCCTTGCTGGGCTATGTCTAAACCTTCTTCACCCTTCTAAACCTTCACCAGCACCAGACTTAGGGCTCAGATCATGGAAAGAGCATTTGCATGCAAGTCAGAGGATTTGGTGTCCAGTGCCAGAATGGCTCTCATCTGAGTTTGAGGAAGATGTGTCCTGCCAGACTAAAGGAATCTGGGTCTACTCAATTTTACTAATGAAAAGTGGGGTCCATCCCTTCCCTCTGGCATGTCTCTACACACTGCAAGCTGGATCTTGATCCTGGATAGTTTCCTCCCTGCTCCTGAGGAAAGGCAACTTTGTTCTTGAAGATATGGTCAAGGTTCTTGCAGAAAAACAGATGACGCACTACAATTAGGACCACCCTCTACGCTAATCTGTAATGGGGCTCCATTACTGTCCCAAGTCTAAAGGGAAGAGAGGAGGACATGACTTCCAGAATCTCACTGGAGCAGACTGTATGAAGAGGGCCTCCTGAAAAGAGCTGCTACCCCACAGGATGGTGGCCAGGGAATGACAGCCCCCGTATGCCTCGGTCTCCTTCTGATGTTCCACACTGGTGGAACCAAAGGGGAAACCAGAGGGCCAGGAAGCAGGTAGATGTGGTCCACACAGGTGAGCTTCCTGGGGTCCAAAGCAGGGTGGAAGAGGGTAGAATCTGGAGGAACAAAGGGAAGGTCTCCAGTGAGTGGCTGTGTACATCAGAGCCTTTCCCACACACCCAGAGCAACTGTATCTTTCCACACCCTTCCTGACATCTGTTCCCTAGGAGGAAAAGCTCCAAGGCTCACCATCTCTGGAGTAGAACCCAGGGGCCCATCACTCTTGGCACGGCAGCTAGGCCACCAGGGAGGACGGACTGGAAGAGCTTGTGAAACCTGCCAAAAGGTTGGTGGCCAGGAGCCATGCTTTTTCCCCCAAAGAAAGAAACAGGTCCCTGAAAGGGCCTGGTTGGCCATGAGTAAAGTTCAACCCTGTTTGTTCCTGTTAACATCCTCTCACGGCCAGGGGCTCTGAAGGAAGTCAGGAGTCAGGAAAATTCCAAGACGCTTTTACTAAAAATAAAGTAAATAGCCATTTCTTACAAGATGCCCAGCCACTAATTAGCTGCAGTCTTTCTGGGTGAGGAGAGGCCCTTTGGCTACAGAATATGAATTTTAAAATGAAGCTCCCTCCGAAGTGGCAATTAAGGGCTTTACCCAATCATAATAAACCTAAGTCTTCCTTTCCTAAGCAAGCTCCGCATCTCGCTGCCAGAGAAAACCCGTCAGCTCATTCCTGGTTTCCTTCTTAAAACAGAGCAGGGCCATGACACTCCACAGAGCAAATACTCTCGGATGGCTCTTTCCAGGCTCCTGGAACAGCTCTCAGGGCCCATGGCAGTGTTGGCGAGGGCACAGCAGACCCTAAGAGTCCTTCCGTCTCTGGCCGCGGCCCAGGCCACCAGATCGCCGCCCACTAAGGCCGGGCCACCTGCTGCTTACCAACGAGGGTTTTGCTACCACAGTCATGGTGTTTGCAGAAACAGAGCAAGAATCTATATCTTTCTTTCACAGCACCTCACGGAAGTTTGCAAGTGGTCATGTAACAGTGACAGATATTGTTACCCTCTGTGTGCTCTCTGCCTCCACTCTGCCCCCTAAAGACCATCCTGGTGCTGTCCATTTGGCTCTCTTGGCCCACTCCTTTCCCTTCCCTCTTGGGACCAGTGTGGGGAGCTTGACCTGATGTCAGGACAGGAGTCACAAGATGGCACACTTGTAGGGGACAGCGGTGCAGGGAGAGTGCACAAGCAGCAGAGAGCTGGAGCCTATAAGACCAAAGTGGGTGAAGCCCTGAACTTGGCAGCTCAGCCAGCTATTGCTGGAATACCATTCTTCAAGGCAAGCTCCAGATTTGGCTTTCTGCGCAAAATGTCTTGACCGTTGTGGGACCAAGAAACAATTGAGGCTGATGTGACCCCTCCCTGTTGGTGTGTGACACCAGAGTGAGATGAGGTGCACTGAAAAGGAACAGGAAGGAGGTGGAGAGGCACAACAGAGTATAAAGTTAGGTTTAAAAGTACCCTCAATGGGGGGTGCTTGGGGGTTCAGGGGGTTAAGCCTCTGCCTTCAGCTCAGGTCATGATCTCAGGGTCCTGGGATCAAGCCCCGCATCAGTCTCTCTGCTCAGCAGGAGAGGCTGCTTCCCCCTTCTCTCTCTGCCTGCTGCTCTGCCTACATGTGATCTCTTTCTTTCCCTGTCAAATAAATAGATAAAATCTTAAAAAAAAAGAAAAAGAAAAAGAAAAAAGTATTCTCAGTGGGGAGTTGAGAACTGCTAATAGTGAGGAGGGTTTGGAGAGCAGCTGAAACTGAGAGAGGTGATTTTAAAGACATTCCACGAGGCATTGATGGGCTGCCCACTTAGATATTACCTTGAGAAACTGAATAAAGATTTTAATTCCTTCATGACATTTCCCCAGAGAAGACATCCAGATGGTCCACAGACACCTGAGAGGATGCTCAGCATCACTCATCCTCAGGGAAATCCACATCGAAACTACAAGGAGATCCCAGCTCCCACCGGTTAGAAGGGCTAAACTCAACAGCACAAGAAACAAGTGTTGGCGAGGTTGTGGAGTAAAACGAGCCCTCGAGCCCTGTTGGTGGGAATGCAAATTGCTGTAGCCACTGTGGAAAACAGGAGGTTCCTCAAGAAGTTAAAAACGGAATTACCACAGGATCCAGTAATTCCACTACGGATTTTTACCAAAAGAATGCAAAAACATGAATTCAAAAGAATACAGGCACCCCTATGTTTATTGCAGCATTATTTACAATGGCCACACTACGGACGCAGCCCAAGTGTCCACTGACGGATGAACGGATGAAGAAGATGCAGTAAATACAGACAGTGGGTCTGGGCTGTGACCACTACCACACGGTGAGCCCCTTGAGGGCGGGACGGCCTCTTTTGCTTCTATTTGCTGAATGAATGCCTCTGTTGTAGTCTTGATTCTTTTATTAAGAGGTAGAAACTGAATTTAAATTTGCTTTCACTTTCCTCTGGGCCAATCAACATAATCAATCACAATATAATAAGCGGAGTGGGAGGAAGCAGAGACATCCACTGATGACGAAAGGGAGAGCGGACTGCTTGTGGTGCTTCTGGTGCTACTCTCTTCCCTTCACCCTTAGGAAGCATATTATTTATTGATGCTGTGAAAAAAAAAACCACCCTGCCAAAATGTAGTGATCTGAACCAAGGAAGTGTTTGTCTTTATTTCTGACTGTCAGGAATCTGGGCACAGATTAGCTGGGCGCCCCCAACATCAGGTCTCTCGTGAGGCGGCAGTCATCTCAGGGCTCAACTGGGAGAGGGTTCACTTCCAAGCTGATTTTCTTAGCTGTTGGCAAGCCTAGGTCCTTGCTGGCTGTTGGCCAGAAACATCACTTCCTTGCCAAGTGTGTCTCTCCACAGAGCAGCTCACAAAATGGCAGTGGGCTTCTTCAAAGCAAACTGGTGAGAGAGTGAGTCTTTTTTAACCTAATCTCAGCAGAGACATCCCATCACTTCCGCCCTACTTTGTTTATTAGAAGTAAGTCACTGGGTCCAGCCCATGCTCAAGGAGGAGGCAATTCATAGGGCTTGAATGCCAGGAGGTGGGAATCCTTGGAAGTTTTAATCCAGCCTTGAAACTCAGGGCAGTGATGCAATGGTCCTATTCTTCTGGACATAACTCAGGCTCATCTCTCTGAATAAGCTGAGGCATACACATAACTGTCCCCCTTCAACCATCTCCCTACAAAAGTTGAACACTGACATAAGTCATGCATGCACCATGGGCAAACATCCTATACTGATCCTGGGGCAAGTTGGCTTATATTGTAGTTTGTTGAAGATGGTGAGTCTAAAACATAAATCCAGCATATTTTATCAACATTTTCCTGTGATCTTTGGGTTCAAATTCTGTTTCTGCCTTTTACTAGCTGTGTGACTTTGGGCAAGAAACTTCCCTAAAGTTCTAGTTCCTCATCCATAAACTGGAGGAGGTAATAACAGAATTCATGCCACTGGGTTTTGGGTGGGATTAAATTTAAAAATTACATATATAAAGACCTAGCATTGTACCTACAAGTACTGAAGAAAATTTGGTGCCTATCATTATCGTTATTATTATTGTTCCATGATTTTTCTTTAATGTATTTTCTTCCAAACCTTCTGCTCCTAAAGCCTGGCGTGCTTCCCCTTAGGATCCATAAAAATGGGTCAGTGGGTTTTTGGGTTGTTTTTTTTTTTTTTAATGTTTGGAAATTATAATCATAGTCTTCAGAGATCTTATGTTGGTAGTTGGCTTCCATCAAAATGAGGCATCTCAGAATTAGAACAGGTTATCACAGAGGTTGGCAGGGGACAAAATGTTATAGGTTGGGAGAAGGGAAGTGGATCTTTCTTCACATTCCACCTCCTTGATCTTTGTCCACGTTTTGAATGGGTGAGTTCTCAGGGAATCTGTGTAGGGAAGGAGAAGGTGGGCTCAGATCCCCTCTCGGGGGTTGGAGGCCTCAAGCGTTTCAGAGGAGAGATGGCCCTTGGACACTTTGCTCACCACTATTACATTCTGGAGGGAAGCAGAGTTGAACGTCTTTTACTGCTTACCTCAGGCAATATTAGTTGAATTCCAAAAGTTTAGAAATATATGAGTGGACATATGATCTAGGAAATAATTGTTGACTTTTCCATGTGTTTTCAGAAGGAGCTAAGGAGGACAAAGGCACTTTCCACCCCCCCCTTCTCTCTCAATTTTTTTTTTTTTTTCCCCAAGAAGCCACAGAATTTTGACCCACTTCATATCCGCCTCCTGCCTCTGGTTTTGAAATCTGCAGGCTGATGGCTTGTTTGCTTGTTAGCATGAAAGGTTTGCTCTGGGTCTGTGCTTGCTTGTTAGTAAAGAACCAACAAGCATTGCAGCCCAAAGGTAATCACAGAACGAAATCACTTCCAGATGCCAAACCCCACTCCTGATGGTGAAAGCAGACTTTACAATCACAGCGGACCAGGTATTTGAT
The DNA here is from genome assembly GCF_030435805.1 of Mustela lutreola. NCBI lineage: Eukaryota > Metazoa > Chordata > Mammalia > Carnivora > Mustelidae > Mustela > Mustela lutreola. The sequence continues at coordinate 92,381,422 of NC_081296.1, forward strand.
GGCTCGCACCCAATCCTATTAGGGTTTGAACATGTACACGGTTCTCAACCTCCTTTTCTTTCTCTCCCTTTTCTCCTGTTTTTTTCCCCCCCTTTTCCATCATCCCTTGCATTGCTCAACTTGGATCAATTTTAATGTAAAGAGCAAAATCGAAGTTGGATATAACCCAGTCTCACTTCTCCCCTAAGCATCTGAGCTGCTGTTATCATGGGAACTATTAGATGATGAGCGCTCCCTGTTAGAGCTGCAGCCACTAGAAGGGGGATGGCTTCTTCTAGCTCCATCCTCATGGGCTCCTAGAAAGCCTGTCCAGGCAAAGTGCACACACACAAGTCACTGGTTCTCGAGAAGTTGGTAATGTGACCAGAGGGATTGTCCCACCTGCAGAGAAAGGATACTGCCCACACTCAACTCAGAATTGGCACAGAAGGGGCACCTGGGTGGCTCCGTGGGTTCAAGCCTCTGCCTTTGGCTTGGATCATGATCCCAGGGACCTGGGATTGAGCCCCATATTGGGCTCTCTGCTCAGCGGGGAGCCTGCCTCCCCCTCTCTCTCTGCCTGCCTCTCTGCCTACTTATGATCTCTGTCTGTCAAATAAATAAATAAAATATTTTTTTAAAAATTGGCGCAGAAATGAGCCAGGCTGATGTAGCTGGGACTCACACTGATGGGATATGTGGGGCTCAGCAGTGACAGGGGACACCTGTCCTTTGGATCCCTACATGCTGAGATGTGTCAGCTCCTCACAGAGAGTGTGGGAAAAAGGAGGAAAGAAGGTAGCGAGGGAGAGATGAAGAACATACAGTACTGCTAGAGGAAGAAAAGGACTTAATACTAACAGGACATTTTTAAAGGTCTTTGATTCTAGTATGGGAGTCTGAGGAAAAATAGGATCAAAAGGACTTTCAAAAGAGGAATGCATCATTGACCTACTGATTCTCTGCCCTCACAAAGTGAGTACTGTGAAATCCAGTTTCAGGCTCCCTTTCTCAGCCCAGTCCCTGGAAGGACTTAGTGTCAGAATCTTTCCTTCATTTGCTTCGTAATCTCCTTCACCAAGGCTCCTGTGGTAGATAGACATGGCCATTTGTGAAGACAAGAGTCAGTACGATTTGATCATGTACATGAAGATAAAATGCAAATAAAACATTTGCATACAGCCAGTAGGAAGACTTTTCAAAGAAAGTCTTTCTTAATTCGCTTATGTATAGTTAGTATACTTATTAAGTTATTACTTCCCTTGTGAATAATTCATTAAATTTTAAATGCAACACAAATGTATTTCTTCCCAGGCAGAATAGCATATAGCTCTCACTCAACCGTTTATTCCCAGATGTTTATATCCACAGGGTCCAAGAACTCCATAAAACTAGAATAATAGCACATTGAAAATATCTGGCCACAACCCATAAACGAACGTGCATAATAAAACTGCTCCCACCCCTCAAACCTCCTTCCCATGCAAACCTTCCAAATGTTTCAAAGTAATTTTCCAAAGGTGTAGTGGGAGTAGGTACCCCAGATCTTATATTCTCATATCACTGAGACCTGGGTTCAAAATCAGATGGAAGAAGTATAAGTATCCAGCACCTTTAAAAAGAATCTCTTAAAAGGGAGCCCAGGGGAAAAAAAAAACAAATTTTAAACGGCTGGTGAACAGTTTGTTTTACTTTAAGGAAAAATAAAAGCATTGGGTATGTATGTATGGGAGCATATGCCCCAAGTGATGAACATATTCTCCAAATGGCCCGATTTTCACCATCCAGTTAACATCTAAGCAACTCCTCCTTCTTCAACCATTTGCTAAGGTTGAGGGGTTTTTAATTCCCTATTTGGTTTTGGAAACATAAATTATTTTATATCAGCCTTTCAAACAGTCTCTCATCTTAGATACAGAATTCTTTATGCCGGCTGATAGCAAAATTCCCTAGTTCATTTTTCTAGATTCCCATTAGAAATATGAGGCATCCAAAATACTGACCAGTTAGATGTCTTGTCAGTCAGTATCATCTACTAAGAGGAGAGAAATAGGGATGTGAAGGAGAAAACAGAAGCAGCTCTGTGTCAAGAGAAGGAATGGGGCAATGATAGCAAATTGGTTGGTGTGAGGTCAGCAGGAGGAAGATGTAACATATCCCATGTTATACCCCATGTCCATAACACGTGACAGCTATTCAGAGAAGTATGGATAGAAATGCATTCAAGGACCTGGGAAAAGTCCATGAAGGATTTGTGTCTGGCAGTGGAATAAGGCAGGGGACAGCCAGGGAAGGAGTGTAACTGGTTGTATTGAAGAAACAAAACTGTATTCAAAGTCAGAAAGTTTAAGGTCAAGTTAGGCTTTTTCTCTTGGTAATCATGCGGCTCGGGTGTAGTCTCCTCAGCCATAAAGCTGAGATAATCACTCATACCTTGCAGGGTTGCTGAAGAGACCATGGGAGCTAAGAGGCTTTGCAGGTTGTATAAAGTATTACACTTGTCTCCCTTATTAGGGAGGATGAAGTTGCATAAAGAGGGCACATGGCTGGCTGGCTCAGACGAGCATGTGACTATTGATCTTGGAGTCATGAGTTCGAGCCCCACACTCGGTGTAGAGATTACTAAAAATAAATAAACTTAAAAAAAACAGTTGCCTGAAGAGTTAGACAGCTGATGAAATGGAAAGACCCTGGAACCTGGCTTTGCTTTTATTTATGCCTAACGCATGCTTGAGGGATGCTTTCATCTCATTCCTTTACCTGGTAAATGGGCATTGCAGTATTTGTCTTATGCAGTTGTTTCATGATCGGATGAGAGTCTAAAAACAGGAGATGTGTAAAGGTTTAGGCACTATTCAAACTTAAGGCATTGTCACACTTTGGTAAAACACAACCCGGGGCACCTGGGTGGCTCAGTGGGTTAAAGCCTATACCTTCGGCTCAGGTCATGATTCCAGAGTCTTGGGATCCCCACATCGGGCTCTCTGCTCAGCGGGGAGCCTGCTTCCTCCTCTCTCTGCCTGCCTCTCTGCCTACTTGTGATCTCTGTCTGTCAAATCAATCAATCAATCAATCAATCTTAAAAAAAAAAAAATCACAACCCATGCTCATTCATCCATTCATTGGTTCTACCATCTCTGAGCATTAAACTATGCCAGGCTCTGCCACAACCCTAGGAATACTAATGGCGAAGATGGACTTGACCTTGTCCTCTTGGAACTTATAGTCAAGTTTGTTAACAAGTTACTTGCAAATGAACTAGGTAAGCTGATTTTTTGAAACCACATATATTCACAACATTCTGCCATACCTACCCTTTAACACAAAAACACAGAATCAAGAAAGTTTATTTTTTTAAGATTTTATTTATTCATTTGAGAGAGAGAGAGAGAGAGAGCACAAGCAGGGGAAGAGGGCAGAGGGAAAGTGAAAAGCAGTCTCTGTGCTGAGCAGGGAGCCCAACATGGGGCTTGATCCCAGGACCTCGGGATCATGACCTAAGCCAAAGGCAGACACCTAACCGACTGAACCACCCAAGTGCACCATCAAGAAAGTTTAGTGGAAAAAGAACTAAATGAGAAATTAGGAGATGAAGATTCGCTTTCAGACTTTCTTAGGCACTTGACTCAGTCTTTGTACCCCTGTTTCTTCATCAATAAGAATGGGCTAACACAAGTCTTATATGCTTCGAAGGATTTATCTTAAGTGGATGGGTGCCCTTGTTCTAAATCTGATAAACTGAAAAGATGCTGGAAGGTGGGATTACTGGACGATTGATCTGATTTCTTTAACAAGTCAATGGCATGAAGAAGTGAGAGAATTAGAGGACACTGAGAGATACAACCAGATAATGTGTAGACTTTGGGTTAAACGACCACCTGTAGCAGACATTTTTGAGATAAACATGGAAATTTGAATATTCCCTGAGTTTTGAATGATACTAAGGATGATTCTTGTTATCTATGATTATAGCAACATGAGTATATAAGAAATGTCCCATACTTTTCTGGCATATGTAGAAATGAATGACTTAATGTCTGACTGCTAGAACAGAAAATACTAGGGGAGGTGGGTGGGGGATGGGTTAAATAGGGGTGGGGGATGAAGGAGGGGACCTGTTGTGATGAGCACCGGGTATTGTATGGGTGTGTGGAATCACTATATTGTACACCTGAAACTTGTATGACGCTGTATGTTAACCAACTGGAATTTAAATGCAAACTTAAGAAAATAAAATACTAAATAACAAAAGGATAATTCTATAACAAACATGTGCATATAAAAACACAGCTTTCAGCCATATCTTATGAGACTGACGTGCTACCTATTGCGCTAACGAGGCACCAACAGCCATATCTTAAAGCCATCATTACTCACACGTTTTCCCCCCTCTCTGCTGATACACAAAATAGGCTACAAAACTCTTCAAAGTGGAAACATTGTTTCTAATTACCTGAATTCATTTTGGGGTGGGGAAAGAATATAGGAAAGGAAGCATCCAAACTTATTTCTCTGTGATGGGTGTCATTAAACTCACGGAGGCGAGACTCAAACTGCACAACTAAGAACACTTGGGTACTTCTAGCCCCATGCCTGGCTTTAATATGGTTGCTAAATTGGGGGTAGGTGCAACCTCTACATGTTATTCTTTATATGGTGACATTTACTAAATTAACCAGAGAGCTTGCAGCTCTCTACTCCACTTAACACTGTTTGAGGGGCTTTTCCAGTTCTGTCTCTCCATATTAAAATGGGTGAAGCAGTCTGCAAGTAGAAATAATGCCCAAAGTTCAAAAGTGATAACAATGCAAACCTGATCATTTGTGTTAGAAGAGAAAGCACTCCCCCTTTTAAAATGTCTCAGGTCTTTTGTTTTCTGTGGTCCTGGGAATCTGGAGGTTCAAATGGTGAGTATAATAGGAACATCCCAGGCGCCATAACAGCCCCATAAATATCTCCTCGGCAGAGCTGTGCATCTCCCTCTGGACTCAAGGAGCTTTCTTTGAAGTCCCAGGGCAGAAGCTGTGCACGTGGAGAAGGTATGCAACTTATTATTATCATTATTTGCCATTGCTTTAGAAGCTTTTAAGTAATACTAGATTTATCACATTTTTCTTACAGCAAATTTTAGTTTCATCTAGTGTTTCTTCTGAAGCCTGAACCAATAAACCGCTTTGTCTTTGTAGTTGATCTGCCACGGTAGTTCCCATATTTTTCTGCCAAGAAGCCCTTTTGGAATCCGATTAAATGGGTAACATGACATTTATAGTCTCAGAGACCAGAATACCTGGAAGGAGGCCCAGAACTTATCCAGTCTCTTGGGGACTGGACCTTGCTGTTGGGCAGATCTAACTCGGAGCCGACCTTCAGCTGCTGGCCCCTCCTGAGATCTACTCTCATCTGGAGCAGCCCCCTGAGACTGCACTGGCCAACGCTGTACATAGTCAAACTCAGGAAGCATTTCATATTCTTGATTTGGTATCGGTGAGGTGCTCATGGAAAATCAGTGTCCATTAAACAGTCTGCAGCATGCTGCATTGTAAGGGAGGAGGACACCACAGACCAACTGAAACCTCCGTTCCTGTGGATTTATACTCTTGCTCCCTAGCTCTACGGGACAAAGCATCATTTCCTTCTTTAAAATGTGCTTGCGCGCGCGCGCACACACACACACACACACACACACACTTACACACACACACACACACTCATACCTTGTCCTCTTTATCATTATAAAAGTAAAATATACTCATCGTAAGAAAAAATTTAGTAAACATGAATAAGCATTTTCCTACAACCCAGCATGACTAGTGTTATGTTTTGGTCACACTATCGTCCCAGTATTTCTCTGTGTGTACGTGCAGGTGCGCATACTGTTTCATACTTTTCAGTTAACCATGTGTCTTGCATTTCTGCACACATCTACACACTCTGTCTCCAAAGGCCCCACTGAAATGATTTTAAATGATTTAAAAAAAAAAAGATTTTAAAATTCAAGCCATTACAGCAATAGAAAACAAGACTAAGAGTCTTCAGTGAGTCAGAAATTCAAGCCATTACAGCAATAGAAAACAAGACTAAGAGTCTTCAGTGAGTCAGAAAAGGTGAAGGATTCAAATCAATAGGAACATAAAGGTATCCAGGAAGTGGAGAAGTTACAGTAGAAATGCCGGGAGCTCAGACTCCAGTGATAAAGGTTGGCTTTTGCAGAGAAGTCCTCCAGATGATTCCAGCTACCAATTTACAGATTAGTCTGAGATGTTGAAGAATTGCCTTCGGGAGAGCTGGGCTGAGTGGGGCCCACTCTCTTCCTCTGAGAGAAAAGCAACACCAAGTCTGAGATAATCTGGACTCACACATCAGCTCAGGAAAAAAATGGCAGAGCCACCCAGAACTGAATAACCCTGAAGACCCCAGAGAAAAGCCCTCCTGACGTGGGCAATTGTTGAGGAACTTGAGACTGACAGCTGACTCACACTGACGTCAGGGAACTCCAGGAGGCAATGGAGCAGCGTCTCCAAAGTTCTGAGGGGAAGCTATTTTGAACCCCATTTTCTATACCCAGCCAAATGTCCAGTGTGAGAGGCACTTGCAGACACATAAGGCACTTGCAGACTCATAAGATTTCAGTTAAGGTTGGTAACCACACATTCAGTAAGAAGAAATTACTTCAGAAGTAACACAGAAAAACCTAAAAGTAAGCCAAGAAAGAAGAAAAGACGAGATATAAGAAGGTGCATCTCCCTGATATGACCCAGGAAGATTTATAGATGTGAGAAAGGAAATCAAAGGCAATCCTTTAGATTGGGGTGTGTGGAAGATTATTGTTTGAGGGGCAAAATATTCAAGATTGATAATTACATTTTCTTCTCTAGAAAGATTTATATTCATGTAATAATAATTTTATAAGTTTTTCATGTTGTTTTTTAATTATTAGAACCAACCTATAGACAAAGGAAAAAAGGTGAAGTTATGGTTTAAGAAGCTTGTAATCATTATAAGTGCTAATGCAATAAAAAAAAAGGAAGTTAAACAGGAGGAGAAAGGAGAAGCCTTGCAAGTTTCAAGCTCCTCACATTTTATACCCAAAGGCAATGTATAATATCTGAATTTGATAAAAATAAGAAATAGAAGAATAATTATATTTTTTAAAAATTACAATAATAACTGGTAGAAGCAAAAGCAGAACTATTAGTATGGTTGAGGGGCAGTGGGATCAGGACAAGTGAGAATTTACTTTTTATTTTATGTATTCCTAAACAGTATGATTTTTTAAAAATTTATCAAGCCCCGCATTGGGCTCTCTGCTCAGCAGGAAGCCTACTTCCCTTCCTCTATGCCTGCTTCTCTGCCTACTTGTGATCTCTGTCAAATAAATAAATAAAATCTTAAAAAAAAAAAAAGAGGGCCCAAACTTTAAAAAATAAATAAATAAATAAATAAATAAAAATTAAAATTAAAAAAATAAAAAAGTACAGTGGGATCTCATTTAACACACACACACTTGCACACACACACACACACACACAAATACACACACACACACACACATAGAGAAAGAGAGAGAGCTCTGGAAGAATATACACTAAAAATTGGCAATGGTTGTCTCTTGTTGGCAGGAGTATGTTTTAATTTTTAAAAATGTATGCTTGTTTTTATTTTCTGATTTGCTACTATATGTATTGCCTTTGTAATAGTAAAAGGCTACAAAACTCCCCCAAACTTTACTTTATGAACACTACTTTGCCTGGATCTTGGATCCCTTCTTCCTCTATCCACATCTAAACCATGAACAACAGAATGGGTCCTCCTCTCCATCAACATTTTCCCTCCCTTCCATCAATATTTTCCCTCCTCCTCCTCAATATTTTACTCTTAGAAATAGAGAGGCTATAGAGATAAATAATCTGGGTAATTAAGTATGGGAATTCCCACCACTGGGAGTCTTCTGAAATTCACACTGATCTTGGTAGACTCAGACTTCATGTGTACACCTTGTGTTTTTAATTTCTCAGCCTCACCATGGGAGATGCATGAATATGAGGGTTCAGACACAGCACATTCATTCCTCGGATCATAACAATGCATCCAAATTAAGAAGGACTTTAACATCTCTGGTGCTATTGCTCACAAATAGCTGATGGAAACCTTAAGGCTTCCTCTGCCAGAGAAAATAACTAGCTCTGAATGGCACATGAGACTTAGCAAGAGGCCCCTCTCGCCTCACAATGTGAGCTGCACATGTGCACCCACACCCACTTGACTCTGACCCCTAAGCATTTCCAACACCAGCAATGTGAATGGTATGCTTTTTCGGAAACAGCTCATTCCCAAGTATTCACTGAAAAACTAAAGAACATAAGTGTATTTATAACTCTTTGAAACCAATGAGAGTTCCACATGGGAAGGAAAAAGACAGGGGAAAAAATTGCAAAATTAATTCAATAATCTATCATGTTATCCATACCAATGTTTGGTGTTCTGGGAATCTATGTAAGTCAAGTCACATAGCTAGAAGCAGCAACGCATTAATATGTCCCGGGAGATGTGTGCTGGATTGTGGGGAGGCTGGAAGAGATACAGTGGGTAAGAAACAACAAAGTATTTTAAGGGAATTCAGATTTAGGTGATGATAGGTGCCCCACATGAGAAAGAGAGATAGCGAGAGAAAAGCTCTGAATAGGTTTTCCCAATCCTCACATTAAGAGAAGAACTGCAGCACCATAGCACTCTTCTGCAAATGTCATGTGCAGTTCCAAAGCATTAAGACCAACCTGAAATAGACTTAATCCTGAGATTCTCCTAGAATTTCACTTGTCTTACCATAATTCAGGTGTGTCTTGAGCCAGGCTACTGCAACTAGATCCAGGAAAGATTCTGATAGAACAGTTCATCAGCAGTATAGACAGTAATCCTGATCTCTGGCATGTCCATCTTTTCTTCCATTCTCAACATGAGCAGTCAAGTCTAGGAACCTTACAAGATACAAAAAAAAAAAAAAAAAAAAAAAAGTCTCAGTGCAAATCTTCCTTTTCCCCCTACCTTTCTTCTCCAGATAATCCCAGGGCGTTGGAGCTTATGGATCATTAATTTAAGCTCCAGATTTTATAGATGATACAGAGAGGGCAAATGATTTCCCAAAGTAATTGGTGACACAAACCAGACCTGAGTCCAGCTCTCCCTTAAATCTCCTAAATCCATAGCTCTTTAAAAGAGCTCCATGCACTTCATGATCACTTGCAGACAGGCTATCTTCCATCGGGCTTAATTTCATGCTCTTCTCAGTAAAGCAGCACAAAACAAAACAGATCCCAAGAAACACCCCTCCCCCATACGCCCATCTTTCCCTTAAGAACAGCCATAAGACGGTGCTACAACAAATACTTAACCCTGAGAACATCCTTAGATTAATGTACAAGAGGCCTCTGGTTTTAGCCTGTCAGAATTAATCATGTCTTCCTATATCCTCTCATTTAGCTTATTGTTTTTCTCCTCAGGATAATCATTGTGTTCTTTATAATCCTGAAGTTTTGCACTTTATTATTGTATTACCATAATTATGTTATTGTAATTAGTTGTTTGAGTGGCTCTCTTTCCGTGTGTTGTAAGAATCTTAATCACAGGCATCTGTCAAATTCATTTCCTTGCCCTCTTATACTTGGCACATAGCTGACTGAATGAATGAGATCAGTGAATAAAATGGCAAAGTCACATCTCTTGGACTGATCTTCCTCCCCTCTCAAAAAGATAATCTAGGGGTGCCTGGGTGGCTCAGTGGGTTAAAGCCTCTGCCTTTGGCTCAGGTCACGGTCCCAGGGCCCTGGGATCGAGTCTCGCATCAGGCTCTCTGCTCAGCGGGGAGCTTGCATCCTCCTCTCTCTCTGCCTACTTGTGATTTCTCTCTCTCTGTCAAATAAATAAATAAAATCTTAAAAAAAAAAAGATAATCTAATGTGATCATCAATGAATTGCATCACATACAACGCCAGTATAGAAGCTTACATTTTGCCACTAAATCCTAAAACAGGTAAAACTTAGAGATTTTACAACTACCAGCAATTAAAAAAAAAAAAAAAGGTGTAGTTAACTATCTCCTGAGAGTCTTTTCTATCTTGTAAACTATGTTTTTAAAACAACCAGAATTGAACTTTTACTCTGCCTAGAATCTTTCAAAGGGTAGGAGCTCAAAATGCTGAGGCAATACATTAGAGTTTTTTTTACTAGCCAATAAGTGAACAAACCATAATTCAAATCAAGCAGTCTGTCTCCAGAACAATCTTCCAGAACCATTCTTTAAAAATATTTTTTGGGTGCCTGGGTGGCTCAGTCCATTAAGCATCTGATTTCGGCTCAGATCTTGATCATGGGGTCCACGGATCAAGTCCCACACTGGGCTCCAAGCTCAGCAGGGAGTCTGTTTGTCCTTCTCCCTCTGCCCCTGCCCCGCCATGCTCTTTCTCAAATAAATAAATATAATCTTTAAAATAATTTAAAAATAAAATAAAATAAATATATTTTTCACTTCAACTCTCCCTAGGTTCTTCAGGTTCCATGCTTACCGTGTGAGCCTAGACTTCTGCCCAATGGTGTGTCAATGTTTAACAACCAGCTCTCTGGGGGAAAGAAAGAGCCCTGTTTGGAGCAATTTCTCATTCTGTGATATAAATTCTTCATCATAGCATATTTAAAGCTACTAACTTGTTGTCACTAAATACAGAGTTGGAAAGAGATACATAGTAACACACTATTTTACTAATATAAGTTATATGGCATTTCCATCATACATACAGGAGACACAAATAACCTCAAGAACATAGATAATAGTAAAATATAATTGTAGTAGTAAATGCAATTAGGTGAGTGATGATTGAAATTAAAAATGCGATTCATGCATCTTTCCTTACACCAGGATCCTAATTAATGGGCAAATTAATTGACTTCATTTGTCATCCAGCTTCACACTTTGGCCCTTGAGCCTCAGCCCTGTTCTTTGGAGCCACAAGGAATAATTCTTTTCTGCATTCCTACAACAAAATTTTATTGGCTGCCTTCTATGAGCAAAGCACTGAGGTTACCAAATGAACAAGACAGACATGGGCCCTATATTCACGGAGCATCTACCAGGAAAGGACAGTCAGGCTTGTAGAGCATGCCTTGCTCCATCAACCTCTGGATTACAAACTGAGAAAACATTTAAAAAAAAAAAGATTGAGTGATTGATTGATTTCAGAAAGACAGAGCAAGGAAGCATGTGGTGGGAGGCAGAGGGAGAGGGAGAGAATCTCAAGGAGACTCCCTACTGAGTGGGGAGCCCTATGTAGGGCTGGATGCCAGGACCCTGAGATCATGACCTGAGCAGAAATCAAGAGCCAGAGGCTTGGGGTGCCTGGGTAGCTCAGTGGGTTAAAGCCTCTGCCTTTGGCTCAGGTCATAATCCCAGGGTCCAGGGATCGAGACACGCATGGGGCTCTCTGCTCAGTGGGGAGCCTGCTTCCCCCTTTCTCTCTGCTTGCCTCTCTGCCTACTTGTGATTTCTGTCTGTCAAATAAATAAATAAAATCTTTAAAAAAAAAAAAAAAGTCGGAGGCTTAAATGACTGGACCACCCAGGTGCCCCCATGTTTGTTTTTAAAGCTTTCTTTATTTTAGAGAGACACAGAGAGAGACACACACAAACACACACACACACAACTTTCACAGATGAGAGCCTTTCCAGTATTTGAAAACAGCTCCATTGTCCTCCCTGAGTCTTCTGGTCTCTATCCACAGTTTCAGTTCCGTCAGTCAGATTATTAGACTTGGTTGAGGGTCTTCCACCATACCATGTCTGGAAACCAAAACTGAGACATGTTCCATCCCCAGGGGAGCAGAATCACCACCCTTATGCTGGACATTTAGCACAAGCTAAGGACTTGAACATTCTAGGATTATGTTAAGTTTGCAGTCAAATGGAAGCCTTTGAGATTGACTATGCTGCTATCCCTGACAGTCCCTTCATATATTCATGCAATTATTTTGAACCTGATTGTAGAATTTTATATTTACCATATACTGATTAGCATGCGTTATGGTCAAGTACTCCTGTCTATTTAAGGTATTTCTGTATACTGATCAGATCCTCCTTCAAATTTCTTACCCTCTCTAAGTGTCATGTTTTCCACAAATATGAGAGCATGCCAGCAAACCAGCTGGCTTCGGCTTGAAGACCACCCTCTGGAGCCCTTTGCTTTTCTATAGCATTTTGGGTCTAACTCCATTACCACACTGTATTATCACCTTACTATCATTATTGTTATTTTAACGTGTCACTTTCCTCACTCAGCTGTGAGCCCCCCCAGGCTTATCTGTCTTTTTATCTCCAGTGCTGAGTCCAGTTCCTGACACATAAAATATGCTTAAAAGAAAAAAACTCATTAGTCTGAAGAATGAAGGAATAAATGAGCCATTCAACTAATCATACCACCAGGCTGCATTCCTCTGTCTTAGCTCTAGAGCTGCCATAAAAATTTTTGCTAAATGCTTACTGTAGAACAAATCTATAGCTGTACCTATTGTGCTACCTTCCATGTTCCTTTCATTTTGGTTAAAAGTCCCTATTTCTCTATGCCTCAGATTCCCCATATGTAGACTGTCAAAGCTCATCAAGGTTAATAAATGAAATATGTATAGAAGTGCTTTATAAAACTGTACAATGGGGGCACCTGGGTGGCTCAGTGGGTTAAGCCTCTGCCTTCGGCTTAGGTCATGGTCCCAGGGTCCTGGGATTGAGCCCCGAATCGGGCTCTCTGCTCTGCGGGGAGCCTGCTTCCCTCTCTCTCTCTCTCTCTGCCTGCCTCTCTGCCTACTTGTGATCTCTGTCTGTCAAATAACTAAATAAAATCTTAAAAAAAATAAAATTGTACAATAAAAAAATGTACAATGTACAAATGTAAGATGTAAGTTTTCCCTCATTCTAGCAGCCTTATCAAAAAAAAAGGAAATTATGTTTATTGACCTTGCAAGAGCTTGTGGCTTGTGGCTTCTATTTAGAAGCGAGCTCTGAAAAGAGCGGGGAAAGTTTCAAGGGATGAAGCCTGGAGCCAAATCCACCCCTCTCCTGCTTCAGGTAGAGGAGGGCTCTGATGGAAAGCTTATGCCTCCCATACAGGGCCTTCTCTCTTGGCTGGCCTTCAGGGGTTTTCCAAATTCCATGCTATAGGGTCCAGAGAGGGTCTCCAGATTTTTGTGTGGGCTGTGGAACATCTTTAGTAGACTATCAAGTTTACACCATGTGAATAGGGGAATTTTCCTTTGCCCTCAGAAAGAATGGAGAAAGGTCAGGAGATAAGCAGGGAGGTGCCTCTGCCCTGCTGATTGGATAGCCCCATTTTTAGGGTTTGCTCTGTTCCAATAGGATATCATTGTGAGGAACCAGCTGCCTGCCACCATTAATGGGTTTTCTGTCAGCATTTCCCTACCTTTGATACTATTGTCTTAACTGAAGCTGTAAAGACCACACAACATTGGGTGAATGATCCAAACAAGAGGGAGGTCCTGAGCCACTCAGATTCCTGAATTTTGAAGCTAGGTTTCAGATTGGCTGAAGAATTCAGTTTTCTTGTTGGCACCAGTCTCCTTGACTTACAAACAGTATAACTGTATTTGAGAACACTTAAAAACAAAAAATTGGCCTTTGCCAGGAGGAAAATAGCCAGCCCCACAGCAAATCCCAAGCTGAAGGCAGTAATTTATTAGCCAAAAGGTCCAGATTCTCTGTAAGGCCATGTCTTCTTCCTTCTTTGTCTTGTACCCCCAGCAGTTAGCACAATGCTTAACACATAGCAGGCTCTCAATAAAAAGGTGTTGAATATATGAGTGTGCCATTGTAGACTAATGAGGATAGGCACTTATGGTCCCTTGGCCAGAGTTTTTAAAGGGCAGCATATACCTCCCCAGGTCAATGTTAAGATGGCAGGATAGTTACAGCAAGAGCATGACCCAGAGCAGGTCACCAGAGATAATTGGACTGGGGGGGTGGTGGATCTAGCTCCTGCATATCTCCCTTCACAACTGATTTTAATCAGGTGGGCTTACAGTAGCTACTAATGTTTAAAGAGAAGTGATCTACTACTCTGTTGTTAGACTCAAGTGAATGGTGCTCACCAACAGAGAAGTCCGTGTCCAAGAATGAAGCCAGAGAAAGGAACCCAAGAATGGTGTGTCCCTGAAGGGGTGAAGGGTGAGGGGACTCGACTGTAATTAACACCAGGAACTTAACTCTGAAAACAATTGCTTCTTGCTGTATCTTTTGCTCCCACCTTCTGACTTAATATCTTTTTTAAAAACGTTACTTCCGAAAATCTCTAACCTTGATGGTGGGAACAGGAAAAGCTTTCTCTCTGTGGTGGTGCAGAGAGCGGCTGGGTGCATCCCGCGTGAGGGCGTGGAAGTGACCGCAGACAGGTTGGCTCTGTTCCAGTCCGGGGAGCTGAGCTGCATACCTTCCGGAAGACTCGATCCCACTGCAACCTGAAGCCTGCCTCGGGGCCACAACTACCTTTCACCTCGAGTCATCGCTTCCTACTTGTTGCTGGAGTCTTGGGCACCTGGCTGTAGTGGACGTGAGGAGGGTCCGAGATCCTTTCGCAGGTGACAGAAGGCAGTCTCGTCCTGGGGAAGCTGCAGGCTCCTACCCTTTCCCCAGGAAAAAGGGACCTAGGAGCAGGTACGTGCGTGCGTGTGTGTGTGTGTGTGTGTGTGTGTAGACTCCCGAGAAGCAAGGACCTTTCATCACTTGGGGAGGACACCGACCTTCGGTTGAGTCAATGTTACCACTGGCACTTTGGGGCGTTATTAGGGGAAATGCGTTCGCAGGGCATTTGCGCTACCCGGAAGAAGCCGCGGCGAGGGCCACCTGTGGAGTCGCACTTCCTGCGAGGTTTCCTCGGGAGATGGCGCCACAGCCCGTGGCTGCGCCCCGCTGCCCGCCTTCCCCGCGAACTCCGGCTCCGCAAACACCCGATGGAGCGAGTCGGTGCCCCCGCCTGCGCGGCGGCCGGGACCCCGGCAGCACTGCTTCGTGGCGCTCCGTGCTAGCGCGCGTGCAGGTCTGGAAGCCTGACGCCGGCCTCGGAGCCGACCCCGCGGCTCTCGGGGCGCAGAGGACATGCGCCGGGCTCCCTGCACCTGCGCGCCCTCGACCTGGGCCCGCCGTGATGACCCAGGAGGCATTTATTGGGCTATGGCTGCCCCTGGTGCCTCAGTGAAAGCGGTCAGGCAGGCCTCGGCTGGTGACTGATAGGAGATGAGGGGTGAGCTGGGAGCCAGTTCCCCCGCTACATTTCGCCGTGGGGAACCCCAAGCCCGCTCGCGGGGGCCCCCATATAAAGGGACCCTCAGGTCTGAGCTCTTTAGGGATTCAGAGTAGGCAGTTCGTATGTCCCAGAAGGTCTGCGGGTTTCCCGCTTGGGGAGAACTCGGCGGCCGAGGCTTACGGACGCAGCCGCCCTCGCAAAGCCACGCAGGGTCCGGGGCGCACTGCCCGGGAAAGAACCGCGCGCGGCAGCGGTCTCTCCGCCGCCGGGCTGAGGCGTCCGGCTGCGGCTCGGGCCCTTTAGCTCCGCCGATCCGGCTCAGCGCTCGGGTTTCCGATTCGGGGCTCTGGAGGCCTCGGTCCGTGGGAAGGAGACGCGCAGCCGGCACCTTCGCATGGAGCCAGAGGTCCCGCGCCGCTGCGGGTCCTGGACGCCGAGCCTGGGAAGGAGCGAATTCGGCGCGCTGGGGAGAGTTACGGGAGATCCGAGAGAGGGCGGTATTTACCAGTGCCTCCCCCTAGAGCAGCCTTGTAAACGGGATGGTAGGGGGGACGGATTTGCGCGAGTTGGTAGGAGAAAGTTGAGAATCGAGGGCCTTCCTACCCGGGGGCCTGCGGGGCACCACGGCAGGCTCTTTAACTCCGGTCGGGGGATGAGACGAGGGGGCGCGCCCAGTTTTCGCAGTTTCGTCTTGCCTCTGGGTCTCCATGAGCCACTCTGACCGAACTCTTGCCACTCTCGTCGCCGGGTCACAACCTTAGCCTGACGGAGAGTAGTCGTCTAAAGGGCGCAGACAGCAGAGGCTTCGTTTTTGTACAATTTTTCGTTGCAGCTCTGTTCATCCAACTCGCAGGACATTTTTCTCGGCTTCATTTCCACATATTTGACAGCAGACGAAAAAGTACTTGTGTATGCAGACTTGAATCGGAACCCGAGAGCTGACACTATGAATTAGGCACCTGGGAACTCATGGTTCAGCCTTGGGGAGAGTTTATAGAAATGTGGGGACAATCCAGCAAGCAAGAGGCCCGGTCCAATCCAACTTTCTTCCTTTGGGACGATTCAGGCTGGAACGAAATGTGAGGTCTCCTAAATCGTTAAGATCCTCTGGTCAGCTAGAAAAGCCTTAAGTAACTTGTTTTATCTTTGAGACCATTAATCGTCCCTCAGCGCCTAATTATGCAATCGCCGCCCTCTAGAGCACACAGATCAATATAGCCTAGCATACAAACACGTGTTTGTGGAGTACACTATTGTCAGACCCCCCCCATATTATTTATTTTAGAGTCCATTTAAAATCTGTTTTAAATGTCATCGTATATTCTTGCAAATTTAGTTGTACACCTCATTTAATTATGAAGAAATAATTTCCATGTAGTCCCGGAATTGCCAACCTAATGGAAGAGAAGAGTTGAAGACTTTTCAACCTTCAATAAAAAGAAGAAGACTTTATGACTGGGGTGAAAAGGGGCTGGTGAGCTAAGCCAATGGGGCAGCAGACCTTTACTATGTGCAAAAGCATTCAGACACATGGCGACCTATTCGCAATAAAACTTTATTGATGATCGTTTGAAAGTTATGGCAACTCCAAGGTTATAAAACTTGTCATAAAATACCAAGCAGTCATTAGTTTACCTGACCTCATTTCAATATAAACTTCCACAAAACATTTTATTTTGTTCCTTCCTAGAAGTGGAGAAAAGAAATTGAGGAGGTCAGACACAGTGGCCTATTATTGAAAACCCAAGATCTGCAGTTTGACACTCTGACCTTCATCCCTACAAATAAAACAGTGAAATCCACATTTCTGTTTTTTTCTGTAAATATTCTTATAGAAAAGAGAATAATAATAATAGCTGTGTTTTGGTCCAATCGTCCATTTTTAACACATAACCTGGGTTTGAATTTGGATGGGGAGTTTTTCCTCTTTGGAAGATCTTGCAGGATACCTTTAACAGTTGTTGAAGAGTATTGGCTTCCTGAGCCATGCATAAGAAGTCTAAGAAGCAAATAGCTACACATTATTTGGTATGTGATCTGAGAAATGAATTCTTTAAAATATTCATTGGTGCTTATAGCTATTGAGAAGACAGATGACTAGTTCATCCCCTCCACACCTACCATCAAGAAATGCAGCTGTCTTAATTGAGATCACTTGGAATTGTAATGCAGAAAAGAAGCCAAACTGTTGTTCCAAGAAAGCTCTATGAGAAAACTAGTCTGAGCACTGTCAAAATCATCGTTTTTTTGGTACAACTATATGTAGGGACTTGAACCCCTGATGACAGAAAGAACTGGCAACAAAACACTGATGACTTGGAGTAGATTCTCATCCTATGCTCTTTGGATTAACCAAGGCTCACGTTCCCCTAATACTACAACTAAGATCAGACTACCTGCTTTTAGGGCAGAGATTTGTGAGCAAGTACAAATGGCAAAGGCTGACCTTGTGTTAGCTGCCTGCTAATTTCTCCCAAACATGTAAAGGTCTGGATATACTTTTCACTGATTATTTAAAAATATAAGCTTTAAGATAGATCCAGGCATATATCCATTTTTAATAGTTTGGGAATTTGAATATGAAGAATGCTAAGTGCTTTATGACCTCACTGGAACTCATCTTGGTAATGTTATGCTTAGTTTCCTTGTGTGCCTTAAAGGATTTCAGGGATTTCATGGAATTTCAAATAGAAAAGAACATTTAAAAAAGCAAAAACTTATATAAAATGTTGCTTTTTCCAGGGAGTGTACAAGGGTGTGTGCATGTGTTTGAGAGGGAAAAGTACTATATCAGAAAAAAGGGGTAGAGAAGGAGCTAAAGGAAGAGAGATGTTTATGACACAGAACTAATTAAAGGGCAAACTCTCCTGGTGTCCATAGCTTTTACTAGTTGGTGGGTACAAATTGCAATAATTTGACTTGCTATTTCGTACTTTCATGTTTTTAGGCATAGTGATGCCATGCACCAAGACATTCTGTGTTTCCCCGATTTAGCACTGACTTCCAGGAAGAATAGAGGGGCAGGTGCTTGTGATCTATGGAGGGGCTCATTGGCTGAACACAGTGTATTTACTGGACTTTAGAAACAAACGAAGGATCTAAATTGAGTCTTTTGGGATTAGGACACTTTGGAGAAGCTCACACAGTTCTGAGAGAGAACTTATTCAGAGATAAGTTAGCAAATTGTTTTTCTATTGATGTCATTAAATTTATTTATTGGGATACATACATGCCAGGATGTGTTAGGATATGTGTTGTGGCAACAACAGCAGCAGTAAATTTATACTGTTTGTATTCCTTCTGCTATTAATTCCAACATTCATTTTACTTTACTAGATGCCTTAAGTGTATGGTATAAAGGAGAAAAGTGTCTTTATTTTAATCGGCAACAAAAATATTTTATTCTTCTTCCATCCTTCTTCCTAAAAATACCTATTCTTCACCCCCCCTAAAAAGGTCACTTAGCCTATATACAGATATTCTCTAATTTGCCTTCACCTAAATGATCCCCATTCAGCTCTATTTAAGTGTGTTTACTGGGAAGGCTTGGTTGCCAAGGAAACCTCTGTTTGGATTCACCTGTCAGAGCTCTCCCTTACACCATATTCTAAGAAAGACGTGGAAATTACCCAAATAAATTTTTAAAATAGTTTTCATGTCAAAAAGTTGTGAAAGGGCAACACATCAAACTCATGCTTCTTTTTATTATATTCTCCTCTGTTTAGAGTTGTGCAGGTTATTAGAAGACATTCCCCAATACTTCATCCACTCTTGCTTTCGTGGGTGATGAGATTCATTAAGGCTTAACACATGGCAAGAAAGCATGTCTTGGAGGGGTAGGCTTACAAATATCTTTGAAGTTTTGGGGGGCAGCTGGGTGATAGAGTGACACCCCAAATTATGCCTTGAGTTCTGTACAGATGACATGTACAGACTGCATCATTTTGCCCTCATCATTTCTATTGACACAAGAAACTCTCCCATATGAGGGGAAAAAATACAGCTTTTATGTAGCGTTGTCCAAGTGTATGTTATTCATTCCTTCTATAGAATTCAATATATATTGTACCCCAAGGGTATATTTTCCTCAATGAGACTAATTTGCTCTAACAGGAATAATAATGCCTCCCTGCACCTAATACCTTTATCCCAAAAAACCCTCACGAGACTTAGTAGTTCCATGATGAGACACACAGATCATGTGCATGTGTGGCCAGAAGCTATAGTTCATCTTAAACACAACTCTACAAATTTAACCCTCTGGTTTCTGCTTTTATTTATTTATTTATTATCTATCTATCTATCTATTTATTTATTTATTTATCTGGTTCTCTTCAGTATTGAGCACCCTTGAGAAACAAAAAGTCTTTTGTTAAATGTTAAGGTGATTTTGTTTCACAGCTAAAATGTAAACAAGTCTGGTTCTAAAGGAAAACTTATGTACACTTTTTGTCTACCCTTCCATTCGCTGAAAGAGGGCAATTTGGAGGTGACTTTGGAAGTAATAATTTGTATGTAACTTAGTAATGTCTGACTTCCAGCGCAGAACTTAAATAACAACACATTTTTCTACCGTGTTTTCTCCTCTTGGGGAATGTATAGATACATTCGTTTAGTTCTAAAAAAAATAAAATAAAATAAAATGAGGAAAATACAGGCACTCACTCACATCAATTACCATTTGAGGATTTCATTTTTTGTCCTAGTTGAGGAATATATATAGAAGCTGGCTTTGAATGATAAAGGGTTGGTATCTGGATTTAGTATCTGGAAGATCTGGGACATATGTAATTACCCACAGCACATTTCTATCTTATTTTGAATTGGCTTTTTGTTACCTACAAGTAAATTTGCTTTCTTTAATATTTAAACCCATTTACCCATACAAGCAGTGCAATAACTTTCACCTAGCAAGTAACCACTGAAATCTACTGGTGTGAGACGTTCAAACGCAAAAGGAAAATCTACCCAGTCAAGTGGAACTGCAGTGCTCTCCCTCGAAACACAGCAGCAGCAGCAGCAGCAGCAGCAGCAGCAGCAGCAGCAGTGCCTGGCTGCTGGAATGGCCATGCTGGGGAGGCTTGTAAATGTTCCATGTATTATACAGCCTAGGTAGAGAGGGTGATTTAACCCAACTGAAAGAATTTTAGCTTTTCTATTTCCTGGCTTTCAGGGGTCTAAAATTTTAGCCCTAAACTGTCATTATTGAAGGTTTTTTACATTGAGTAATGGGATCATTATTTCTCTCCCCACTGAAAGGGGTTCCTCCAAGAACAGAACCATGTGGCCAAGCAGAATTCAATCCCAAAGGGAATTGCATAGAAATCGCCCAGGCAATAAAAACTACTTAGGGAATTTGTATTGTCAGCTTGCCAGAACATCAGATTCACACCTCTGATTCTGCAGGAAGGTGCTAGGGGACTTTAAAAAGGTCCCCTGTGGCCCTGACCTTGGCTTTCCATCCTTGTAAGAAATGGCTCACCGGTCAGCCACTGTCATGGGCTAGCCTTTTGATCCTGCGGGAAACAGAACCAGCCTTGTTCTCTTAATCCTCTATCTACCCTGGGAGCCTTTCAAGAATGGCAGCCACACGGTGGTTGTAGCCTCCACATCATACATAAAACCCTGGCCCAGCATTTCTGGTGCTAATCTCTTGTTGCCAACCCTCTCTCTGCCCCCTGCAGCCATTAAACCTACAGGCTGGATATGATATAGCAAGACAACAGTACCTTAATATGTAAGAACTGTGATAGCACAGAATCGTAGAAATTGGGGTAAAATACAAAGCATTGGTATTGTCTAAAACCCCCCCTTTTTTGTTTTCCCCTCAGGAAATTTCTTTTTTCTTTGTTTCCACTATCCATCCTTACTAATTATAATGGTTTTTGTTAAATGCTCTCCCCCCAATTTTTTTTTTAATGAAATGCACTACCTAAAGAGATATATATTATTAAGATTTGTACTTAAACATCTTTATAGATATTTTTAAATTTTGGATGTGCAAATTCTTTTATAGCATAAACAAGCGTTTTAAAAAATATTTTTTCACATTTGCACAAAGGAAATACATGTACTGAACAAAACCAGTAGCAGTTACTTGGGTTTTCCTGAAAAAGAATTTGGAATCATTCATATCAATGATATCAATTTGGGGGGAAAAGGGGGGGGAATCGTAAAGAGGCCATCATTTTTTTCCCTCTTTCTCTCTTCAGATTGTGTGTGTGTGTGTGTGTGTGTGTGTGTGTGATTTGCTTATTCTGCAAAGATGGACCTGTTTTATCTCTCTAGGCTTAGAAAAATGACTCTTTTGAGAGGTTACATTTCTTTTTCACATTTCTCTTCCTTAGAGTCTATGCTCCCACTGAAAACCACACTGTTGAATCTTGGCAATTTTTCTAGAACTACCCTCCAGTCATGTCTGTGGAGAAGTGGTTACAGTCTGTGTCCTACTGGCTGTGACACACAGCTTGACTCGAATGTGGCTGGTAGAGGAGGAGATGAGTTGCCGGCTCTTTCACTGGTCATGGTGGGGGTAGAGTTTTTAGACTTGACAGGATACTGCACTGGCAGGAGGAGGAGAGGGTGGGCCCCTAGACGCAGCAAGTGGGCCTTCTGCAGAGGGGCTTACCAGAGACTATCCAGTCGGAGGGAGGGCTGGGTCCAGCAGGAAGAAGAATTGTGGTGTGTAACCCGCTGCCCAGTGCTGTAGATTGCCAGGACACTGACCCTTGCTGCAAGAATACAGTCAGACTCCTCTTGGTCTGCAGAGCTCTGGTGACCCCAGCCAAGCTGGGAGTGGCCAGATTCTGGTGTGGACCACAGTTTCTCTCCGAAATCTGAAAACACCGGCTTGGAATTTCACAGACCGGGTTCTCAGTCCCTACTGGGAGGCGCCCCCTACCCAATGCCTCCCTACTCAAAACGACTGAGTGAATTCCTCTAGGACCACAGGTAGAGAACATTTTTTGAAGACAGTAAAAGTGAGCCCTGCTCCTAATAACTTCGTGATTTTTCTCTTACCCTGGCTACTACTGCTCGCAGAGTGCACTGAAATCCCTTTAACTTTATAGTTTTTAAAGTGAGATGATTTATTTCTCCTCTATATCTAGGATAACGAAAAGAGTTGGGCTAGACTACAAGATGCACACAAGGAGCAAGAAAAACGTTGACTCTATAGTCCGGACTCCAGGGAGAGAGCATGGCTAGCTACCACGTACACTTCAGAGCCACCTGGGCCCAGCCGCGGTGTTAATTATGGGTTCTAATTTTATTGCAGCTCAGCTCCTCCTGGTTTGTCCCCACTATAATGGTCTTAAAAAGAAAGACCCACAGGCACAAACCACAGTGAATCCCCAGGAACGACAAAGGTAGATTTCTCTGCTGGGGGCTGGTGATCGCAGTGAAAAGCAGCTCATTCCGGGTTCTTTTTGGTCCTCACACCGCCCCTCTACCTGCAGTTTGGTGGCAGGGCTCTCGAGGGACGCTTCGGATACTCACAGTAGCGGTGGTTCGCACCCGGATGCCATGGAGTAGCCTGGGTCGGAAGACAGTGCTTGAAGCCAGAGCCTGGTCTCAATTTCCTGTCCTCACCTGGTCAGTCAGACATCCTCGGCGGTAGCTTGGAGTATCTTAGAGTCTATGTCTTTTTTTTTTTTTTTTTAAGATTTTATTTATTTGACAGACAAAGATCACAAGTAGGCAGAGAAGCAGGCGGAGAGAGAGGAGGAAGCAGGCTCCCTGCTGAGCAGGACCCTGGGATCATGACCTGAGCCAAAGGCAGAGGCTTTAACCCACTGAGCCACCCAAGCACCCCTTGGAGTCTATGTCTTTAGTGAGGAAGCTCAGAGTGCAGCCCCCCCCCCCCCGCAGGCTGTCACTGTCTCCCCCACCCCACACTCACCCTGTCATGGAGGGGGTAAAGGGGAGCACCCAATTTCCGGACTGACACGTGCGGTAAGGGGGCTTCTCTTGATGTTTCAGCAAGAGCTCTTCCTGCAGAATAGGGACATGGGGAGAACAGCGACACTGGGAGCATGGTGGGCTTCACATTCCCATCTACTTAATTAACCATGTCATCTCATTTAATCCGTTTTGTGGGCTTTTATTTAATGTAAGCCTCCGTTTTATCTCTTGTAGCACTGGGAAGTTAACCTTTGTATGGTTATTGTGGTGTTTGGAAGTTGTGAGCCCTCAGCATATGGTAGGATAAGCTGGAGAAGCGTTGTCTCTGGGCACCTGGGGGGCTCAGTGGGTTAAGCCTCTGGGATAGACACGGGTTGGGCTCTCTGCTCAGCAGGGAGCCTGCTTCCCCCCTCTCTCTGCTTGCTGCTCTGCCTACTTGTGATCTCTCTCTGTTGTGTCAAATAAAATAATAATAATAATAATAAAAAGAACCGTGGTCTCATCATTCCCTTTACCTTCAGGGATCATCTTTGCCTTTCGGGTTTTCCCTCCCCAAAGCAGGGACCCGTCACAGAACCTGGCCTTGAGGATGCCCTAGGGATTCCAAAAGGATCCAGCCTTGCAGTGCTTAGAATATGAGCTTTGGGTCGATCATGAAAAGACAGATGGTCGATTTTGCCTTGGAGAATGGTAGAGAACGGTATGGGGATTTGGAGCCCAGTGGAGGGTGGAGGTGAAATTGGAAAAGGAAACTAAAAATTTTGGGCTATCAAAAGTTCTGCGGATTTTCAAAGGCCTTTCCGAACCTTTGCAAACATTACTGTGGGAGAGCGATCAAATCTGACACCTATAGGTGTCGCTATGACGAGGTGACTCGGACCGGAGAAAGGTAGCCCGGGACTCCCCAGACCGCAGCAAATTTTCCGTGACTCCGACCCTGACTCTGCTTCCAACACTACCCCCGCCCCCACTCATGTTTTCGGAGGGATGGTGAGGACAGTGCAGCAAGATTATCTGCTTTCACGGTCAGCGCAGAGCTAGTTGGTGGTGCTTGAGAAATTCGTCCAGAGAAAAGACAGCCTGGAAATCCCGCGCCTCGACCGCCCGGAGCTGGGCAGCTCCACCACTCCCTGCCCATTGCCCAGGTGCGAGGACTCCCTGCACGCAATCGCGAAGTGCGCCAGCCTGTTCTCTGCATCACTGAAAATGGGAGGAAAGCTTTTGCTTAGCTCCGATTCTGGCCCACAGGTTGATTCCGGCTCCTTGAAGCCAGCAGACAATCCCAGCCTCCCAAGAAAGCTGCATTCAACGTAACCTGCCCGAGAGGGGGACCCTGAAGGGTGTGCTTCAGAGCCGAAACCAAGGCTTAGGGGGCGGCCTTGTTCGCATTTATCTTTTCCAGACAGCCTTTGGGCCAATCGGGTCTTCGGAAGGAGACAGCCCCACTGCCCTCACAGGGACCCTGAGGGCAGGGTCTTTAAGAGCCCCGAAAACCTGCTTTCCTCACACGCAGCTGCAACTTTCTTGAGCTGCTTCAGCTCAAGGCTGTAGAGCGACCGCGGGCGGTGTCCTTCTCTCCTCACCGAGCGGTGGTGTGTCTTCTACAGATTCTTAGACCCAGGCAGGGCGAAGTGCCTCCTCCCTAAGGGTTCAGCCTGGCTTCCCCGAAGGAATCATTCCTGCCCCTGCCCCCAACCGGGATCCATCCTTGATCGCACTTGCGGGACCGCAGCCACAAGTTTTGCCCCTTGCACAAAAAATGTGTTCTCTTTCATTTGCGGATTTAAAAAGCAAATGTAACCATAAAACATGGTTATAACGTGGGGCCCCGCGCCGTCCTTCTGAAAGCAATTCTGCTGTTGAAAACTGAAAAATGGGTGTAATTTGCGTTCAGAAAGTGATGTTAAGGTCATGGCAATTTCCCGGGCCGTTATTTATTTTTACTTTAAAGTCTTTAGGGAAGATTTGCTTATATACTCGGAAACCTTCCAATGCGAGGGTACCAGCAATCCAGTTCGCCTTCAGCGCGGGGGGAGGGGTGGAGAACAATTACTGAGTGACGCTAATATGGGGAAACTGAAAAGAAATGTCGATTGTTTTTATTGTAACAGAAGGAGTGAACAAACAGAAAAACCAACCCCGGGTGAACGGAAACAGGCAGGCGGGGAATTAAAAGCGGGTTTCAGGCGACAACAGGCCCCTCCCCTGCCCTTGGAAGGAGTAAGCGAGTGAGGAGCGCTCTCAGCCCCGGGGGCCCATCCCACGGCCCGCAGCGGGATTTCCCGCTCCGGCGGGACCCTGCATGCTGCGGTCCTCTGGGGGAAAGCGTCTTGAATCCTAAGCATCGTCGGCAGTTAGGCGGAGAGGCAGCAGGGAGGCTTTGGCGATTCTCGGAGAATCTTCTGGGCTGTTTCTGGGGGCCGCCTCCCCCATCCCCCAGCCTCCACTGGGGCTGGTACCTCCGGCGGCGTCCGCAGCCGGGCTAAGTCCGGGCCTGCAGGTCAGTGTGTGAGCACCCCCACACCCCAACCCCGGGGGCCTGGCTGGGGCTGAGGGCTCTGGTGGTCTGTCTCTCCCTCACTCCAAAGCTTTTCTCTCCAGCGCCTCCCCCGCCCCCCACCCGGTCCCCCACTTAGCCCGCGGCTCGGCGCGCGGTTCCCGCCTGGCCCGCACTAAGGGTGGCCCTCCCTCGCCTGGGGCACAGGGTGCGCTTCCGGCTGCCACGTGCCGCAGCAGGCGCTGGGAGGTCGAGTAGGCGGCGGAGCCGCAGCTGACCCCGAGCGGCCGAGACAGAGCCGTGGCCAGATCGGGGATGGAACCCGTGGCCCCGGCGTTAGCCGCGCAGTCTGGCGAGGACTGAAGTCTGGCCTCTTTTTCTCTACGCCGCGCTCTATCTTCCACTTACGCTGAAAGAGGCGCTCCTTTGGGAGAACCGGATTCGAGATCTTGTTTCTATCTCATTCCCTCCTCACAAGGCTGCAAGAAGTCACTGTGCTCCGAAAACCCGTCGCGGAGCTCAGACCCTTGCCTCCTCTCCTTCCCTGGAACTCCCTGGGCAGGGCGAGAAGCGGACATTGTCGCCCGCGCCAGCCCGGGATCCTGTCCCCAGCAGGAGGGCAAGTTGGAAGAACCTGCCCCTTAATGTTCTCTGCCAGCTCTGCTCTTCATAAATGCCACCGAGAACAACAGGACCCCTCTCACGCGCGCACGCATAGCGTCTCTCATTCTATCCCCCAGCCTCAGGAGAAGCTGACCTGCAGACCCCGGGTAGCAGCCCAGGGCGTGGGTCCGGGTTGCAGAGCTATAGGGGAGAGTTCTCCCTCAACAGCCTGTAGCGCCGGGGTCCCACCTCGGCTGTCCCCCGCGGTCCCCGGGCAGGCGCCGTCTGCCCGGCTGCGCGAGGACGGCCTCGCTAGATTCCTCTTCCTTCTGGTCGTCTCTCCTCAGATCCCGCTAATGCCGAGAGGGGGGCGCCACAGATTACCGTCCGCGGCACTGCGACCGCTGACAGATTTATGAAGACTTCACAGCATCTGGCCTGGGCCCGCAGCGGCAGGGCAGGAGTCCAGCCCAAGAGGTGCGCTGTGGGCTGAAGTTCCCCCGGCGGCGTGCCCGAGCCGAGCCGCCCCTGCAGTCCCGGGCCCTGGCTCCCCTCTGGCCGGTGGACACATCTGTCCCCGCCGGTGTCGAGCGTAGGGATTCTCTCCACCCCGCGTAGCCCTCTCCTTCCCACCCTCCCCCGCTAGCTTCCAGTCTCCCACTGAGTAAATATTTACCCAGAGAACGGGTAGCCCCTTAGAGGAGGCCACGAAAGCACCCTGGGAAGGGCTTTTGGCTTTTTCCTGGCCTGTGTCAGCTGCAGGCCTTACTGGTTGTGTTTTGGTTTTAGTCTTTTAGAAGAAATTCTTTTGGTAGATTGCCCCCCTCCCCCCATCTCTTTGTAATCTCCCAGGTCCACAGCGGGCAGTAACCAGGGAGCGCTGACCCCAGCTGCCCCTTGGTTCTTTCTCGAAGTCCTGCCTCCCTACTCCCACTGTCGAGGCTTACCGGCCCTTTAGGTTTCTCTCTCCCTCTCGCCTGCCCGCCTCTAGCCCTCGAGTCCTCTTTCCCTTTTTCAAGTCACTTATCTCTCGCTCAGGCTCTTTGATTTGCCTGTTACCTGACCATAGCACTCAGGGTGCGGCCCCGGGAGGGTTCAGCATTCAGCATCAGCATCTTCCTCTAGGATCCCTCGCCTCGATCTGTCCCTTGAAGTTTCTACTCCTTTTGCCGCCCAACCTCGGGCCTCACTTTGCTACGGGTACTTAGCGTCCCTAAACACCGACGATTCTTCGCGGGGTGTTGGGAATGCGCCGAGCTGAGAGCACCGAACACCCGCACCCGCTGGTGTGGTGACCGCCTGCCCCGCTCCAAGGAGCGGGGAGAAAGGGTGCGCCACAAAGATAACGCGCGGCCGCGGCCAAGTCCAACAGGTGGAAATGAAGAGATAGTAGCAGACCTGTTCTAGAGCACGGGACATGTCAGGCAGCTGAAGGAGTTTAGGGGCAAACGGGAGGGATTTGTGTTTAGGTCCACCTAGCCGAAGCTCTAAACAATGAGTCTTTGGATCACTCCGGGTTGGTGCTGTAGAACCACTAAAACCCTCATAGAGCGCACAGATCCACATCCGGGCATCGGGTCTTGCCAGCCAGAAGGTGGAACAGCCCTTTACCGACCCTGCCGCCCAGCAAAGTCCGCAAGGCGTTCACAGGGCGCTGGAGCAGAGTTGAGTCCGTGTCTGTGGGGGGAGGAGTCAGGGAGCTAGCTTCTTGATCTAGAAGTCCGGCATGTTCCATCTTTCACACAAATCTCCGTCGTAGGCTCTTCTCTGGTATCTCAGTCTCTCAATTAACTTGCACCCAATCTCCAGGAAGGAATTGCTGCATTAAAAATCTTGGATTCTTCAAAGACCTCCGCATGGTAAAATACCAGGCGATGCCAAACAATAAGTATTCGGGG
This sequence comes from Mustela lutreola, assembly GCF_030435805.1. Classification (NCBI taxonomy): domain Eukaryota; kingdom Metazoa; phylum Chordata; class Mammalia; order Carnivora; family Mustelidae; genus Mustela; species Mustela lutreola. Next base: position 92,409,593 of record NC_081296.1, read on the forward strand.
TCAGACCAGGATAAAATCGCTATCTAGTCAAACTGGAGATTTTAAACAATTGAAACAAACAAATAAAGAGACAAATTCAAGTATTTCTAGTTGTGAGACTTTTCGCAAGAACCCGGCTATAGGGGCGCCTGGGTGACTCAGTGGGTTAAGCCTCTGACTTTGGCTGGGGTCATGATTTCAGGCTCCTAGGATCGAGCCCTACATCGGGGAATCTCTGCTCAGCAGGGAGCCTGTTTTCCCCCTCCCTCTTTGTCTGCCTCTCTGCCTACTTATGATCTCTGTCAAATACGTAAATAAAATCTTGAAAAAAAAAAAAAAAGAACCCGATAATAAAAAATTAAGGGTCTTTGAACGCATCCGTATCTTTTCATTCTTCTTACCTATAAATTTGAAATCAGACTGCGGCCCCAACCACAGGAGCATGAGCATCTGGGGGTGGCTCTTCGTTTCAAAAAACACAGATGATCATTCGTTTTTCTGGCTTCTTGTCACTTAGTGGCCCGGAATCCCGGCCTGGTCAGTTTTCCTGTATGTAGTAGACTGGAGCTACACACATCCCTCAGGATTGTGGGAAGATCAACAGGAATCCTGTGTGCACAAGTAGTAGTGTTATGACGGTCAAGCAGCAATATCAACATCCTCGACCTGAAGAAGTCCAAACACCCAAGTTCATTAAAGATGCTCCCCATCTTGTTTTTAATTTTGATTAGCATTCTCCATAACCCATACTCAAAATGTAATTAACTTTGGCCGCCAAAAAGAGTACTATACACTTTAGATTAGACTTAGAGTGATCGAAAGTGAAAATTCAGAAGTAGGCTGACTCTCAAGGCCCCTAGTAGCTAAACAGAGAGGAGAATTACATATATGTGCAGGCTCGGCGTACAACTTTCTTGGGGCCAAGTCTCTTCGATTAAACAAAACTCTTGCGGGGGCGGTGGGTGGGCAAACCTTGGCTTCGAGTACCACCAGACCAGCAACCAGGCTGAGTGCAGTGGCGCGCTGGCCTCCAAGGAAAGTGCCTCACGCACAGGCAATCGTCTACGTTGGCTGTGAGCTAGCTTTAGCCTCGTGTGCTTAAGTCCTCCGCATACCGCGCGCGGCCGCAGCCTGGAGCCTGCGTAGCTAAGGTTTGGCCCCGCGCTCCTGGATGAAACCACCAGAAACTGCATTGGGGAGCAAGTTCTGGAGGCAGGAGAGGGGTCTCCACCTGGGTCACAGTGGCCTCCACCTCTGGCTTGGTCTCCCCTCAACCTCCTGGTCTCTCCGATCGGCCTATCGTCTAACACCTGCGCTCTCGCCACCTGGCATAGGCTGGAGTTGAAAAGGTATCATCCCGGTTAAAATGTCCTTCTCCAGATAGCCCCTGGAGACCTGCAAGACCGGCTATTCTAAGAAACACCCCCGCCACCCACCTGACGGTGGCCCCCACCTCCCACCTAGAGTTTTAATTTAAATTCTGAGGGGTCTGTTTCTCCCTGCCCCCGTCTCAACTTCTTCCCCCTTAGAGTTTCTCATATTCCGACCAAATGCTTTCATTTGCTTATTCAGCAAATTTATCAGCTTGATTTTGTTGTCTGTTTGAGTTGACCCTAGGAAGGTGTCAAACACTCATTTTCATTGTATTTAGTCACCCAGGTGCACTGCAAGTTGCAAGAGACAGCGGAAGAACTTTCCCGGACTGCGCTGTCGCTCAGCGGCTCGCACCAATCACCACGCAGATTGACCTCGGGCCCTCCTCTTCGGGGGCGTGGCCCCAGTGAGTGATAGACGGAGCCGCCCGGCCCGGCTCAGGCCAGCCCACGTTGCTGCTTAGATTGAAATGCAGAACTCTAGCCTCTTTCATCGGGGCACAGACTTCCTTTTACTCCTTCCTTCTGCGCTCTCGCCGCCTCCTCCCGGGCAGAAGCGGAGGCACCGGCTGCCTGGGGCAGCGACAAGCCGGGCCACTGAGGCTGTGCGAAAAGTTTCTTTTTGGGAGTTCGGAATTGGGGCCCGGTTGGTGTACTGCTCGGAGCAATGGGTGAGTGGCGGCGGGGGACGCTGTCAGAGCGGGGAAGGGAGGGAGGGAACGAGAGGGCGAGGGAGGGAGGGAGGGAGCGCGAGGGCGCGCACCACTGAGCGCTCACACTCTTCTTATTGACTTTGCTCCTGTTCCTACAAGTTGTTAGAAACACGCTAAGGGTCAGGGCACTCAGCAGTTCAGTATGAACGCTGGCTACTGGGTTGCTGTTGATGTCATTTTCTGATATTAAAAGAAGGGAGCGGTGGCATCGGCAAGCTCTGTAGCCTCAGTGCGGACCAAGTTTTGTTTCACACAAACTCACACACTTTGAACGGGGGGGGGGGGGGGAGGAATCCAAACGAACTGTAGTTTCTCCTAGACTAATTGCGCCGGTCCCCAGGCGGGGCGCTGGGGCTCCAGGGGTAGCAGCCCAGAGACTTTAGAGCGGAGCAGACGAGAAGGAGCTAGCTGCAGGAGTCAAGACCGATTTCCCCGCCTGCTTCGGAGGCTTTTTGAACACTTGGAGCGGCCCTGCGTCTCACCACTTTATTTGCTTGTAGTGGCCGCAGGCACCACTGGGAATGGGGTGGGGGGTGCGACTAGACCTTAGTGGTTTGCGGCCATTGGGCAAGGCTCGGGGACAGTAGGGTTTGGGGAAAGCCCAGGTCCCCAGTCCCGGGTGGGTGCATTTGCCCGGCCTTCTGATGTGGGCGGAGGCCGAGTGGAAAACGGCTGTCCCAAACTGCCGGTGCGCGTCCCCGCGCGCCGTGTGTTCGTTTTGCAGAGCCAGCCTTTGGGGAGGTGAACCAGCTGGGAGGAGTATTCGTGAACGGGAGGCCGCTGCCCAACGCCATCCGGCTTCGTATCGTGGAACTGGCCCAACTGGGCATCAGACCGTGTGACATCAGCCGCCAGCTACGGGTCTCGCACGGCTGCGTCAGCAAGATTCTGGCGCGCTACAACGAGACTGGCTCGATCTTGCCAGGAGCCATTGGGGGCAGCAAGCCCCGAGTTACCACCCCTACAGTGGTGAAGCACATCCGGACCTACAAGCAAAGGGACCCTGGCATCTTTGCCTGGGAAATCCGGGACCGCCTGCTGGCGGACGGCGTGTGTGACAAGTACAACGTGCCCTCGGTGAGCTCCATCAGCCGCATCCTGCGCAACAAGATCGGCAACTTGGCTCAACAGGGCCATTACGACTCATACAAGCAGCACCAGCCCGCGCCACAGCCGGCGCTGCCCTATAACCACATCTACTCGTACCCCAGCCCCATCACGGCGGCCGCAGCTAAGGTGCCCACGCCGCCCGGGGTGCCTGCCATCCCCGGCTCGGTGGCCATGCCCCGTACCTGGCCCTCCTCCCATTCCGTCACCGACATCTTGGGCATTCGCTCTATCACCGACCAAGGTAAGGTCAGGGGCCGGGTGGTGTGGGTGTGCAGACCCTCCCTCTGCACCCTCTCGGGTGTCTCTGTATCTGCGGCCTCCGGGCCCGCGTCTGTGCCACCACCTGAGGCTTTTTCCTTTCGAAACTAAGGAGTCCTCCCAGGGGGTGTCCTGATCTCATTAACTTGAAATTCATGCCCTCTGCTTCCTTGCCACACACAGTCTCCTGCCTCATCTCAAACTACCAGACCCATAACATCCCTCCATCCCCAACACATGGTTCGCATTTTCCACCCTCCCCCGCCTCTCGCGCCGCTGCAGCCTCAAACCCGCTCGCTCACTCGGAGAGCGCGGCCCAGGTCGGACTTGGGGCGCAGCCCGGGAGGCCTGAGCGGGCGTGGGGCTGCTGGCTGCAGACACCGCTGCGGGCAGCTTGTTTGGGGATCGGATGCGGCCTCGAGGAGTCGGGCACCCTGTGGAAATTGCAGTATTCTTGGATTCTGGCAATCAGGCCAAATTTGCTCAGGCAGGAAGTTCAAATGTCACCTAATTGGTTTCATTCTTATGCTTCACTTCATTTTCCTCGGAAACGGAGGTCCCGACGTTACTACTAGTAACTTGCATGTTACTGCATTGCTCATTCTGGGACTAATTTTCTGCTTTATTTCTCTCTCTCTCCTTCTCTCTTTTCCTACTGCCCCCACCTCCAGCCTTTACCTTAGTAGAGTTCACTATATGTGTCTTAAGAACTGGCACCAACCACTGCTATGATGGGAACAAAATGTGCAGTGATTTCATCATGTCCTCTCTTCTTTCTCAGTTTACCCGCCTGCGGCTTCCCTTTATGGTCCCCCCCCCCCCCAGGAATGCCAGTGGACACCTAGTACCTGCACATTTTCAGCGGAGCCACCCTATTGCTCCTTTCCTTTCTCACCCTTGACCTTGCCGTCTAGCGAGTGTCTTTTCTGCTTGGCAAGAAGGATTCTCCAGCCTTACTGCACAGTTGGGCTTCCACAGACCAGACTTTGTTTTCCTTTACTTCATAATGGGACAAAACAACAACAGCAAGGAAACTGGCATTGAATTCTTTCTGGGTAGGAGGAAAAAGTCAACATGTCCTAGGCACAGAATTTAAATAATGCAGAGATAAGAGCCTACCGTTTTAATTTCTTGGCCGAAAGTTTAAAAAGTGCAGGGGAAAAATTAAGTAGGAAAGGCGGGGAATAGTTCCTTTAATTATTTCCTGCCTTTCTCTGTTGCCACCACATTGGCACAATTATCTTTTTAAGTAATTAAAGCAGAGCCCTGATTTCTTGTCTTCTTGTTTGCTGACTGTGAATTTACAAGATTTTTCTAGGAGCTCAGTTTTATCTTATTTGGAGCTGGTTGGCGCTTTAGTTGGAGAGAGTTTGCCCTTGATTTATAGGATAAACTGACCTCACTGACATTTAAAGGAAGCCCCTGTTCATGGGAAAGTGTGAGATCAGCAGAAATGGGGGCTCACAGGGGGATCTCAATTTCTTAAGATAACTTCAGTCTTGTGCCCACCGATTGCCTTTTGTCTGGGGAGGCAAAGAGAGACTGGCAGTTCTTTGCCAAAACACGGTTTCCTGGTGCAAACTGGAATACAATCTAATTCTTTGGAGAGGGGGAGGAACAGTGAAAAAAGACTGACAGAGTTGCTCTTCCCTGGGGATCCTACAATCAGACCAAGTATCAGTTGGAAAAGTAATGGATTATATGGAGAGGAGCAACTTTTCATTCTAGATGTTGTTGATTCTGGATGCCAGCTTTAAACAACCTGTTTTCTGACAAATCTGTGACTATAAAATGATTATTTCTGTAAGTGATCATTTCTACAAAACAATTGCCCCTTCAAAGCACTGTGCCAGATGGAAGTATTTAAAATCAAGTTGTAGTGGCTTTGTCAAAATTTCAGTCCTCCACCTATAGGTTCCAAAGACAAAAACACATCGCTCATAGTCTTCAAATATCTTTTCTTTTAAAACTTCACTTAGTCATTTAAAGATGGCAGTGATTCAGTAGGCACACTTGTAGGTATTGTGGTAATCAGTTTACGGCATATAATTTTCTTTGTATCTGTACTAAGAACATAAAGGATAACTGACAGCTTTACTCTTAAAAAAAAAAAACAATTCTACCTTCATTTTCTTAACTTTTTATTTCATTAAAAAAAAAACAACAAAAGACCCCCAAAACAAACAAGCAAAAAAAACCCCCACAAAACCCTCTCTCTGTGACCTTACTACTGATGCTGGTACCATTTACAGTGGTAACTGTATTATTTATTTTTTAAGTTATATGCACATAAACTCACATATTTAATGTGTAGACATAGAACATCAAGGATAATCACGAATCATGCACACACATGGCAAACTATGCATGTATATTTTGCATGTGTGTTGTGGGCAACTTGCAGTTATTTGTTTGCAAAGGACTTTGCAGATCTTTTGTCTCATCTATTGACATAAGTACTAGATCCCCACAGCACGGTGAGCACTTTTCTGGTTGTCTCTGAGCACCGGCACAGGCCTAGGACGGTTAGGCCAAGGACGCTCCTCTCTCCCTTTTCAGTCCGCACCAGTCCCCGTTTTCGTCAATCCCGAGTCGACCCTGGGTTAGGCCTGGGATGATCAGCGAGCGCATCCAGCTTCACGTCTCTCATTCCTCGATTTAGGAAAACGTTCAGGTTCTTTCCATTTGATTCCCCGGGGGAATGAGGAGGGGAGGAGGAAATCGAAGGCAGTTGAAAAAGGGGGAAAAAAAAAAATCTTCCCGCAGGCGTGGGTTTAAGAGCTGGGAGAGGCCTACTCTGAGGAGCGTGAGCTCCGCCGGGCCCCGGCCTGGAAGCCGGCGAGGCCGCGCCTGGGCCCAGCGCCCCCGGCTAGGTCGAGGGCAAGGGTCGGAGTCCCTGCGCTCGGCGCTCGCGGCTTCAGGCCGCGTCTCAGGAGGGGGCGCGCGGGTTGGCGCTCCAGCTTGACGCCTTCTCCTCCTCCCCAGGCGTGAGCGACAGCTCCCCCTACCACAGCCCCAAGGTGGAGGAGTGGAGCAGCCTGGGCCGGAACAACTTCCCCGCCGCCGCCCCGCACGCGGTGAACGGGCTGGAGAAGGGAGCCCTGGAGCAGGAAGCCAAGTACGGTCAGGTGAGGAGGCGAGGACCCCGCCGGGTGGGCCGCGAGGCGGCGGGGGTTTGCGCGACGGGGGACCCAGGTCGAGGTCGGGAGCCTCGACCGAGGGAAGCCCAGGCCGACCGTCCGTCCCTGCGGGGGGTCCTAGCCCGGGCGGGTGAGGCGGGCCCGGGGCCGCGGATCGTCCAGGGCGGAGTGGAGGCCTCGAGTCCCCGCCAGGAGCCCCGGGGGCCTGGGGCGGTAGAAGCGGTTCCAGGCCCGCGTGGCCTCTGCAGGCGTGGGGGGTGGGGGGCGCGCCCGGAGCCCCCGGCGCTGCTGGCACAGAGGCTGGGGACCCCTGCGAGGCGCGTCCGCGGGGGCGGGCGACGCGGCGGGGTTGTCGGGGCGGCGCCCGCCCAGCGCACGCCCGAGGTCGCGGCCTGCGGCGCTGCGGGCTGCGGGGTCCTCACGCTCGGACCGTTCTCCGGCCGTGGCTCCCCGAAAACAAACGTGGCTCAACCTGCGAGTGAGGAGAGGGCAACCAGATAAACGTAATAAAGTTACCATTTTCCGATTAAAGGTCACGGTGTAATCTCCCAAGGGAGGTTTGTGAGAAAACCTCAAATTATACGGACTGGCTGTGGACCGTTTAATTTTTCTTTCCCTCTGTCCCTCCCCCGACTCTGCAAAAGAAAAATTAAAACACTCGTGTTTTTTTTTTTTTCTTCCCCCGAGAAAAACTTAGAAACCACCACCACAAAAACCCTAGAGTTTTGAGTCTAAATTCATCACCAGGATGGAGTCCGAGGCGCAAAGCTCTGAAAAACAAACAAACAAACGCGGACCTTAAGGCAGCCTAAGGTTTCTTAGAGCAGATTTGGGTAGATCTGCAAATTTCCTAATACCAAATTCCAATGCCAAAGCCTCAAAGTACCCAGTTTTCGTTTTATTATTTTGAAGTCCTAAAACTCTTAGAGTTTTCTTATCTGTCAAAAATCAGCGTTTTACTTGTTACTTTTATTCACTTGGGAAAAAATCCTAATCCTTGTTTTCTCAAAAAAAAAAAAAAAAAAAAACCCAAAAAACCCATCTCCACTTCCTTTTCTCTCCCTTATTTTGCTAAAACAGTGTCATACATTTAGTAGATGTCCCATGTCAAACATCCCAGAAAATAGCAGCGAAGAATGAGAGTCCCTTTCCTGAGTCTGTTTCTACCGGTAAAGAATGCCAAGGAGAAATGATATGAAAGCTTGCCATTTTCTTTTATAAAAAGCCCCTCATTCATAAAGAAGAGGCAGAACATACAATGGTCGGGAACTCAGAGCTTCTGGCGTCAGTTGTCACTAAAGCAAGTTATTTAACCTTTTAACACCTGTATTTCTTCATCTGTAAAACGGGGAAATAATAGCCCCAACCTCAGGAGATGTTGTGAAGATTCAGTGAGATAATGCAGCCATATGGCGCACAGTAAGCATCCCTTTAATAGTACCTGTGGTTTTAAGTGGAGGTTGTAAGTGGCGGTTAGAGACTGACTCTTAAAAACAAGCAATATTTTTTTCTTTTGGTGCAAGTATACTTTGTTCAAAGATATCATAGTAAAAAAGTGTCAAGGCATTTTGTTCCAAACATTAGAAGGAGTGTTTTTAAAGCATCTAGCGTAATAGCAGGCATTTAAAAGGAGCTCAGTAGTTTTTATTGGGTCATCATTTGTTATAATAACAACAGGAAGTAAAGAGTTGAAAAATAGTTTTTAATTCTCACAAATAGTTGATAAACCCAGCTTATATAAAGCAGTGTCATAATTCAAAAATCTTTGGTTATTTCATTTTTTTCTCCCTTGAATTATAGATCTAATGTTCATACTCATTTAGAAATGGTTAATTTATACACACATATCAAAACAACACTGACCAATTTAAAATAAAAATAGAGCACTGATTCAAATAATCTTCTCTGTATATTGTGAATATTAAAATTGATTACATTTGAACACTGAATATTATATCACTAAATTATGAGATTTATAAAAACAAATAAATGAAAGACATGTGGCCAAATAAGTATTGTTCTAAATACATAAGAGGACAAGTTAATTTTTTTTTTCCAGAAGAAAAAGATATTTATATCTTAAATTTGGAAACTTCTTCTTTTATTTTTTTAATTAAAGACTTTATTTATTTGAGAGTGAAAAGGAGAGACTGTACTAGCAGAGGGAGGGGCAGAGCTAGAAGCAGACTCCCTGCTGAGCAGGGAGCCTGCCTGGGGACTCAATCCCAGGACCCCGAGATCATGACCTGAGCTGAAGGCAGACCGACTGAGCCACCCAGGTGCCTCGAATTTGGAAAATTCTTAATTGCAGTATGTTAATCTTCTGCATTGCCATGTAGTAATATAATTCAGATGATGTAAAATTTCAAAGCTTGAGAAGTTTCTAGGCACAATTAAATCAGTGGTTACTCTGTTATAATTATCAGTACAGTGCTTAATGATGAGGGTGTGCTAAGTAGGCACAGAAATTTAGGCTGTGTCATTTTGTGAGCAGTTTTGGAATTTAGGCATTGATTTTCTTGAGGGTAAAATTCTATACTAATACTTGCTCATAAACAAAAAAGCAATAGTAAGGTGTCTTGTGTGTGTGTGTGTGTGTGTATATGTAAATATGTGTGCATTTCTCTTACCAATATTCAAATGGCAGCTTTAGTTTTAAATTTTATTTTTCAAAATGTTATCAGCGTAAGTACACTTTTACAACAAAAACGTAAACTTAAGTAACATTTCTCCTATGTTTTTATTATCAAAAAATTTTGAAAGGTTTTGACAAAAAAATTCTCAAATTATGCACATAATGCAGGGCACTTATAATTTTTATTAAATCGAGCATTAAATATAATTTCAGGGCACTTATAATTTTTATTAAATAGAGCAATATTATATGACCCCAGTTTCATTTTAGTATATAGAGGAGGAAATTGAGAATTCAGGATCATAGGAATTAGAGCATAATCTTTTCCCCGAAGACACCTGTAAGATTACTAAAGGAACTGAACTGACAACTGATTGTAGGTACTAGTGATTACTGTAAGCTAGAGTTTCTATTTTCAGTTTAAACTGAAAAAAAAAAAAAAAAGAAAAGATGACTGATCGCTAGTAATTAGAAACTTATGCACATTTCTGCTATATACACACCTACCTTTTGTTTTTTAAAATACTACTATAGAATATTCAAATTTGTCTTATTGATATTATATTGAAGTCAATATTTTTTATTACCATTCAGAAGTCCTTATTATCTATCCTTGAAGATAGAAGGGGAAGAATATTTATTTGTTTTGGCTTTTTTCACCTGCAATTAATATTGGGCTAGAATTCCTTAGTCTCCTCTAATTCTGAATGGCAACCATGTTTTCTGGTTCCTAATGCTGGTTCTCTTCTGTTGAAAACATAAAATCTCTACTGAATGCAATTGTATGGCAAAGAAAAGGGTGGGGGGAGTTTGAATATATCTGCCCTTTTACATGGCACTTAGTGAAACAACACTTCATCTTAAAGAGTTTATAATTTTTTTAAAAGTTTTTATTTATTTGACAGACAGAGATCACAAGTAGGCAGAGAGGCAGGCAGAGAGAGAGAGGAGGAAGCAGGCTCCCTGCCAAGCAGAGAGCCCGATGCGGGGCTCCATCCCAGGACCCTGGGATCATGACCCGAGCAGAAGGCAGAGGCTTAACCCACTGAGCCACCCAGGTGCTCCTAGAGTTTATAAATAGTTGTATAGTTCTTGAAACATTTTCTACAATTGGGCATACTTTCTCATAAAAAATATATTGCACATCTGGTACTCTGAAGTAATCTTAATGTTAGATTAACAAGCTTTGAGTATATCTAATTTTGGGTAGTGTATGTTAACTCAGCAAGTTTAATCTAACATTAGCAACAAATTGAGATGTCAGAGATGGGGAATAGTCTATACAAACATGAACTTAAGAAGTTTAGAGTTTTAAAAGTTAAATGAGTTGTGGAAATTGTTGGATTTCGAGGAAAATTAATCTGAAATTCTTATAGATCATTCATTTGTATATTGTATTTGAAATATAGTATTTCAGAATCGTGAATATAATTTTCTAGTGCATTGTTTTAAACACTGGTTGTCCTTGCAGACATAATGTATTCATGAAAATATAAATGAAGTTGCACTGGATTTTTCATCTTATGAAATAAAGTTAAATTTGTCTTAAATAATTTATAAGTTTGTAGGGAATCCAACTATAGGCAAATACCAATAGAGAGACTTTGAAATTCATGATGTTATCTATTATGAAAAACATTCCTTGACCTGGGTTGCTTTTAACTATTCGTGCCATAAAACAAGATTAATGATTATGTAGTAGTAAAATGTGTCATATAAATTACAAAAAAAAAGTAATTTGAAATTTTTTCAAGGCTACCTTAATTTTCATATATTGGAAACATAAAATTTAGGAAAAAAATTTAAATAGCGGCTTTGCATTACCTAAAGACTTTTAGATCTGCAGTGTGATAACTCAGCATAATTAAGATCTTTTTCAATGAATGTTGAAACCATATTTACAACCATCATTTCACTTTATCGGACTTGTTTTACTAGACCATTGCATAGTGAATTAAGAAAGGTGGATAGAACAACAGTCAAAAAAGATTATACCCGAAAGAGAAAATCTTGTTTATTCTCAGATCTGAAACTTTTTTGGCTTATGATATGGAGGCTAAATTCTAGGTGAAGCACATCTCTATTTGTGGCTAAATCTACTTTCCTATAAAGCCAAAGTAAACCCATTTTATCATAAGGGGAGGACCAGGTAGAACTGATGAGTGGATGAAAGATTGTGGATACAGGACCTGACACTATTATCTGCATTTTCTTCAAGAGAGAAAATGTTGAGTAGACAATTCCCTGAATGTGAAGACTGCTGGTCTATAACTTGTAATTGCCAGACAGTTGTCATACTAGTTTTGTTTTGTTTTGTTTTATTTTAATTCAAATTTTTTTTTGTGGTCAAAAGTGTTTGGATATTAATGCATTTCCATTTTCCGTGTGTGTGTGTAGATGGAACAAGCATAAATCAAATAGTGAATGGCTACGTTAGAACTTTTATTTACTTTTTTCAACAGCTTTATTCATGTTGCTTACTTAAAGTGTACCGCCAGTTCTGTGATAAAGAGTGCCTAGTTTTCCTGTTGTTGTTGTTTTGTTTTGTTTTTAAAGCAAGACTATTGCATCTTCTGCTTTCAAAAGGCTGCACTAACTTAGGTATGCACATGATTATGAAACACCTATGATGTGTCCTGTTTTCTGAGGCTACCGAAGTGACTAAGGCAAGCTCCTGTCCTCAAACTGTGTGTAGTCCATCTCTCTCCCAATATAGCTTCTCAACATACGAATTTAAAAACACATTTTTAAAAACTGACAAATCTGTATTTCTAACATTTTAGAACAAGTAAAATGAAAACTCATGCTTTCATTCAAACCTTAACTGGGATTGTATTTTTTTTTTTCCTAGACTATTTCCTTTAATGCCAGTGAGATAAAAATCTGTCTTCTTCTCAAAACATTCAACAAAGCAAGAAATTTACTTTTTTTAGGGCATGCAGTTTGGTATATTTTACTTTGAATTAGTTAATCTCATTCTCAAAATTAGGTAGAAGAGCGTTTGCTTCAGGGAGGATCCTTGTACAGTTCCCTGGAGGAGAGGATTCTCATGGCTTTTATGGCAGATCCACATAAAAAAAAGGGGTTGATGGACTGAGGTCTTATTTATGAAATCTGTAGGTAAAGTCATTTTAAAAAATGAGATTTCCAGAGTGCTGTGAAGTGTGTAAACCTGGCGATTCACAGACCTGTACCCCTGGGGATAAAAATATATGTTTATAAAAAATAAAAAATTAAATTAAAAAAATGAGATTTCCATTACGTGCCCATTGCTGGGGTTTCATTTGGAAAATTTGTTTACTCTTCTCTGGGGATTCCATATGTTGGTTGATTTATAAATCATATTTACAATCCAATTAAATAGAGTAATTTGGCATGTTTGCTCCCATTATATTTATGGTGTACATTTGGTAGTCTCTACTCAGCCTAACTAGCTTTTCAGATTAATTACATGCCCTTCACTGAAAACATTAAACAGATTTGGGAAGTTTAAGTCATGTACTCTTCTACTGGAAAGAATAAACAAACATCAATGCTACCTGTAGTTGTTTTCCTTTGTGGTGGAAAATTTTACTTATTCAGTGATTGCTTCATAAATAACAATTATTTTATCCAGTAGAGATTTATATCTTTTACTGATGTCATGTTTCAAAATTAATAGTGAGAAAATCAATAGGTTTATTGAGTTAATGAATGAATAGTGAAGGTGGCAGGTACATTTTAAAGCATGTTTGTCATCTCATCTTTCTTATGCTGCTTTTTTCTAAATTGCTAAATCTGACCTTTAAAAGTAAAAAGGAAAATTAAGACAAAGCTTTTTAACCCCAAATCTGGGTCATGATTTAACCTGAGGGAAAGCTGAGAGTTATTTTTATGCTGTTCAGAGATTTCTGTGGTTTTCTTTTTTTTTCTTTTAAGCAAACACTTTTGCCTCCTCTTGCCTTTCCAAACAAGATGGGATCGAACCTCTTTGTGCTTCCCTTCTTACTCAATTTCTGCAATACAGAGGGCACTGCATCACTAAAATGACCCTAAATATGTTATGGATTTTGGAGAATTTTGAAATATTTAATACTAATAGTAATACCAACATAAAAGCAAATTTGGTGCCTTAAGTATGGGCAATTGGACAAATATGGAAAAAATTAATAGTATTTATTTTATGCTCGACAAACAATGTGGTCACAGAATAAGTAAGGCACCTGAAGGTAACACAGGCCTATATCCAGTGTTCTTCCTTGCAGTGAATCCCAGGAGCATTATGTAAGATGAGAGTCCAGTCAGGCCCAATTTCTCAGGGGGAATGTTTCAGGGAAAAAAGAAGTGGGTCCATGTAAGGGGATTATAGACATTGCAACATAACAGGTGGAGAGCCCCAAAGAAAAGGCTATTCCCATCAAGGAATAGGTGGTTCTATTGATCAAGGTTCCAAGGGCAAGGGTGTAAGGGGAGGAGGGGGGAGATGATGAAGCAGGTGTTTCAGAGGAAACTGTAATTGTGCATGATGGGAAAAAAATTCAAAAGATAAAGAATGAGTATGGAAACACTTAGCTGTCATGAAAATTAGAATTCATCAACACATTTTTTGGCTCACTAGAGCATTATTTCTGTCATGTATAATATCAAATAGTTTAATCTTCTATCCTTGTAAAGGGTTGGGCAAAGATTTTCACTATTTTAAAAATAATTTTAACCTTAACATTCTTATTTTATGATTCTTGGTGACACTGGTGTCAACAGTATAAGATATTAATAAATCTAGAATGAAAGAGGCCAATACAGATGCAAATACATTTCTATAAGTGGACTGGAATGATTCCTTTTGAAATGCATTTCTTATGGATTATTGGGAAAATTGTCCACAAACATGATTGGAGCTATAATCTCTATGCAATGCTAGATTTCTTCCACAGTTTTAGAGCTATCTTACTCACCTTCGGAGAGCCTTAGAGTGTGTCCTCTTTGAGCCGTTCTCTGATGAGCCAGCCTCAGAAAGGGGGGAAAGTTTTTTTATTTTATTTTATTCTTTTTTTTTTTTTTTTTTTTTTTAGAAGTTAAGAAACAGAATGAGGATCTAACAATGAGAATAGAGTTCTAGAAAGAGAAATAATCTTTTATATCTTTTTTCAAAAGATGCCCTAGTTTGATCTTAAATTGTGTCTATTAATTGTCCTGGAAAAAGCAAGAAAAGATTTGTCACAGAAGTTCCCATGTCAGACAGGGGTAATAACTTCTTTTAAGACATGACCATTGACTTGCCAATTGGCCTGGGGTAAATGGCTAAATTCCTTTATCTACATTCTTGTGTATAAAAAGAGGTTAAGATTTCATTTATATTTTAAAGTGATGTGCAGTGATTTCTTTGTTAAAAAAAAAACAGGGGACCATCTCATGGGATCCTTGAAATACATTTTAATTTTGATTGAACATTGTGTTGTAATCATTACATATTATCATTATAAACCCAGTAGTTTATAATGAGCTACAATTTACTAATCTTCCTTATTCCATAAAATATGCTGGATATTTCTTTATGCCTGGAACATAGGACATATTCAAAAAGCCGTAGTGTCCTTTCCCCTTCCTCATTTTTCAGAGAATAGGCACTTTGACAACCAGAACAGGAGGTATGTGTTCTTACAGACCAAGTACACGAGGATAACCCCTCTATTTGAATTCTTCTTTAGTCAGAAATCCATGAGCAGTGTTAAGTCATACCCGTGTTTATTCTACTCTGTGTATTACTCTAAATCGACAAAATCCTTTTTGAGAGCCCATCATTGCATTCTCATAGATGTGGAAGTGAAAATAATACCCAAATGAATTAAATTGGAAAATAATTTCTATGTTGCAATTAAATTGGAGAAAGCATCTAATTAACATATGTCTGCTTTTCTTACCTCTAAGGACTGAATCAGTTTTACTACCTGTAATTCTAGTATTTACACTACACTCTCACTAGGAGATATGTTGATATGTTAATGCATTCACATCACTACCAGGAAACAGATTTACTCCTTATTTCTAAATAATGTAGAAATTGAGGGGAAAAAATAAGTTACTTGAAGGAGGATGCCAAGTGTTCATGCCAGAATCAGGATTATAAATCAGGGTGTTTTTGTTGTTGTTAATAGTAACAATACCAACAATTTATTGGATGCCAGGAGAGCACTGGTTTCTAGGCAAAATCGCTTGCCAGGGCTGCTGCATTTTGTTTGCAAACTCAGATTTTACATTTAAATTCATTTCAAGAGATTTATCCATGTGGCTTTTAAAAATTCCTATCACAGGACCCCAAAACTTTGCAAACCAATTTTCCAGTTTTAAACCACACATATGCAATTCTTTTATATTCCAATAGACTGTTTCCTTTTTGATAAAACAGCTCTGGGAAAAAAAATACCTCCAATTTCCATTTAAGAACTCTTACAACTGCCTGATTTTGCATGTCCTTTGTCCAACAGGCATTTTCAACATGACATTTTAAAATACGGCCCATGTTTTATTTAACAAAGGTCGTGCTCATTTTGAGTTTCTAAAGTGACAGCCTACACTCTGTGGCCTTCTTTACTGGAAATGAAAGCTACACCAACCAAGCCCTTCACAAATGCTTCAACAAAAGAGCCAAACAAAACCAAAGTACAAGGGAAGGTTGACAAAGGCATTTCGGATAGCTGAACAGCTTCTGAGAGTATTTAATCACCATTAATTCTTTCCTCCCCCTCTATTTCCTCCCTATAATTCCAAATAGCAAAGCAAATATTGTGAATTTTCGGGTTGTAGCCTCCTCAAAAACCTCTGTGGAAGGAATAATGTCTTTTGGCATTATGTTTGAGTAGTACCAGTCTTGCTGCTCAAACATACTGCATGTAGACTAAAGAGAGCGAATCTTTAAAAAAAAAAAAAAAAATCAGACAGTAGTCAGAAAATTGCTACTGCTACTCCAAACTTACATTCTGCCACTTTCTGAAAACCGGTGCCATGTCAGCTGCTACAATGTGATTACCTTCCCCTCTTCTCTTTTCCTACTCTCAGGCACCAAATGGTTTACCAGCTGTCAGCAGTTTTGTGTCGGCATCCAGCATGGCTCCTTACCCTACCCCGGCCCAAGTGTCGCCTTACATGACCTACAGCGCCGCTCCTTCCGGTTATGTGGCTGGACACGGGTGGCAACATGCCAGCGGCACCCCACTGTCCCCCCACAACTGTGACATTCCCGCATCGCTGGCGTTCAAGGGAATGCAGGCAGCCAGAGAAGGTAGTCACTCTGTCACGGCTTCTGCACTCTGATGGGAAATTCTGTCCGCACCGCAGCTTCACCCCGTCTCCCTCAGCCTACCCTTCCCCTCTTCCCTGGTCTCAGATCCCAGCCCTCCTGCCCTCCGCCCCCCAAAGCTGGCTTACAGACTCAAATCCATTGTGCTGATGACACTTAAATATTTCTTGCCATAACTTCTCTCTTACAGAAAGCCTGACATGACTTTAGGATTTGAAAACAAAAGCAATCTTAAGGATTGAATGAGACATTTGTGTTGCCCACACACTGTTTTAACGTAGCAAAGAAACCTGCACCCCTCAAAGGGCTTAAGGAACTTTTAAAAACTAGTCTTTGGTAAAACCACATGTGTATATTTATTCTAAATCAACCTGAACTTTTGAAACGTGCAATTGTTGAGATTTTGCAAAATCAATAAAGGAAAATACATAGAGAAAAGAAGTTATGCTACACCCTCTAATCAAATAAGGTGACCAAATAAGCCTTAATTCATCATTAGGAAACTAATCAATAATTGACTTGAGTGATGCTTTGTTTATTCTTAAGAGATGACCTATTATGTTGGAAAATATAATTGTAACACAAGCAATATCTGAATTTAGCTGCTCCTGGTGTTTTGACTTGGTTCCAAATACAATAATGTTTATATTTTCTATTAGTTTGTAAATATGGACTCTGGATGGTGCATTTGTGTTTTCATTCCATGGGATATTCCCCCTCCCTCCCACCCCTATCTATTTTTTTCTTTCTTTTTGCAAAGGTGACTTTCTGGCAGCGTCTTTGTCTCTGTTTGGTGGTGGGCTGCTCGGGCTCCTGGACCTGGACTTGCCCCAAATTTTGTGTGTGCAGTGAAGGCTTCAACATCTTATGAAGGACATTTTCTTTCTACAGCAGAGGACTCAAAAACAGATTAAACAAGCCAGTCTCCCGTTTTGTATCCTAATCAAACAACACACATGCCAAGCATATAAAGACATGAGGGTGGAAAATATCTGGACAAGAAGGCTTTTAAGGAAGTCACTTAGAAACTTAAGTTTAATGTGAAATGCTTTGCAAAGACAC
Organism: Mustela lutreola; assembly: GCF_030435805.1. Classification (NCBI taxonomy): domain Eukaryota; kingdom Metazoa; phylum Chordata; class Mammalia; order Carnivora; family Mustelidae; genus Mustela; species Mustela lutreola. Next base: position 92,427,139 of record NC_081296.1, read on the forward strand.
TTAAAATGAACTTTATGTTAAGAAAACCACTGTGAAACTAAATTGTACTGTTATTGTTGGCTTACCTGTGTGTTCAGCAATCTCAGCCCAAAATTATGTTGTAATTTAAAGAAAATGGAAAATTCTGCTCTAATGAATGTAAAAACAGCTTGCTGTGAAGTTTACATTGTTGTACAGAAGCATGGTTCACGTCGAGGTAGACTGGTGGTGGTATTAGAAATACAAATGCTATTTAATTGTTTTAAATTCCTTTTATTCATTTCTGGAGTTACAGGACATAGTTTCCATCTTTCTAGAACAGTTGGGTTTTCACTTCAATGTTAATCTCAGAGCTGTGGGGTATACGTGTGTGTGAGCGTGTGCTATGTGTTGTAGTTTAAAACAACTGCTTTTCTTGGGCAAAATTCTACAGTTTTTCTCTTCTGTTTAGAAAGTTCTTCCAGCGTGGCAATATGTAGGCTTGAAACTACATTTTTAAAACATTGGTACAATTCATCTATTGGAAAATTAATATATTGTGGGGTTTTCTTCTGTTGGTATTAATTCTGTGCAATAACTAAAAGGGCACATCACTAGATGTGGATGTTAAAGAGGAATTCGTGAGGTGATCCTGATTTCTTCCTGTCTGTGCTGTGCACAGTCCACACGGCAGTCCAGTTCCGCCACATCAGTTTCATGGCTTCACGTAAAACTCAGATGCGAGGTTTCAGATCCTTAGCATATAAACAGTAAGCAGATTTCTGACACAGAAGTTATATTTGAGGAATTGCTTGCTTCAAGCAACAGCTATCTTATAGAGAGAGCTTTAAACTGCATTTATTTCTAAAGCAAAATTCAGTGCTACAAACAGAGGATTATAACTTCAGGAGAAGAATAAGCAGAACGAGCAGATGAACTCTCAGGGCCATAGTCTTCCTTTGATCTTCTAAAACTCCTGTTGACATCTGGAGTTCCCAGTCTGGTGAGAAAATAGACTATAAACCGAATGGAATGAAGATACCAGTCCAATATCTTGGTGGAGACTTTAAAACCATACCATACAGGGACTCTCCTGCCGTCCAGAAAAACTGACATAAGGTATAGAATTATCCCTTATCAGATATTTTTTTTAGATGGCTACTAGGAGTCTTAAAAAAAAAAACAATCATTTGTATGGAAACACAATGAAATATTATTTTCTTTATCTAAATTAAGAACTCTCTTGTTAATGCTATTTATAATTTTTTCCGGTTCTTTTATTTTAAAAAATCTATTGTTAATGATATCAAGATTTTTTTTTCCCTTTTTCCCCCAGGTCTTTTCTTAGCAACAGTGAATTCACATGGAGTAACTTAAGAAAGACAACAGAAAGTTAAAATGCAATTTGCTATTCAAAGCAAAATATGATTTAAAGCTACTTCTAAAAATCAAAGAAGGAAAAAGGGATGGGTTGGGGGATTGGGATTGTTTGATTTATAAATGCTATTATTACTGGCTAATGTTGACATATTTCCTTTGTTTTTTAGGGGGTCAAAGTGTTGTTTTTAAACTGGCAAATGCACTCTTCAGAGATCCTTTTCCATCCCATTCACAGGGAGAGGTTCAAGGTTCAATTTCATGGCCTCTATGCAGGCATTTCTCTCCCTCACAAGATGCAAGAGCGTTACCTGCAAGGATAGAACACAGTTGTACAACAGACACATTCTTCTTTCTCTTGTTTCTTTTTTCCCCCCTACTTTTAATGACCCTCTTCTGGAATAATGGGCTGAAATATAAATTAAAAAACCACGTTGGAAAGGATGTACAACCGAAGGCTGTTTATGTATATACAGTATGTCAAAAAGCCTTTATTTTTATACTTCAAATGCTCTAAATTAATAAAAAGTAATAATTATCATGTTATCTTTTATTTTTTATTTTCAGAATGCTTTAGTGACAGAGCCTCACGGTAGAAATCTGCCTCAGTAGTAGTTAAGAACAGGTGTCATCTAGAATGGGCAGATATTTTGGTTGACTGTAGCTACTGAAGTAGCATCATTTCAGGATGCAAATATAAAATCGAATCTGGTTATATCAGTGCCAAGGAGCTATTTCTTAGAGTGCATGTTAGTACAGGAATCTTTGGAAATGCTAAGAATGTACTTCTATTTTGAAACATTTTCCCCTTCACAGTACACATTTTTACACCACAGATAGTTGACTTCACACCTGAAGCTGTCACTTAAAATGGATAACTTGGAAATGTAGTTCTTTTTAAGAATGGCAAAGGTAAGAGGTCTGAACAAAAATACCTGGGTGCAAATACAGACAGCAAAAATGGGCCCAAGGAGTGGTTCCAGCTGTGTTTTTGTTTTTTTTTTTAAAGATTTTATTTATTTGACAGACAGAGATCACAAGTAGGCAGAGAGGCAGAGAGAGAGAGAGAGGAGGAAGCAGGCTCCCTGCTGAGCAGAGAGCCCAATGCAGGACTCGATTCCAGGACCCCGAGATCATGACCTGAGCCGAAGGCAGCGGCTTAACCCACTGAGCCACCCAGGCGCCCCTCCAACTGTGTTTTAACTTGAAACTATTTCAGCAAGAAAAACTATTTTCAAAGGGAATTATGTGAAGGAAATTTTCATGTGTTCTATTTGCCACAAAAACCTTCATGTATCCGGATTTAAAAATATGACCTGCTTTAAACAACAGTGCAAAATTTAAAGTAGTTTTGGGAAAATATAGTTGTGATGTGTATTATTATTACTCTAAAGACCACCACCAGATTTAAATTTTAACATAAAATTCAACCTTTTAAAAATGCCATTTTAGTGTACTTTAAAAACATTTTCCTTGTGCCTTTTAAATATTATTTATGGGAGAATTTAATTCCTTATAAAAACTGTTCAAATTTTGGCTTAATTTTTTTATTACTTTAAGCATTTCTTGACCTCATGGGAAAAAATTATCAATACAATGGATTTTCACTGTGAATCAGTGTAAGAGGAATACAGAGCATGAGATTTATATAGCTTTTATGAAATATATCTAATTTCTATGCTATTTTCTATATTCAATTTACATACCTCATTACTTCATACTATTTTTGTTCTCACAGATTTATGGATATGGCCAAAACCAGTCTCAAATTGTCTAGAGAGAATTTCTGAAGTGTCAAAATAGGTTTTGTTCTTGATTAAATTATTTCCCCTTAATGACTCTACGTATTTGTATAATTATAATTTACAATCATATCAACTGAGCTGATAGTCTCTCCTTATGGTGCTGTAGAGCAAATACCCATGATCTCAACACTTGCTAGGCAATCACCAGTTCTCCTGAAGCCATAAATAGGTGTATTCATAAACCAGCAACATCACTGCACCACCTAGAAAAGAAAAGAGCTGGTTTTTATGTCAAATCTGGCAAAGTAGTATCACTTGCCCCTAGTGGGTTTCTGAATCTGTGAAGTCCCATGCAGCCTATCAGGCAAAGGCTGTGTAGACTTGTCAGTCCTTGGGTTCTAATACATCGATAGAAGGCTATTGTGGAAAATTCTCAGAGCAAAATCAAGACCATCTTGAGTCTCCAAATATCCAAACACATTTTTTCTCTATGAGTTTCTGTAACTTTCATCATTTCTCATCAGATTCTTTTTTAGGCACTTTTAATTTTTTTTTAACTAAATAAATATAGACACATTTAGTCATGTAAGGGCATGTGGTATTCCTGCAAACAGAAACCATTAATATTTTTCATACGTAGGCAAAGGATTTATCTTTTTCAGTCCATAATTAGCAGTCTTAATTGCATTCTAGAAGGAAAGCTCTAAGAGGGTGCTTGATAGATGATTCTAGTTTTCTCTTATGGCCTTCAAATTGTATTGCAGTGTGAAAAATAGCTTCTGAATATTTGAAAATGTACATATTACAAAATATAGCTAGCTTTTAACCTCCTTTTGCTTTTATTTTCTCTGCCTCAGAGACTTGAAAATTTGGTGGTGGGGTTTGAGTGTCACAGACCACTATTTGTCTTGAAAGGTCAACAGGACTATGATACAGAAAAACAAACACTGATGTTACCTACAAATCAGGAAAGGCCTTTGCATGTGGATGATTTTGTGTTCTACCTGATACAATAAATGACACAAATCCCATGCTCTTGAATCTACCTATCCTCTCATGTCTGTGTGAAAAATACTACAAAATCAAGATGTGAACAAATATCCTGAGCTCTACCTTAAGAAGATTGGGCTGCATGAATAGAAGATTGACTTCTGAGGAAAAGAAATATAACTCGATTTTGATCTTCGTTCTTGTGTACACACTGCTCTGTGTGTGTGTGTGTGTGTGTGTTTTAATATACAGGCCACACATGTTTGTGTAACCTTATACCAAAGATAATTATCTGCCTGTAATTTTCATTTTTAACCCATGAAGATACTCTGTGAGAGCCCTCATAGCTTCTGAAGCTCTCTTGGCACTCTGGCAAACAAGAAAAGACCCACTAGGAGAGGGTTGTTACTACCTATGTAATTGCTGTATTTACTCTTATTAACTGTTCTCAGCGTAGGACAAGAACATGCAGAAGTGGGTTAGTTTTCTGCCTGGTGATACTTGGAGTTTAAACCACAGACTTCAAGAGCCTCCTTTCATGGGAGGTGACTCGTTGTGAACCACATGGAGCGGCTTAGGCTGTTAGAAAAAGAAGATGGGATGCTTCCTACAACGAAGGATGAAAATCCCAGATACACACTTTCTTTCACTTTTTTACTCTCTCTGAAAAAAACCAATCTTATCCTTAAGTCAAATGTCATACTTTCCTCTCTACCTTTCTTTCCTTTAAAGCTGCTGGGATTTGCGTGTTTGGGGGACTTCCATATGAGTGGAGGCCAGGTCCCTGAGGGAGATTTCCAGTCATTCACAGTTTTGTTTAGCCTGGACAGTCCATTCACAACAACCCTTTTCATTGTATTTAACACCACAGCATCTAAGGACACCTCATGCAAAAACATTTAAAAAGCCAACCAAACATTTGCAAGCCTCTAACAAAACTTGGGGTCAGATTATTTAAGAGTTTTGGATTAAGGTTCCAGTCAATTACTGTTTTAGGTAAACTCTCCCTGATCACCACTCTTTTCAGGCCCATCCCCTCCTGACAAAGCTGGGTTAGGGTCATTCCTATGATTTCCTCTAATACTAGGTCTACCAGCAGGGTTTTTACTGTGTGGTGAAGGGAAAACACCACATGCTCACAGAGCGAGTTGCCCCAAATCACCAATACTCTTTGTCATTGGCTTTGTTTTTACACATGGGCCCATGACTAACAGGGGGTAAGTCTCAATCTCAAATGTGAAGCAAAATCTGTGCTTAAATGCCTAGAAAGGTGGGGCTAGATGGACTGGGAATTGTGGAAGTGTTCTGTAAATCCATGAAAGGGTGAGCTGTCCTCTGCCTCAGGTTGGTAGAAATGCTGGCTCACTGGGCTGAGGTTCAATGATGGTAAATGTGCCTGTGTAAGTGTGGTAGGGCAGGAGGACTGGGGGTGTTAAAAGGGAGGAATGGGGAGGGGAGAGGAGCAGGGGAAGCTTCTGGGAGAGGATACCAGGACACCTACATAGGTGAGTGTGGCCTGGTAAAAAGACAGGCGAGGGCTGGTGCCTACTTCTGTGCTTAGACATGGGGTTGCTTATAATCCAAGACTGTTTGCCCGGGCAGTTGGGTCTGCAGTAGTTATGTTCTTATCTATTGACACAGAGGCAGCTGACTCTCCCTGTGGGAACAGCAGCCAGTTTTTTTTGTGGGCTGGCATCTGCAGGTAAGGCCCCGAGCCAGAGCTTCCACCATCATGGCCACAGAGGCCCGGAAGGTGAGTGCCAGGTCGCAGCACTCACCACAGGCCTCCCAGGTGACAGTGAGGAGAAGTGGCTCCTGCTTCATGGAGGCAAGTTACACTTCCTTTTTGTTTTTGAAATGAAGTTGAGGCAGGAACAAGAATCAACTTCCGGGATGAGGGGGGAGGGCACCAGGAGAGTTTTATCCGGCTGATCCCTCCCTCAGTGAAAATCCTCCCCCCACAGCCTCCTTGCTCACTCAAACTCCAACTGGCTGTGGATCCCTTCCTATTGACTTAAGCTGGGCTTTGGCTTCTATCAGCCTCCAGCAAAGTCTTAAATAGTACCTCATAAACAAAGGTGGAAAACATTTCTAATGGTTGCCTTCAGTGTCTTGAATACTTGTTGACAACTTTGTATCCTCAAGGTTTCCATCTTTCACAGTGCAATCAATGCATCATGTTGCTGATCGACACGAATTAAAAAAGAGGCACTAGAACAACAAAGAAGGAAGGAAGGATAGAAGTAATAAAAACATCATTACCTGGTCCAAGCCTCATAATCTTGGGAAGCAGGCCTTTGTACAAAGCGAAAATCCTATAATAGCAAGGGAAAGAGAACATTCATTAATTCTGAATTCCGAATTCTTAATTCTGAAATTAATTCTGAATTCTGAATTCTGAATTTTGAAAGTAGAATGGACCAGCTTCATTGAGATGTTGACCCAGGGTCTCTAAGAAAATTTATTTGAAATCACATCTATCTCAAACCAGGCAATATGTGGCTATATATTTTCTGCAGCAGACTGGACAAAAGGAAAGGGTTAATGAATATTGCCCAAGCTATGCTGATCATGTCCAACCAGAAATATGACTTTCCTCAGTGAGATGGCTTTTGCTTTGAACATAGGTCCTACTTTCATGACAGCTGTGTGTATAGGCAAAATGACTTTTGTAATTGAATTTAAAAGACCACAGACTCGGTCTTCACAAAAGGAAATATGACATAGTGTAGATCAAAATAACAGAAGATTCTTCGTTTACTTGAGAATAAGATCTGAGTGAAGAGGGCTGAAGAGATGGACATAACACTTAAAGACGAGCAGAAAGAAGCATGTATTTCGGATAAAGAAAATGACTCCACAGAACTCTCATGTTTAATTCTCCCAGGAGACTCTAATGAGGCAACATTTTGATTGGGTTTACAGTTAGATGACAATCCTTCTCCTGCCCACGCATGAACAGGGTGTATTACAGCATATTATGCAAATTGCCCAGGAAAAGGTTCATCCGGGCGCTCCAGGATAAACACGCAGTAGGTTGTATGATGGTGGCTGGAGGGTTCTGGATGGTGTAGGAACATGCTGCCAAACTTTCATCATTGAATTATCTCTCGAAGTTTGTCATTCTTGATAGCTTTTCTCTCTCTCTCTCTCTCTCTCTCTCTCACACACACACACACACACACAGACACACACACGATTTAGGAGATCTTAATGGCTCTCAGCAAAATGTTAATAGGCTAGGCTTTTAACTGTACTCGAGTCCTGCACATTTATTAAAATAAGAACGTTACCCTTCTTCCCGGTAGACTGTTGCCATTGTTTGAAAACAGGTTCTGTACTTGATCTCTCCAGGAACTGGCTGAGGCCCTTGAATCCTACTTTTGGCAACATCAAAAGGGATGTTAATGACTGAGGCTATTGTGCCTGAGAGAAGACCAATCCCAAATTTTCTCAAAAACTCCAAGGTTGGATCCTAAAAGAAAAGAAGAATAAAGTAACAGAGAGGGAAGCGGAAGCCCCTAAATTGGCTAAACACTATAAAGCAATATGTATTTAAGCAGAGCATTGCACTCCCCGGCACCCTCCTGTTATTCCAGCGGAACACATTAGGATTTCCTAGGCTGGAACTTGTTTTCTTGACAATCCCATTGGCTATGTTTTTACACATGGTCTAAATTGCTGAAGTACACATTTCCTCACACAGGATTTATAAACACAGTTCATAAAGAAAGACTGGTATAGCATATGGGGATGATTTGTATAATTGGGCTTCACAATGTACTTAGTATTACTGTATCAAAACAGGAGAAATCCAAGCACACTATTAGCTAATTGGCCAGAATATTTTACAAATGACAGCAACTTCCACCATGAAGCCTACTAAAATGCTCATTTGTGTGCGGACCCCCAAATGTTAAATTAAATCAAGGCTACTCTTGGTCTGCTGCTATTCCCCTCCAGGTTTTTTGCATTTATTTTCACGTGTAGCTGATCCACTGTACTGAGAAGTGCTAGCTTCCTGTTATTAACAAACCAACTCGGGGAGTTTGCAAAACAGCCTGTGACATTCTGTGCATTATAAACAGTAGTAAGTTACGGGACTAATTGGCTGAAGAATTTACAACCTATTGTTCCCGAATCTTATTCTTCCTTCACGGCAAAGGAAGAAGAGAGAGAGACAGAGACAGAGGCATAGAGACAGAGGCCATGCGTTTGGGGGGGGGGGGGAGTGGTGAGGTAGGGGAGATGGAAGGGGGAGAGAGAAAGAGAGAAATCTTTCTTCTTTTCGTTTGAATTTCTGTCCTTCACTTTGGTCTAATTTGATTTTTTCCACCCCTCCCTGCTCTGCTTTCTGACATCAAAGTATTTAATTAGGTCTTATGTGGGAGTCACTTTCCTTTAGCCTATTTTTGTGCCCAGTGAGCTCACATTATGCTTTGTTATAATGAATTTTCAGGGAAGTTCTCATTACGTTTTCAGCCTTGGTTCTTGCCCTGAAGAGAGGTCATCCCACAAACCATAAGTTGCTGATGGAGACCACCCACCCCTCCCCCATCCCTCCTCGGCCCTTTCTTTCTTTCGGTCAATATTTCAGGACCATCTTCACACAGGAACAATACAGGGTGATGCCAAGATACCATTTTGCCCAGCAGGAGAAGGGAAGTGGAGAGACATACTTGATTAAAATAAAAATAAAAAAATTATGAAATCATGTCTGAGCATTTTGCATGCTTCTAGCTTCTATGGAAGAAGAAAACTTCTGGAAGCTCTGAAATTTTCAATTGAATCAAGAGCCAGATACCATCACAGAAACCCCTATGTGGCTAAATATAAAAAGTGAAAGGTTCGGTAATAATTCTTGGATCTGGGCCATACAGGTGCCGGGTAGGTTTAAAGGGATTTAAAAACCAACAGGGTGTTTCAACAGGAAAAACAATGCAGTGATTGCAGTATGAGTGAGGTGTGTTTAAATAATTCCCCCTCCCCCCATTTTTTTCTCTTTTACAAGGAGAGAAAAATGCCTTTATGTTACCCTTCTCTGTTAGGGCCCAGAAGCAGAGCTGGAGCACAGGAGGATGGCAGGTTCAGGACTGGCTCTGGTTTGTGTGACCTCGCACAAGGCACTAAATCACACAAGTCCATGTCCAGAAGTTTAACACCCGCCTTAACTTTGTCCTGCATTGTTTTTCTGAGAAACAAAAAACATTAAAAGCAGTGAAAGTACTACGAATGTTGTATAAGCCTGGCAGAAAATGGATAACATTATTATGTAGCCTGTCTTCCAAAGTCTCAAAGCATCCCGTAATAAGACTCTCTGATGGTGTCCCTGTGACATAGCCAAGTGCTTCTTTTTCAGTTGAAGACAAGGGTGGAAAGGATGACTTGTATGCACCTTGTCCTTTTGAGACAAAGGACCCCATCAAGCATGCAGCTTGTCCTATCTCCCGATGTGTTCACTGGAGCCCAGAGCTGGAGAACGGGTTTCCCTCCCAAGACATTCAATGGAGCTCACTGTGCTTGAGACACTGCTGGAGAATGAAGCCTACGTCTTCAGCTCATCACAGTCTCCATCTGCACAAGTATGGACCGGTCTTCAGCTCATCACAGTCTCCATCTGCACAAGTATGGACCGAACCAGGGTCTCTAGACACTTCTCTTAACTAATAGGTACCACAGCAGTTCCCCAAACCAGATGTGCATCACAGTCACCTGAGAGCTTTACAAAATATGCATGCCTGGGCCCCCACCTCAGGTTTCCAGATCAAAGTCACATGGGAAAGGGCCTGAAAGTTATTTTAAAAGATCTCCAGGACTTCCGAAGCTGCCAGGCTGGGGACCCATGTCCAGGCATTAGTGATTTTGGTATTCCGTGCGGGCCAACCAGATGGTCAGTTGCTACCCTTCTGGGCTTTCTAGGAAGGACAAAATTCTTCTTGGAACAGCAAGGAGGTATTCCTCACCACCTGGTCCCCAGCGTCTCAGCCAGTTTCTTCCTCAGAGCCCATGGTCTGCTCTATGCAGCAAACCTGCTTGGGGTTGGGCGTGCTAAGGAGAGCCCTCTCAGCTTGCCTCTGCCCTTTTTTTTTTGTCCCCCTCACTACGTGTCATCAACCATTCTCAAAATGCAGCCTCTTGCACACTTCTCCCCTGTGTGCCCCCCTGGCTACTCCCCTTGCTCTAGCTTTAGCTCAGGCTCCCCTCACCTTACCAGGGTGTGTTTGCTTTTTGCACCAGCTCTCTTCTTGGAAAACAGATCTGCCTGTGGTTTCAAAGACCCTCAATCCTGCACTGCATGGCGGGTAAAACCAAAGCTCCTCACTTGGCCTTTGGTTTCTTTCCCACAACATGTTTCCAACTTATATCTCTGGCCTCCAGTTTGATACCTCCACCCCACCCCCATTCTAGAGTCACACTGGTTAAATCATAATTATGCAAACTAACCAAGTACTTTTCTACCTCTTTTCTTCAAACTACTTCCATAGCCTATAAAGTCCTTCTCCATTATAGTCACCTAACGCAGTCCTACTCCTCCTTTAGGGACAAGCTTAAATCCCACTGCGTCCAGGACACTTTAATGCATCCCTGTAAAAACTGATTTCTCCCTCCTCCTGTACTCTTGAATCTCTGTATGAACCAGTCTTTGCCCTGGCCAAGGCTTACTGTATGTTTGGTTTATTTTTGCATGTATTTATTTTCCCTGCTGGATTGTGACCTGGCATAGCATCGGAACACATGTTATGTGTTACTCCTTTCAGTGTCATCTGTTACACAGTGTACACAGTAGGTGCTAAATAAATGTCCCCTGCTTGGTCTATCAGTGTATTTATTTACTTTTGTAGAAATAATGAGAATCAGGCTTAATCCTTAATCACTATTTCTCAAGACTCAACATCTTCTAGCCTAGAAAAAACCTCTGTTAACAACTTTACTTTTGTATCTTTCTGCCAGGAGGTATTAACATGGGGACTTAACAAGGCATTGGACATTTCCAAAGTGGAGTATTTCAGGGCAAGTAAATTGAGACTCTCGGGTCATAGAGTCAGGCCTAGGCTGCACTGCTCAGTGACTCACAGACAGAACCATGCTTTGGCAGCCTGTGACCAGATTTTAGCAGAAGACTGTGATGGGAGTAGAGTAAGTAAGGTCTTGAAATGGTACACTTCGGGCTCTTCTTTCTTATACTTCCCGATCTTTCCTTAGTAGGGAGAGGCACCCACTTGCCTCAAGAATGAGAGTTTATTGTAGCAAGACTATGGAGAGACAAAAAAGGCAATACTTAGTGTTTCTGGTTTTCAAATTATGCCTTTTCATGTATTACATCAGCTAATCTTCACAAACTGATGGAAGAACATTATTATTATTCCTGCTTTAAAAATGAATTAACTGAAAGGTTAAGTATAAGAAGGGAATTTTTGTTACATCCACGTGAGCCTAAGACTTTACTTCAGGTCATAGTTTTTCTACTGATACTCCTTAGGGCTAGTGGGTGGGCTGGTGGGAGAAGGGTCCCAGCACCTCCTGAAATCGTAAGCAATGCTTCTGTGTATGTGTATACGGACCCTTTTGCAGAGAGTGTCTATAGATTTTATCACGCTCAAAGAAGCTTAAAAATAACTTCATGAAACGATTTCCCCTACCAGTAAATTCATAAAGAAGAGGGGAGTTCAGGGTTGAAAACGCTAGGGCTGAAAAAAGAAAGTCCTCATTTTCACAGGGGTTATCAGGCGATTCAACTTTGAGGAAAGATTTCTGCACACGTTGCTCATACTTCAACCATTTCTATGAACTCAGTGGTTCTCAAAGTGTGGTGTTTGAACCACCATCATCAGTACCATGTGGCAACTTATTAGAAATACAAATTGGCATTCTAGCCCAGGCCTATATGGGGATGGAACCCAGCAATCTGTTTAAACGGTCCTCCAAATTTAGTCTGATGGATATGAAAGTCTGAGAAAGTCTGAGATGGTTCATCATCTCTTTGTATCCTTGGGTTGGGTAAGTGATGCACTGGGTTGTTCTGGACATGCTGGGAGGGATTTTAAAGCTTTCTTTGGGGTGCCTGGGTGGCTCAGTAGGTTGAGTCTCTGCCTTCGGCTCAGGTCATGATCTCAGGGTCCTGGGATTGAGCCCTCATGGGGCGGGGGGGCGTCTCCGCTCAGTGGGGAGCCTGCTTCCCCCTCTCTCTACCTGCCTCTCTGCCTACTTATGATCTCTGTCTGTCAAATAAATAAATAAAATCTTAAAAAAAATAAAGCTTTCTTTGGTGGAAACAGGGCTTTGTTTCTTTAAAGCTGCAGAACTAAAAGTAATGCTGTTAACTGTGTTCCAACCTGCTCAGTCCAAAGCAAGAATGCACACTTGTGAGGTTTTGGGGTACCAGTGATACCTGTCACCTAGTTATTCTGTACTGGCTATCAGTGAATCACTCTTGCATTCCTGTCACTAATGGTAAAAAACACGTCACCATGAAATTAATAGTAAAAATAAATAGAAACATAAAATAATATATATGTTTTATAATATATTATTTCTCATAACTTTCATTATGAGAACTAATGACACTATTAATAATAGTTACTTACTACTAGATGCCATCTTATATGCAAAAATATATACAAAACATATATATTATGTAAGAACCCCATGGATTAGGTATGTAACACCATTTTACAGATAAGGACACACGACTGAGGAAGCTAAGTTGGTTGTCCAGGATCACACTGCTTGTAAGAGGTAGAGCCTGGACTTGAACTCAGGTTCTTCTGATTTGCAATCATATGCCCTTAACTATTATATCATATTGTTTCTATCCATCATTCTTTTTTTTTGTTTATTCATTCAACAAATATTTGTTGGATGTCTATATATGCTTAGTCCTACACAGGTGCTAGAGTTGAGTGTGAAGATAAATGATCCAGAGAAGGGTTGGGGGCGGGTGTGTGATTAAGTATCACAGTACAGTGTGATAAGTAATTAAGTGTGAGTGTGAAATATGCAGTAAGGGAGAAGGAAGTTACTCCTGGCTTTCACTATTATAGTCCTGTGAGAGTCCTGTGCCTCATAGTCCTGTGCCTGAGTGGCTCAGTGGGTTAAGCCGCCGCCTTTGGCTCAGGTCATGATCTCAGGGTCCTGGGATTGAGCCCCACATTGGGCTCTCTGCTCAGCAGGGAGCCTGCTTCCTCCTCTCTCTGCCTGCTTGTCATCTTTCTCTGTCAAATAAATAAATAAAATCTTTAAAAAAATAAAAAAATAAAGTCCTGTGAGATAGTACCTAGCTTCTCTGCCTCTTAAAAATGTAATCACTTCTTGATGTATGTGTCCAACACCCCAACTTCTTTGGGGGGGGGGCAAAAAACTGGCATATTTCTTGCCCATCTTGGAGCTCTGACAGGTCCAGTATAATCTAGCTACCTGAGGGAGAACTGAGGTATCATTGCTCTCAGCACAGAAGGAGAAGACAAAAGTGGCAGTTGCCTGCTTCTTCCTGAGTAAACCACGTACTAAAACAACCAGCTGAGGAGCACCTGGGTGGCTCAGTTGATTAAGCACCCGCCATCAGCTCAGGTCTGATCTCAGGGTCCTGGGATTGAGCCCATGTTTTTGGGCTCCCTGCTCAACAGTGAGTCTGGTTCTTCTTCTCCCTCCGCCCTTTCCCCCTGCTTGTGTACTCTTTCTCTCACTCTCTCTCTCAAATTGATAAAATCTTAAAAAAAAACAAAAGAAAAGAAATAAACAACCAATTGGTTAAAAAGGAGACTAGAAAATACCTCAGACAAATATAAATGAAAAGATAATATAGATAAAATGAAAATACAAAACCTATGGAATGCAATAAAAGAAGTATTCAGAGGTAATTTCATAGTGATAAATACCTACATTTAAAAAAAATCTTAAATAATCTAATTTTACAGCTCAAGGAACTAGAAAAAAGAAGAAAAACTCGGTCCAAAAATTAGCAGAAGGGAGGTGATAATAAATATTAAAGCAGGGATAAACAGAGACTAGAAAAAAAATTTAAAAAATGATATTGAGTTCATTTTTTTTGAAAAGGTAAAAATGACACTTAGCAAGGCTAATTAAAATGAAAAAGAGGACTTAAATACAGTAGAAGTGAAAGAAGAGACATTATAACTGACATCACAGAATTAGAAAAGATGAGATGACTAAGAATAATTATATGTCATTAAACTGGACAACCTAGAAAAAGTGGATAAATTCCTAGAGAACATACAACTTACCAAGCCTAAATCATGAAGAAACAGAAAATCTGAATAGACCTATAAGTAGTATGGAGATTTAATCAGCAATCAAGAACTTCACAAAAAAGGAGAGCCTAGGGCCAGATGGTTTCACATTGTTGCTACCAAATATATAAAGAAGAATTGATATCAATGCTTCTCAAACTCTTCCAAAAAATTACAGAGGAAAGAACACTTCCAACTCATTTTATGAGGCTAGCATAATCCTGATACAAAAGCCAAAGACACCACAAGGGGGGAAAAAACAAAAGCAAAAATGAAAAGCAAAATACAAAACACTATAGGCCAAGATTCCTGATAAATACAGATGTAAAAACCCTCAATAAAATAGTAGCAAATTGAAATCAACAGCACATTAAAAGGATCATACACCATGATGAAGTGGGATTTATTTCTGGGATGCAAAGATTTTTTTATCATAAAAAGAATCAGCTAGTGTGATAAACCACATTAACAGAATGAAAGATTTAAAAAAAAAATCACAAGATCTTCTCAGTAGGTGCAGAAAATGCATTTGACAAAATTTAATATGCTGCACGGTCAATACCCTCAACGAAGTAGGAACAGAGGAAAGTCCCCCAACATAATAAAATCCATGTATGAACAGCCCAGTTATCACACTAGTGAAAACCTGAAAGCTTTTCCTCTATGATTAGTTACCAAGGCAAAGATGCCTGCTCTCATCACTTCTCTTCACCATAGGACTGAAGTCCTAGACAGAGCAATTAGATAAGAAAATAAAAGACATCGAAATCAGAAGTAAAATTGTCCCTGTTACAGACAGCAAGGACTTATGTATAGAAAAATCTAAAGATCCCATAAACAATATTTAGAACTAATAAACAAATTTAGTAAAGTTGCAGGATACAAAATCAACATACAGAAATCTCCCATGTTTCTGTACATTAACAACCAACTATCTATTAAAGAAATTAGGAAAATAATCCCATTTAAAATGCACTAAAATGAACAAAATAGAAATAAATAAATTAGAAATAAATTCAACTAACTAAGGAGGTGAAGGTCTTATATACTGAAAACTATAAAACATCAGTGAAAAAAATGAAAGAAGACACAAATGCAGACATCCCATGTTCATGGATTGGAATACTTAGTATTGCTAAAATTTCCATAATACCGAAAGTGATCTACAGAATCAATGCAATCCTTATAAAAATCCAATGGCATTTTTCATAGAAATAGAAAAAAATTCTATAATTCATATGAAATCACAAAAGACTACAAATAGCCAAATCAATCCTGAGAAAGAAGAATAAAGCTGGAGGCATCACACTTCATGATTTCAAAGTATATCACAAAGCTATAGGAATCAAAACAGTATGGGGCAGGCATAAAGACAGGCATAGACCAGTGGGATGTAACAGTGAGCCCCAGAAATAAATCCAAGCATATATGGCTGACTAATATTCAACAAGGGTGTCAAGACAATCAGGAAAGAATAATCTTTGACAAATGGTGCTGAAAAAACTGAAAATCCACATGCAAAGGAATGAAATTGAACCCATGTATTATCCCATACTCAAAAATAAATAAAAAATGGATTAAAGACTTAAATATGAGACCTGAAACCATAAAAATCCTAGGAGAAGACATATGAGAAAACCTTCATGACATTGGTGTTAGCAATGATTTGATACCAAAATCACAGGCAACAAAACCAAAAACAGACAAGTAGGATTATGTTAAACTAAAAAGCTTCTGAACAGCAAAGGAAACAAAAGATCAAAAAAGGCAAGCTATGGAATTGGAGAAAATATTTGCAAACCACGTAGCTGATAGAGAATTCATATGAAAAATATATAAGGAACTCCTATAACTCAATACCAAGAAAACTAATAACCTGATTAAAAAATGGGCGGGGGCACCTGGGTAGCTCAGTTAGTTAAGCGTCTGACTCTTGATTTCAGCTCAGGTCATGATCTTGGGGTTGTGGGATCGAGCCCTGAGTCTGGTTCTGCACTGGGCATGGAGCCTACTTAAGATTCTCTCTCTCCTGGGGCACCTGGGTGGCTCAGTGGGTTAAGCCGCTGCCTTTGGCTCGGGTCATGATCTTGGGGTCCTGGGATCGAGTCCCGCGTCGGGCTCTCTGCTCAGCGGGGAGCCTGCTTCCCCACCCCCTCTCTCTCTCTGCCTGCCTCTCCGTCTACTTGTGATTTCTCTCTGTCACATAAATAAATAAAATCTTTAAAAAAAAAAAAAAGATTCTTTCTCTCCTTCTCCTCTATACCTTTCCTCAACACCCTGTGCCCACACTTGCTCTCTCAAAAATAAAATAAAATAAAATTAAATTAAATTAAAAAAAAAACCAATGGGCAAAGGACTTGAATAGACATTCTTCCAAAGAAGACAGACAAATGGCCAACAGGCATATGAAGAAATGCTCAACGTCACTAATTATCTGGGAAATGCAGATCAAAACCAAAATGAGACATCACTTCATTTCTGTCAGAATGACTATTATTAAAAAAGTCAAAGGCAACAAGTTTTGGCAAGGATGGGGAGAAACTGGAATCCTCATACACTACTGGCAGGGGTTCAAAATAGTGTAGCCTTTATGGAAAACAGTATCGAATTCTTCCAAAATTAAAAATAGAACCATGATATGGCCTAGCAATCCCACTTTTGGATATTTATCCAACAGAATTGAAATCAGGATGTCAAAGAGATATCACTGCTATGCTTACGGCAGCACTAGTCACAATAAGCAAGATATGGAAACAACCTAAAAATCATTGACAGAAGAACAGATAAAACAAACATGGCCTGTGCATACAATGAAATACTGTTCACCTTTAAGAAGGACAATTTGCCGTATGTGACAACATGTGTGGAAGCTGAGGATGCTATTGCAGTGAAATGAGCCAGTGACAGAAAGACAAATACTTCATGATTCCACTTATATGAGGTACCTGAAATAGTCAAAGTCATAGAATCGAAGACTGGAACGGTGGTTGTTGGGGGCTTGGGGGACAGGGAAATGGGGAGTTACTAATCAAGTTTCAGTTAAGCAAGATGAATAAGCTCTAGACGTCTGCTTTACAACACGGTACATAGAGTTGACAATAATGTATTGTGCATTTAAAAATTTGCAAAGGGTAGATCTCGTATAAGTGTTTTTACCATAGTAAAATAAAAATTTTAAAAATTTGAGGGAAAAATACGTCACTTAGCCTAAGTAAAATATTTAGGACGATCACACCTTAATTGTGTAAATGGATATTAGTGTTGATAAAAAATCTATCTTGTTATTAAAAATTCTGAACTTACTCCCATAATTTGTTCCAACTGTCATCAATCAGGAAACTTCCTGTGTTCGTAACCCACATTCCTAACGCATAAGCCTAAACTATTTTACTCCAATTTTTTGCTCAATTGCAAGGGCAATCAACTGTCACCATTCTTGATGTAATTCATCATGATTTAAAAACCGTTATTGAATAACCTTTTCTTCCTCATGCTTAAAAACACAGTACCTTAAAAATATTTATAAGTAGTATGTATTATTTCCCCACCTACAGATGAGCTTTACTCTTTTCCTCTAAATATTTTCCAGTTTTTCTTCTAAATTATGGTACTTTAAACTGGAGCTAAGTGGCCTGAAATGTTAATGTATTTTACATGCATAACCTTATTTTGTGATAGCAATACAAAAGCCAATAGTCATAGTTTTAAAAAATTATTTAATTCCCTTGTACATATTTTTAAGGCTGGTGTTAACATTTCATCTCAGAAATGAGAAAACAGAGATGGAGAAAATATATAACTTGCCAAAGAGACATAGCTAGCTGGTAAGAACCAGAATTTGGTATTAATACCATGTCTCTTACTAGAACTCTCTCTGGCTGCTTTCATCACACTGCGATCTTGTGTGAGCTGCAGAGATGTGTTTGCCTTCCCTCCTTAGGAAGATCAATGAGTTTCCCTGACAGGACATATTATTTATAGGCTCTTCACAGCTTAATGAGAAATACTAATAAGTGATCCCAAAACACTGTGGCCATGATGTCCCACAACATTTAAAATTCAACAAAAGTGCCAAGTCATCAAAAATGAGATCACGGGACTCAAAATAGTTAACAATCAACACACTACATACTTGTAACTAATTTAACCAACTCATGCAAACATTATATCCACAGCTAAAGACAGTACCAGTAATTTAAGCAATGGTACTTAAAAAGTTAATATGCAGAGAAGCAAAATGTCTTGATCAAAAGAAGCATATGCCTCTCCTTTTACCTTCCCTGGCATGGGCTTTGATGCCTTGTTTAGTGACTGGCCAGCTGGCTGCTAGCTTGATAAACAGAGAACCTTTGCCCATCTCACAGGCCTTTGTGATTAGGGTCTGGCGTCCTTAAGAAGACATTCCACACAGAGACATGCGAGAAGGAGGGGTAAGGAAGATGGGGGAAAGAAGATTTGCTAGCTAGCGAGGACTAGGGGTGGTAAGGGAGACTGGCCAGGAAGCGTGCTGCTCCCCACAAAGCAAGGCTGAGCAGAGTGTAGCAATGGGCTTTTCACTTCAAGGAGCTCAGCACGAATATTGACATTAAAGTCTAGTCACAAACTCTTCCTCCCTTGTCAGCCCAAATTAAATTTCCTTTGCTCCCTGCAATTCACATACCCGTTAATTTCTCCTGGTATCACACTGCATTTGAGATCCTCTCTGACCAGCGTTGACCTAACTTGAAGTCAGTATACCCTGGCTGCCTTAGACAGTCTTCAGTAAACATAAGGAGAAGAATGGACTCCATTCAGGATTGGCCTTGATTGATGCTAGACTGGATTTATTGTTGCTTGCCAAAAATTGCTAAAATAGTCTTGCCATTTGAAGAACGAAAATTACTGCTCAGAAGTGACGGAAAGAGATTGCTATAAATTGCTTTGGGTAAGACAAAGACAATATGGCAGTCCTCCAAAGAGTCACATGATTTTCAGGGCATCACAAATTACTTCTTGACAGAAATCTTTCATTCTGCTTCCTCTTCCCCCAAGTAGGCTAATAAACTGTTCGATGGTGGGAAAGTCACTACCATGACAGGATATCTCAAAAGGGAATGAACATTTTAATAAATCTATTACTCAGTTACTAGATTTTAGTAAACATGTGGTCAAAACCAATTTTAATGGGCTCCCTCACAGTTATTTCCATAATTTTACAAATGGTCAGTCTGTGCTAACAGCACACATTCTACACTTTGGTTCACTTTATTCCTTCTGTAGCACATCACCATCAATACCTGAAGGGGCTGTTGTCACTCAGCCTTTCATCTTCTCAAGGCTGCCAAGCAAGAGGTGATACAAACATGAAGTTCATGATGTATTCTCATATGAGACACGTGAGAGGCAACCCTTTTGAAAGTCAAATTTCCTTTTAAATCACCCTGCACGCTTTGATTTTAGAAAAAGTCTCCCACATTATCCTGATTAACAAGACACTGAATTAATAAGAACTGAAAGGAAGATGGACAGTTGGAGGTCCGCATCTGTGAAAAAGACATCCAGGAGACAGCCTGAAGACGGGCTGGATGAACTTGGGGGACGATGTGGAAGGCCAACTCTCAGAGCTGTGGATGACCCAGGCTGGGAGCTACAATGACAGATGAGGCCCTCAACATTAAAATGTATCATCCTAAGCTCGAGCAATGGACTGAACCCACAGGATTACATTTAAGCATAGCAAATAGAAACTGCACAAGTTTAAGATGAGGGAGACCTTGATCTCAGGGTCCTGGGATCGAGTCCCGCGTCAGGCTCTCTGCTCAGCGGGGAGCTTGCTTCTCTCTCTCTCCCTCTCTCTCTGCCTGCCTCTCTGCCTGCTTGTGATCTTTCTCTGTCAAATAAATAAAATCTTAAAAAAAAAAAAAAAGATGAGGGAGACCTGACTTGACTGTACTTCATGTAATCTGGGGATTTTAGCGGACCACAGAGTTTTATACATAGCAACATCTTGATGTAAAAGCAACACCTATTCTTTCCTCTACACTCTGACAAAACCAAGAACTCATCTCTGTACAACCTTTGGGTGCATTAAGAAAGGCCTGTATTCAGATCCCAGGAAGGGGTGAGGCTACTGTGTTCTGAGCTGACTGACATCTGTAGTGTTATGTCCAGTTTTGACACTGACATTGACAAATCTGATGCATCTATAATGGAGAGACAGACCATACAGAGGATCAGAAACCAGGTCATTTGAAGAGGAGTTGAGGAACTATGGATATGTCCTCAAGACAGAAAGCCTCCAAGGCTCACCTATCCATACATTTGAGGAAGTACAGTATAGCAGTTACGATATGGACTCTGGGGTCTGATGGCCTGGGCTCCGTCGGCCTGGGCTCTGTCATCCACGGGATCTAGTGGAGAAGGGCACCGGACTCTGACGTTCTTTGGGAAGAATCCTTCAAAGCCTCTCAGAGGGGACGACTGTGCCATGTCGTATTCATTTTGTAGGTATAACGGGCTGGCACATCATTGGGGTTTAATGAATATTTTATTGTTCCTTTAGAAGGACGCACCACACAAAGAACTAAGAAGCGTATGACAAAGGCGGGATGTACACACACTGCTCAAGCACCTGGTAGCAACTGGAAGGCAAATAACAGCAGCTCTCACTGCCCTCCCTACAGCTGGCGACAGTCGTCATGAAAATGATGTGGTGAGCTGTAATCATGGTTGCCTCCTGGTAACCGAGCAAGGAGGCAGCTTGAGGGACTGTCAACTGCCTTTTATTATTTTAAGAAGAAATTTGCGTTTTCGATATTGTTAATTTCAGTGGGTCCAAGTCAATGAGGAGCAGAGGCAGCCCCAGATCGTATCTTTCGTTTTCTCTACTGTTGGCTCTTTTTTTTTTTTTTTTTTTTAAGATTTTTATTTATTTATTTGATACACAGAGAGAGGTCACAAGTAGGCGGCGGGGGGTGGGGCAGGGAAGCAGCCTCCCCGCTGAGCAGAGAGCCCGATGCAGGGCTCGATCCCAGGCAGGACCCTAGATCATGACCTGAGCTGAAGGCAGAGGCTTAATCCACTGAGCCACCCAGGCACCCCTCTTTTGTTGTTTTGTTCACAAACTTTGACAAAAGCAGTTTTTGCCCTGATGTCATGGTATCCTGCTGTTTTGTCCTCCAATGAAAATACCTGCTATTGAAGCTTAATTAAAAAATACAGTTGTTTCCACTTGACAGCTATCAGAAGAATCTATCACAGTGTTTGTTTTCTCTTTATGTGAGATAATTTGGGGGAAATGCTAGTCCACAGAAGGTCACTAACTAAAATGAGATGGTTTAATTGATAAGCATTCTTTAAGGAATGTAGAGTATTCCCAAGATCCTATCCTTGCAGGGCTCTGGGCTTTGGAATGAAATCAAAGTCTTGTGAAAAGCTCAGCATCTAAATGTAGCCATTCAGAAAATAGCCATGAAAATTCCTTTTTTCCCCGAGCTAGCTGTTTTTTAAAGTGTTGTGAAATGTAAAATAATTTTAAACGTCTTACCCACTTAGGTCAAATTATAAAACACATACAATGTCAAAATGGGTTAGGGCTTAAGCATAAGAGTTATCACTTGATTATTTCATATATATATACACACACACGCACACACAAACACCCTCTCCTTAAATATCTCTCTATAAATATTTACATGGGTAGATGATTTCTTCTAAGAATCAATTGTATCACTGAGTATTACCATCTAGAATGCAGGACTATATCAATATATTTCCTTGGGAACTCAGTAAGATTTTTCTGTTTTGGTGTGCTCTGTTTATTCCTTGCCTCAATAAAGGCACTGACCCCAAGGAAAACTAACAAACCAGGTTTCCAAAACAAAATTCTAAAGGTTGGGAAGTTAGGACAAGGACACACTGAGATGCTTTGATATGGAGGTAGGCATATGATCAAGAAGAAGTCTTTGAACCAAGTTTATGTCGCGAGATTCTACTTCTGAACTGTTTCTATTAATGAGACTTTCCCATGCCCGTCTAGTCCTGCTTATGCAATATGTTTGTTCGACATCCCCCCCCTCGGTTACATCATTTAAGAGGAGTCAAGTGACTTATTTCATGCCTCCAACATTCTGGCCCAGTTCCCCCCTGCAGCCTCCGCCACCTCCCGACCCTCTGGCTCACCATACACCAGCCATCCTCCTTCTTTGGCTTCTCCCCGGTTCCTCAAGCCTCTGCTTCACGGCAATCGTTCACCCTCTCCTCTGCAACTGAAGATCTGTCTGGTCTCCGCTCATCCTCTTCCTCTCGGCCTGGCTAATCCTCAATGTCCAGCCTCAGCCTCAACGTTGTTTGTGAAGGCAGGTCTTTCCTATGGCCTTGGCCTGCCTCTGCCGTCGGTCTAGAGTAGGATCCTGGTTTATAGATTCCCACAGATTGGTAGTTGTCTTTTCATGGCCCTCATCACGACTGTCACAGTCCAGTGCCCTGCGCGATGACTTGTTTATTGTGGGTCTCCTCTCGTCGACCCCGGTAAGGCAGGGACAGTGCTGACACTCAGTGAGGCAAGGCCCCGGACATCGTGGATGTGCCATGAACACTTTTGGAATGAAGGAATAGAAGGGACCCACTGAGAATCTAAAGCTACTGGTACCACACTTCCATCCACTTGGGTGGTACCTGATTGGAAACTTTTGGCTTAAAGTTTATAAGTGTCTGAATCCTTGCCCCCTCTCTCTGCCCTCCCCCATGCCTTCTTTCTCCCCAACACAACATACCCCAGGGAGTCTGTGAAAACTGCCCATGAAAGATACTGCTTTTTACCACAGAATCTGGTCTCATATCCTGGAATTTTATAGATAATATATACTTGTAGTTTCACCCCAGTGGTTCCCAGAAAGGAGAGTCGTTCTTAATGAAACTTTAATGCTCCTGCCCTTCCCATTACCGGATGATTGGTAAGACGAATGATTGAGTAAGAGAGAATCAGAAAAATAAATGGCCATAAATTCAATCTTACTATGATCTAATTCTACTGAGATTCTTCTTTCCAAAATACAAACAGCTCTGTCTAAGTTCTTCACTTGAACCCAAAGGTGCATTTTTCATCCAGCTTAGTGCACACCTTAGGGAAAGACATAGCTTTAAATCATGAAACGAACACATTTCCACATTTCTTCTGATAAACTGAAGCGTGTCTGACATCGCCCTCTGACTTTCTACAGAATTTACAAAATGAAGAAAATATTAAAAATCAAAAGCAAAAGAAAAACATTTGTATTTCTAAAAGGCAAGCTTTTATAAATATTACCTTAGGAGAAAATAAAATATGTTTGCCTTAATACAGTCCATAGTAAAATGACCACAGGGACAGGTCTAAATGGTTTATTAAGTAAGAAAAATTGAACATGTGAAAAATTGTTCTCTCCTAGAATATCTCTAACCCACACATGTAATTTATATCATGGCAAAATTCAACACAAAAGATGTATTGTTTTTGGCAAAATAACTTGCAAACATGCTTAATTAGGCTACAAACTAAAAGCATAGCTTAATACTGTTGACAACCATGAGCCTCAGATGGTGATTTCTGCTATTATTACTATTTTACTTATGGAAACACTTGAAAAGCAGTAAATATGGAACTAGAGGACAAGGTTATTCAAGAGATGTAACATTTGAATTTTACGATGCTCATTTTTGTGTCAGCATCACAAACGATAGGCTTCGAACAGCCCCACCTTGTAATGGGAATGAAAGAAATTATCTTTGCAATGAAAGCTTACTCCCATGGATATTTGAAAAAGATGTCAGCATTTAAGTTAATCAATACCTTCTTCCAGTGGGCTTTGCTTGGAGAAGTGATGCCTCTTTCTGGGGAGAAGGGATAATTCTTTATGCTGACATTCCATTCCATTTACTGCAAGATGTAAATGAATGCCTCCAGTAAATGGATTCCATGGTCAGTTAATATCCAGGGCAGTCTTGCTCTACTGTAGCCACTTACCAAAGGAGCAGCCAGAGCCTACAAATAAATCGGAAGGAATCTAACCCAGGGCACCATTTTCAAACTGCTAATGCCCTCTTCTTCCAGGGCGGGGACTTCTCATTCTTTGTTCCTACAGATTACAGACTAAGGCTATGGAAAGGGAGGGCCAGGTTACAGGACTGAAGGAGACAGAAGAGGAATTTGGCCCTATTATCTAAATATTCTAGCTATTCCACGTATTTAAATTTCAGTAATCATTTTTAAGCGGTCATTTATGTGTGACAAAACACAAGGTAAAATACAGAGTTAAAGCATTGCATGGTTTAGTGGAAAGAGTTCTGGCCTCTAGTTCTCTCCCTCCCCCTTGCTGTGTAACCCCAAATAAATGATTTCAGTAACTTTCAGCGCTGGGCCGTAACTTCTCATTTGGTTTTCTTATCTGAAAAATGGCAGTTATCATGACGGGGATCAGGCAAAACTG